>NC_142498.1:21338350-21676452 GCF_965113065.1 Corylus avellana
AACTTCAATAACAATCAATTGAGGAAGCACCTGGATGTTCTGCGAACTCGCTTCTATAATCTGAAGTCAGCTTTTGATCAAAATAACGAATTTGCTTTGGATGATTCTTGCTGCATTGGGTTTGACCTATGGGAAGATATTGGGGTACATTTCTTTTCTTCAGGAAGTTTACTTCCATGAATATCTTATTTTGAGTTTCTGATAGATTTAACGTGTAGGCACAGCCTAGGCCTGAAATGATCAAAGTCAAGGACTGCCCTATATATGAGCAGCTATGTGCAATCTTCACAGATTCAGTGGCTGAAGGGAAATATGCACAATCCAGTCACTATGAAGAGTTGGACAGGTCTGTTGGAATAGATACTGCAGGACTAATTTCATGTCATGATGGTGGAACCCCACGTTCTGCAAATGCATCATCATTGAGGTCTATGCAAGGAAACATGACATCAGCAGAAAAAGTAACGAAGAATATTGCAGAGAGAAAAAGGAAAGGTCCATCTGACACACATTCTTCTTTGGGTGGAAGCAGAAGGGATCAAGAAATATATGATACTATGGCAGAAACCATGTTTGAAATGGTTGCTACTTTGAAATCTAGGGCAGTTGCAATAACGCCAAGTGATGACAAATTTACTATCACTAATTGCATTAGAGCACTGGATGAAATACAGGATATTGATGACAGGCTCTACTTTGCTGCTCTGGATCTCTTTGAGGACGCTAGTTTAAGGGAGATATTCATATCTCTAAAAGGCAACAAGATCCGGCTGACATGGTTGCAGGGGAAGTGTGGTAAACCAACCAACAGTTGAGAGTTAAGGGACCTCATGACTTTTTAGCTAATTTGGGAATGTAAATGTCATCTTTACTACTATAGTTTTGCTCGAGTGAACTAGATTGTTCATAATATATGTCTTCCTTTTTTAGGTGGAAGTAGTTTGTTTATAAATACTGCATCTCATCTTTACTGCTGTAGTTCATGATTTATTGATGGGATTAACCGTGTGCAAGCCTTCTGTAACCTGTGTGTAAAGTATTGCTTTCAGATTAATCCGCACTTCAATTCTAGAAGATTGGGGGAAAATTTCAGTTATTTTTTTACTTGATGCAATCTTGACCATTTTCTTTTATCTCAGTGATTTTTTTTAACTTTAGCAAGCCAAACTCCCAAAAAACAAGAAATGTAGGCATCCTTGCATTTGTCAATAACATCTTGTGTGTCGAAAAAATTGGAGAGTGCCGAGTCCACTTAAAAGCATCACATTCTTGGATCGTTTTATTGATAAATTAACCAAATTAGAAGAAAAAAAAAAAACGAGGTTTTTTTTTTTTTTTTGGGTCACCCAATTATTCTTGACCAAATCACAACAAACATACGTAAAAGAATAAGATAGATAGTTGTATCAATAATCAAATTATACATAAGATGAAGTCATGAAAAAACACTAGACACTAGACAGAATGCAGAATGCAGAAGACGTGTATGCAAACAAAAGTAGTGAGATGCTGATTTCTTCCAATTCCTCTCCAGCAATGAGTTAATTAGGCAATGAGTTGGCATCAAAATCACCGCCACTTCTTGGGGTTCAGTCATCATCTTTGAATTCTCTGTTCAAAACAAACATACACTAATCAATAAGATGCACATAATTGCCACTTTGTGAATAGTCTACTATATAAACCCATAATTGTTTCTCCCAACAACATAATCCCAATATAGAAACCCAAACTTTTCAACTATTTTGCTTATTTGCTAAGCAGCATCTAGTACTGATTGTCGTAATAAGGTATTAATCTAAACACAGGTAATAAACTCGGTTACAATAATCAACTTGAATAGATGAAGAGCTGGTGTGGTTGGGTGATGAAAGAGACGAGCTGGCCAATGGCCACCAGTGTGATGGATGTGCAGGGAAGAGGTTTGACGAAATGTCTGAATGAACAGTCAGAATAATACTTTGGAAAATTTGTTTCTCGCCGTGTCACTCCAAAGCAGAATTTCTGTATCATTTATAATAGTTTTTGAGATTACAAAAGTTCAAATTATTTTGAATTTTCTGTTTTTGTTGTTATTATTCTCTCTTGGTTTCTGAATTATCTGCTGCATTTGAATTTGAGTCACTATGTAAAATCTAGCAACATACAACTTGATCGTCAACAGAATCCTAATGTGTCAGATTTCGAGCTTGCTAAGCTCATGTGTTATCAGAGGAGTTATGTAACAACTAGTGTGATGGAACATTTAGGTTAGTTCATTTCCTTGTTTCAATCAAAGATGGTGATGATTCTATGTTAATCAAAAGTGTCTTACCACCTATACTATTTCTCATGTTCCATATTTTTGTTGCACAGGGGAAAAAACCATGATATCTTATTATACAACTCCATACCTTCGATCAAGGTATCGAGGTTGTATGCCACTGCCTTGACATGTGGTGCATGTCAATGAACCCGCACCTTCACAATTGATGCATCGAGAGACTTCCTTCTCATTCCCACCAAGCTCTACTGTCACCGTTCCAGTTCCCATGCAAAATCTGCATTTCTCTGGTGAAGAGTACCCATTTTTCTTATGAGAGGAAAGATTTGAAACAGCCAATTGGGTTTTCCGGAAACTCACTATTTATATATCTATAATTTGGACACAATTTTCCGGAAATTCCTCCAAATCAGTCAATTGGGTTCCATCAAGATTAGATGAAAAAGGAAAATATGGAAAATTCACAAAATTGAGACCAAGTCACGATTACTTACGTGCCCCGGTGCCAGTGCAGGGAAAGCAGGGCTGAGTGTTATCTCGCTTTGCCTGCAGCAACAGAAATAACACTCAATTTCACAAAGTAAAACAAAATGGGATTAGAAATTAGGAGAAAGGGTAAAAAAACAGTTACAGCATTATCAATTTGGGTTTCATAGAAGACCGGAATGCCAATCCCAACCGCAACGCTCACAAGCCCCACTGAAATTGCCACTACCTGCAAACGCTATCTCCAAGTCACTCCCCTCTCACATGAAGTGTAACATCGATCAATATTATGACAAAAAGATGAAGTGGGGTGGAGAAAGAACCGTGTTTTGATCAAGATCAAGAGCTCGAATGCATGGATAAGACGCCGGCGACCGTTGATTTCTCGTGGGTCTGTAGGAGAGAAAAGAAATGGTTGGAGCAGAGAGCTTGAGAGGGCAACAAAGAAAGGGGGAGTGGAAGCGAGGGAGCGAAGGTGCTACTGACATTTCTCAGAGTAATCCAATTTTCTTGGGGTCTCCAACACATACACAAGAGTGAGAAAGACTGTTGCTCAACACTAGAAGCAGTGTTGAGCTGAAGCACGAAAGCGCTAATGGATTTGGATATGTGGGGTGGCTTCAGACATCAACCACCAGACAGTTGGAAGCCACGTGTATTCACAAACGGCAAAATGTGCTTCCACGTGTCTATGGCTGTATGGACGTGCAATATCGGTGAATGTGGGCTAAAATTAAAGCAGCCCAGGCCTCAAGTGTGGAGCCCATTTCCCTACCTATCTAGCAGGGCCAGTGGGGGTTTCTGAATTCAAACGGTTGACCCAGAACCAGCCCAATACCATGACCCCTATTGCCACCAGGCCTACTAGGCTACTACCTTGTCATAATTTTGGGTCTTAACCTACAATCCTTCATCCTAGGACAATTTCTTGGAATTGCAATCCTCATATCCAAACGAACGGTTTGGATCTTGCCATGGGATATGGAATAGATGATGCAAAAAAAGACTTTAGCATATGGGCTGTTCAAATTTAATTCTATATATTTCAAGAGATAGAGAGATAATAAAATGAAGTCCAGAGTGTGGACCATTTACAGCACCTAAACTAAATTGAGACGTGCTATACATTTAAATTTTTTTTTTAAAAAAGTTGGTTCTTAAATGACGTGTCATCATTTCATGAGATTTATTATTTTAAAAAACGTGTCATTAACTCATAAAATAATAACACGTCATTTGAAAATTAACTTTTAAAATGAAAATTTAAGATGTTTAGCATTTCTCAACCAAATTTCTTGTCATGTGTCTTCAAAGAAAACAAAAAATAAGCAATTAATTAGTAAAAGGGCGGTCGGACCAAGTGGTCGGCTTTTCCTTGAAAGAGTGATACACCAATTTTTTACCTTTTAATTTTGAGGGGATGATTGGGGTTGTATGACCACCCCAACATTTTATGGGGGTGTGGCCTACCAGTCTACCACCTTCGATGGCTCTTATGGAAAGGCATGGCTCTAGGGTAGCCTTTCCAATATTGTAGTCTATTATTAGCCAAGTGTAATTTTTTTTTTTTTTTTTTTTGGTAGAGGAAAAAAGAAAAAGAAAAACAATTTAACGGATGTTAATGACCAAAGAGTTGCCCTATAAAGAGACACAAAAACATTTGAAGTTGCTTGCGATGAGAAAAATTAGAATCCCCTTTTTCATTTGTAGGTCAGCTCATAGACAAGAAAAGAAAAAGAAAAAGAAAGTAAAAACAGTTTAAATCGTGTTAATGACCAAAGAAGTGCCCTAAAGACTAAAGAGTGAGAAAGGCATTGAAGTTGCTTGCATTGGGAAAAATTATATTCCCATTTTTTTTTTTTTAATTTTATTTTATCATATACAAGAAGATAACTACATTCCATACTTGTAGGACATATATCCTGAATGAAAACGGTGCGTCAAATGGCAGAAAATGCTGTACAGAGAGAGAGAGAGAGAGAGAGAGAGAGAAAGAGAATGGGTAAAGTGAGTGAATGGGAAAGACATGAGAGCGACTGGGCACCAACCTACTATAATTGAAGGCACATGAGAGAATGAGGGTGATGTTGAATGCGTATCACCCCTACTCCACTCTTGTCTCATAAAATGGAGCTGACTAAGCCTAATAACACTACTCGATTAACATAGAATCCAAGGCTTCGGGACCTCCCCCCACATCCACATGCTTCCCTGGCCTTTTCTCCACATCATCCCCCCTCCTTGCTGGCGTTCTGGATAGAGTTTTTTACTTTCTTTTTTTTAATCTTTGCTTTCCTTTCTATTAATGTCTATTATTATTTGTGCTTTTGGCTTTCTTATAGTTGACACTATCACAGTAAAGGGGCCATGCATGTCCTGGGAGATAGATGGAAATCTTCTTCTCTCTCTCTCTTTCTCTCTAAAGAGTCTGTCAACGGGAATAGGATTCTCGAAATGAAAAGATTCATTTTATGATCTCAATTTAATGGTATATATATTGTCACATCAATTAAAGTTTTACCTATTAATATTAATTAACACTGCAAAGGATCTTCGAACTTGCTGTTAACTTTACTCTTCACTATACGAGCCTCGTGGCTCGGCAATAAAAGATATCTGGTGCGTTGAAAATGGATGGAAAACCTAAAAAAATGGCTTTGGTTAATTATGATCACATTACTTTAAAGGCATGTATTGTATTAATTAATTAATAGAACCTACTACATGCTCTATAACGGATAGCTGATAATGAGGTGGGTATATATTCATTATGTGATGCGCCATATAATTAGTATATTCACTTTCTCCTAAAAGTTCCTACTATTGGTGGGGATGATAATGAAAAAATTAGAATACAAGTCTACTTTTTTTTAATCAGAATACAAGTCTACTTAAATCACATTGAATAAGGCTAATCTTCAAATTTCATTTATCACACTCATTTCTTAATTAGAATAATATTACTCTAATTAAAAAGATACGTAGTACGTGACTAGGATGGAGATGGACCATCTCGCAGTTCAGATTTTATTAATTTTATTATATCTAACAATGTACATTGTGTGATAACATATACATTATTAGATCTGTAAAATCTAACTCAAACCATGAAATAATTTATCTCTATTTTACTTAAATGAAAATGATCTTATTCCCAACTAGCTACGTAAGCCATAGATGAGTAATAATTATTCAAAATTTCGGAATCTCTCTTCATATTGGATTTCATTATTATTAATGTGAAATAAAAGTACAATAATTTCTAAGTATTGAATAATTTGTACTTTAATGGATCGGAAGCACTCTTTTAAACTTGAATCTTTCTTACAACATCAAAATTGAAACTAATTAACGTTGAGTCACATAATAGAGTGGCGCCACCAAGCTTTCGGCTGCAATTATTTTGATTACACGCGTGAGTAATCAATGTTATATTTAAATTTGATGATCAACTCCATCATAAAAGAAGAAACTTGGTGCTATCTTTGCATCAGCGCATTGATTGGATTGATTTCGGTGGTCTCAATCAAATCCTGCTCCCCCTTAATTTTGATTTGATTAAACTTTGTGGGCTAAAGCAAACCAAGCTCCCAATCCATTTCGAGCTCACTTTAATTAGCAAAACAAAGCATAAAAAGATCATAATCCTTTAAGGTGTGCTAGAAACAACAAAGAAGATACATCGGCACTTCTAATAAAAATAGCCAAGAGTCTTTTAAAAGACGTCATGCATTTTCCCATGTGAGAGTAAAAGTGAAAGTGAGATTGAGAGTGACAGAAAAGCAGAGAGAAAGGATAGGATTTCAAGTAGAAGAGAAGAGTGTGGAGCTGTGGGGACTCCGACCAAAAAGGAATGGAAAAGAAGACATGTATGTAAATAGGAAAAACTTTGTTAAAATAAACATATAAAATAGTTAAATTTACCTTTCTAATCCTTAAACTATACAATTTCAACAACGATTTACAATTTTTTTTTTTTTTTATACAATTTACGAATTCGATGCAAAATTAGTGGGTTCGATCCGTTTAATTAAATAAGTGATGAGTCGGCTAATGTGGCCTATATAGTTTTATACATATGCTTTGATATGATCTAAACCTGACAAGCGGTACAAAGAATGTTAATTTTTGGTACGACTCGTGAACTCAATGCAAATCCAATACAAAACCAGTAAATTAAAGTTTATGGGCGTTTAATTAAATAGGTCAAATTTATGGTTGATATATATAATATTATACTTGTTACAGTGCGACCCGAATCCAACACGTGAACACAAATTAACACCTTTAGTTTAGTCATATCTTAATTAAATATTCAACATATTGAATCTCACTTATTAAGAGATAGATTAAACTTACACATGAATATTGAAACTTTTAAAATAACTGAAAATTTGACTAGCCTTACACCCCAATTCCCAACAAAAAAAAATAAAACAAAGATACGGAGGGAGCCCTTTTATAATTTCCTTGAGCCTTTTCTCACTAAAACGATATCACTTTGGGGCTTGATATACATATTCTATTTTGGACAAAATTTAACTCCAAACTATTAGATGAACTTTCTTTAAAATAATCTATATATAAATGACATGTGTTAATTTTTTAATAACATATGAAATACACATGAATTTTTAATATTATTTATTTTAACTTTGTTCATGTTATAAAAAAATATATACATCTCTCATGTTCAAATAACATACATCATTTTTATAGAATGAATTGAATTAAATTTTTCCAATTTAAAAATAAACTGTCCTATTTTTTCACGTTTGGGTTTAATAATAGTATTATCATCCATAACGATCAGATTCTTCACTCATTAATCGGCGCCTCATTGTTTGTCGCTTCCACTTTATCCAAAGCATGATTCAGTCACCCTGCGGTGACGTTCTTTCCACGGCCTACCCTACGAGTTCACATAAATACCACCACGTAGTTTAAATTATCATGCATTTCCCACTTTTCCATTGAGGACAAAATGGTAAATTGGTCAAAGGTGAAACCATTATCCGTTGTCCGCAGAAGCATTGGTTGAAACATATCCGTCTCTAATTCTTGAGATATTATACTATGTATATATAAAGTTTATTTTTAATTTATTAAATTAATATGTAAAAAAAATTATATGTATTTTTAATAGAACACGTAATTATAAATGTGAGATTATTTAGACACATATTATCCTTCAAAGGTATCTCAATCGTTTTAAAGTCACGTTTCATAAAGCGAAAGTCACTAATTCAATTTTTTTTTTTCATTTTTCTCTCTTTTTGTTAAAAAATAATAATAATAAAAAAAAATACCACATTAGTTTAATAAATTAAACTAAAAAGAATTCTTTCAACTCAATTTAAAAAAACCATTATCGTTGTATTATATATATACTTTCTTAAATCTTAATTATAATTTTATCATATTATTAAAATATTATAAATATTAGGATCTAAATATCGAGTTAATAACAATAATGAATACTAATACAATAAAATCCCAAACATTTAATTTAAAATTAAAAAATTAGAAATTTTGATCTAAACCGTCGGTTAGAATTTAACGGTGATCAAACCCTAACTTTCACACCGCACTCGTGCTCCACAATACACGCACAAACTTCCTCTTAATACGGAACCCAAAACAAGTTAATCCACGAACAAGTCCGTGGCCAAAAAAGTAAAAACAAAAGAAAACGAAGAAAATTTAAACGGCACAAAAGACTGCTCATTCAGTCGTCTCCTCCCTCTGTCTCGCCCTGTACAAAAATAGTCTCTCTCCTTCACTCGCCGAAATCGTAACGGTTCGCCGTGGCATTTCGGCGGCGCAGATTTTTCCGTACGCTCCGGCGATCTCCTTGAATTCCTCCGCGACTTTGTTCCTCCACTGCTTCGGATTAGCCTCATTTCGATTTACACATTTTTTTAATTTTTTTTAGTTCTTCATTTTGAATCCAAGAAAATAATCCAGAGGTATTGATCGATTTCTCATTATCTCTCTCTCTCTCTCTCTCTCTGCTAGTCTAAATCTTGTAATTTATTTGATTTTTATGTTTGGATGTTTGAACACTACCTTGAAGTCGATATTTTGTAAATTCAAATATTTATTGGTGATTGTGGATTTCCATTTTCCTTTTAGGTTATTTGTAGGTTTTTCGGTGTTGATTGTTTTTTTTTTACCTTGTTTACATTTGAAATGGTCTATTTTTTTATTTTTTATTTTTTTGCTCGAATGTTTGTTAGGTATGGTCTATTTGATTGTTGGGTGGTTGTTCCTTGTGATTCTTTCTTCTCGCATTGTGTTTTTCCCTAAGTGTTGTGGATCATAAGCATCGCGTGATGTGATTATTAAGTCGTTTGAGTGAGAATTTTAGTTTTGCGTTTGTATCATACGCTAATTCTTTGTTTGGCTGATGAGAGAAAGTGAGGAAGACAAAGGTAGAATGTGATTCTCTAGGGGTTTCATGTGATATTGCCTTTCAAATGCGGCTGCTGAACTTGCCTAAGCGGTTGTGTTAGGTTTATTCTAATATTTCTAAGATTTAGGATCAAGCAAAGGTCAAACTCTGTTTGATGAAGCGTGATTTAATCATTTAGCTTAGTTGAATTCAATTTTTTGTTGTTTTGGGGAGAAAAATAGAGAGACATTTAGACTTCAAATTTGTTTTGGGTGATACGAAACCAAACATTTGTTTAATGGTGGGTCATGTTGTTGGTTCAAGACCCACTGGCTGCGTGTATTACATGCCATTATAAAGAAAGAAATCTATTTGGTTATAATCAACTGAAGGACGTTTAAGTTGATACACAGTTGACCTAAATTTGTTAACAAATTTGAGTAGTCTTTGTGTATAATAAGCTTCATCAGCTGGAGTTGGCTTATGCATCAATATTGTATCTGCAATTCATTTCTGAAAAATTGAAAAATATGTACTAGTATGATGTCTTCTGCCAGTTATGTTGGTATGAATAAGGCACCATTTTGCTTTGTATGACCATGAGCTACTATGCTGTTCCTTAAGTATACTAAATGGTTAAGCTGCCATCTTTTTCTTAACTGGTTAGTTTATTTGGATGTGATAGGTATACAGAATGATAGGATCCTTTCTCACCAGAGGACTCGTGTATGTTACACTGCAACCCATTTTCCCCTTTGACTTTGCTGGTTTATTATTGTTGATTATCAAAATTCAATTACTTGTAATGTTTTGGCAGAATGGTTTTTGGCTATGCTTATCCAGCTTATGAGTGCTACAAAACTGTTGAAAGGAATAAGCCGGAGATCGAGCAACTTCGCTTCTGGTGCCAGTATTGGTATGTTAGATATTGATTTTTGTGCCAAAAATAGTTATGGAAAATATATAGTGGTAAAAAGTAATTTTTTCCCTTTTGAATTGCAGGATTTTGGTGGCTGTTTTGACAGTTTCTGAGAGAGTTGGAGATGCTTTTATTTCATGGTAAGATTCTACGAATAAGGATACAATTTCCATTCTTCAATAAATCTCTTTCCGTGTTGTAATTGTGTTTTTTCTTCTTTCTTGAAGGGTTCCTATGTACAGTGAAGCTAAGTTGGCATTCTTTATATATTTGTGGTACCCTAAAACAAAGGTATTGGAAACCTTTTGTGCTTGTGGAGTGAAACTATATGCTTTTCTAAATATTTGTTTGCCTTTAATGTACTTGCGCCTCTTTCTTTGATTTACAATATTGTAACTGTGTCAGGGAACGACATATGTGTATGATTCATTCTTTAGACCATATGTCGCGAAGCATGAGACTGAGATTGATCGTAGCTTGTTGGAACTGAGGACTAGGGCTGGAGATATTGCAGTTTTGTATTGGCAACGAGCTGCAAGCTATGGTCAGACAAGAATATTTGAGATTTTGCAGTATGTTGCTTCACAATCAACGCCGCAGTCTCGCCCTCCTCAGGTAATCTATAACAAGTATGATTTGGGTTTGTTTTGTTAACCAACCACCCCCCCACCCCCCCCTAGCTGGGGTGTTATGGAGATCTTGCAAGCCTGTCCTCTAATCATAAATGGAGCTCTCTTGACTGGAATTTCAGATCTATCTATGAATCAATGGGTATTCTGTTAGTCAATATCCATTGTCAAAAATAAGTAATTATGTGAATAACTGCAGGCATTCTCTTAAATAAAGAGAAAATTAGGTAGGGGACGTCTTAGAGAATTTTTACTTCTTTTTTTTTTTACTGTGTCACACATCATGTTACTATTGTTTATTAGTTTTTTTTTTTTGGTTATTTTTATTCCTGAACAATTTATTACTTTTAAATCTCAGCGACAACAATCAAGTGGCAGGGGTCGCCAACCCCCAGCTACTCCTAATCGTCAACCAACTACTACGGCGCAACCACAAACTGAAGAGCCACCATCTCCCACTTCTAGTACATCGTCTAGTCAAAACCAAAAGGAGGTAGAGGAAGAGGTTGGTGGTCCTTCAGAAGTGCCTAAAGAAGCTCCACCTGCAGCAGGTGTGAATACTCAAAAAGAAACTGCTCCAGCTGAAAGCACCAGCCAACCCACAGCAACCGAAACTCAACCAATGGAGGTTGAAGCAGCGCCTCCTCCTTCAGCTGATGAGACCGCAAATCCTGCCACAAAAGAAACAGGAATGGAAGAAGCCATTCGGACTACACGTAGCCGGTTGAGGAAAAACCGATCTTCAGGAAACCGTTAAAGAATGGAGTTAGTTGTTTCCAACTTCTATCTTTCAAAAATAGCATTTAATCTAGGTGGACAATAGTGGGTATTGAATTGTGATATGGACGTGGATGTAAATCTGTTGTTTTCTATCTTCTATTCCATTTGTTGTTTCATTTGTTTAACGTGTGTTAGCAGCTGCAACTCTCGCATGATTAGGGGATGAGAATAAAAAATAAAATTGGCAAGGTGAGGAACCTAGGGTGACCTTGATGGGTTAACAGAGTTGCATTAGGTGCTGATGTATGTGAACTTGGTCGTTGAAATTAGGTTAAAGCATAACTAGATTTCAAAAGATTTTCTTATTTTATTTAATATGCCTTTTGGTCCGAAGGGAGGTGTGATCATAGCACCATCCTTTTGGTTTGACATACCAGCTTGAATTTTTCGAAGTCATAGAACCACAGAATATTAGAAAATCTGGCTGCAAAATTTAGAATTTGATGAATGCTTTTTTTTTTTTTTTTTTTTTCCCCTCTCAAATTTCCGAAACTTGAAAGGGCATAAGCTTTTACTGCTCTTCTATGTAGACCTCTTGTAGGATATGAGAACTGAATTTTCAAGCTTACTGTCAGGGAGAGGTAGTGGTTTTAAAATGCTGATTTTTAAAATTGCAGTATCATTTGGTAAAATTTGTGGTTTAAAAAATAGTCTTAAATTACCTTTAACATTGTGCGTAGCTTTCAAACAATATAAAATTTGCGATTTGGTTTAAGATCTCACTCATCAAAAATGTCCAAATCCGAAGTCAATGAATAGGTTGTTGTGTTACCTTAAAAACTGATCCGGATAGAGTGGACTTTAAGGTGAATAATTTACCAATTAATTCCTGCGATTGCTAGATTAGGTATGCGACTGTTATATTAAATACCCTGATGGAAGTGAAGTTAGGTAAATTTTTTTTTTTTTTTTTGATAAAAAACGGACTTCTCATCATAATTTAAGAAACTAGAGAAGCTTACTCTAGTAACACAGCATCACGAATACAGTCTAGGGGTAAGTTAGGTGAAATTATGTTGACCTTTTGCTGCAAAAACAATTAGTATTCGTTTTGTGACAGATTAAAGTGACTCCTACCGCCATTAATGAGCTCACTTAAATGGGTTTACTTAATGGGACAAGATCCTCTTCATTGCATTTGGACTTGCTATAATCGAGAAGTAAACATATTTTCAAAGGGGGCCAGTTACACCCATAATAAATGTGGACATAAATATGTGAACATATTTTTCTTTAATAACTCAGCTATGTGGGAGAATCACTTCACAACTACCCCGATTTTGGTTGGTAAACCCTGAAAAATGCGAGGATAACATTGTTTATAATGTTAAATCGTTTAAAATTTTTAAAACATATACACTATAAATCATTTCTATTTCAGCTGATCCACCATCAACACTGATTGGACCAAAACAAAAAGACAAATGGAGACATTTAATACTACAATTTATGAACCCTACGCGGCTACGCTAACAGGCATATTATAACTAGGCTGAACTCATTGATAATCTAAAAAATGGCTGATAATGTCGTTTCAAAACCTCTAAAAAATGGTTATGGATTTACATAACAATCTCAACCAATTATTGGATTGAAACCACCACATTAGCATTGTAGGATAATCAAGGGATAAAAATGTGTTTTCTACCATTACTTATAGTCAAGTGGTCTCTTGAGCGATATGTGCTTGACCAACTTCAACATTTAGGGAAGAACTCAGGATCTGTATATATGCATATGTCCAACCCTCTCTTTGCACCCTTACTGCATCACGATCCCCAACATAAACAGTCTAATGCAATCATCTAACATAATCAGGACCTATATCAACCTATACCAGCAACCCTGTATACATTGGTGGGCTTTGCAGAAGACTCGCAATTTTGCAAGCCTTTTCCTAATCTTGTGATTAGTAAAAAACTAATTTGACCTGAAAAAAAGAAAAAAGAAAACAAAAATCTAGCTACAATATCTACACTTCAAAATATGAAGGGGAGTATGCAACACCCTTCATGTTATCTGGAGTACCTAACTACCTGCTCCTCATGTGTATTACAGAAAAGATCACCATGTGATGCTTCAGGCTGAGGCAATGCTGCACTACTCTCTGAAGAATCATCTTCAAGGAAGTCACCTACTTGGGCCCAGTCCTCATTTGCTGTAATTCACAAGTAAATGGTAACATATATAGGTTTCCTCAAAATGATAGGCAATCAAATTGTTCCAATTGCATGGCAAGATCTAGGAATTCCACTAATGAAAACTTGTTGAATAAGTAGACAAAGGATATTGCTCACCCCACAAATCTGTCGTGCTGACTTCAGGATCTGAGTGAAACCAGTAATCATTGTCAATCTGCAAACACATTGATTAGTCTTCCTTCAGCATGATCCATAAAAAGATGGGCAGACACTCAAAAATCCACTTTGAAGCTTTCTGGTGAAAACAAATGCCTCTAAACATGCTTACATCATTGTACGAAGGAATAATCTTCTGAATCCCAGACACATCTGAAGTCTGTAAGCTGAAACTTTCAGAAGAAGTCTTTCGATTACCCTGGCATTCTAAAGGCTGCCTTGCATCTTCCACTCTGCAATGGTCGCCACTCCCAGCTGATAAATCACGTGATTTAGCCTGCTCGACATCCCTATCCTCACATTGGCTGTTGTATTTACCATAAGCATCAACAACATGGCTGTTAGAAAAGATATTACATTCATTTACAAGAAAAACTACATATATATAGACAGAGAGGGAGAGGAGGAGGAGGAGGAGGGGGGGAGGGATACAGCTGCATGTGCACATAGACGTGTGCATGCAAAAAGTACAAATACCTCAAGAGGTACAAATTAATTGGTCCGGTGATGCTTCTAATAATCATTTTATACTGCCTTTGGTGGCGGAAATCGATATCCTGCTGATCAAGCAACCAACCAATTATATACTATTACATTGCATAAATTTTTGAACCCCATCCATCCACGTTACCCACCTCATCAGGATCAGGAACTTCAATATAGCTAGCTTGTGGAGCTTGTACTGCAATAAGTGTTTGATTCTGAGAAAATGATTGCAACAACCAGAAAGTGAGTTTGAGGGTTGACAGACATTGTAAAAATTACAGGGAATTTCCCTAGAGAGAGAGAGAGAGAGAGAGATACCTGGAAGCATGGAAGAGTCGCAATATCTTCCTCTCTCAAAAAGAGGTACCTAAACAGTCAAAAGAGGCCAAATATCAAGTGAAAGAACGAAAAATATCTCAGATACAGTAAAAAAATCTAGAAATTCAGGGTATACTTTCGATAATTTTCATCTTCCTCCAGACCCCTCAGAAGCTCATGTTTTTGCCTGAAGAAAGAACACGATAAAAGTTCAAAACACTAAAGAGGTCAATCATAGAAAAACATATCTCTAGACTCCTAGTGAACCAACCTAATAGAATCATCAAGACTGCATTCTTCAAGATATAAGCTTTCATTTTCAGCCTGTAATGAAACCAGAGCGAGAGTTCAAGTTACTGCATTATGTCAATATGAATGGTTAGAGAACTTAAATTTCATTTGATCTAGAACACTTTACAAAGCAGCTAGTTACAACCAGCTTCAGGCTATCCAAACCTAGGTTGAAGTTTGATATATATTGTCTCATCCAACTGAACAATTAAGACAACCTAAAGTATAAGTTTCTGAGAACAGCTAGAGAAAATGATCACTCATCAGCAATCAGCTTCATATGAGATCTGTTTCTGTCTAGGCTTGAATTAGTGATACAAGAAAACATTTAACATCGACTATCCATTGGCACTTTTATGATGGAAGCTAACAATATGTCTTGAAACTGGAGTTACGCTACACAGAAATTTGTGAACTAGTTCACACACCTCAACCAAACATTCTGCACTCAAATGCCTAAAACAGCATATAGATCATATCTGGTAACTTTCCACTTTTTAGTGCATAAAGTACTAGGCCCAACTACCTCCAATTGAGTAATCTTTCGGCAAAGAAATCAGCTGTTATATTTGAATGCATTAAATTTAAGTTCCTTGTATGTTATTTATTGTATATATGTCATTATGGCCACAAAATTTCACAAGATTAAATATACTCTATTTATACCAAGCAAGAAGTTGAGATGCTTATCATTTATCAATATGACCAATTGATCAATCTGTAATTCCATAAATTCAACAACTACAAGAAATTGGAATGACTGAAGTTTTATGCGAACCTTGAGTGCAGCAACTGGATCATCCAGCTCCTGTGGGCCCACCCCATCATATCCTCTGTAGTGCTACCAAGTCAATGTTAGTTTATAATAATTGAAAGAAAGTACTAAAGAAAAAAATGAAGACTGCCTCCATCCATAATAGATGATATGCTTTCCCTTTTAAGATGTTCCGTAATAGATTAAAATTTTCAAAAATAAAGCATTTATCCATTTAACTTCCCAAATTACCCTTTAAACTTGGGCTCATATCTTTTTCAAATTTGAACCTTTATCTAAGGACATTTTCAAAAGAATGTTTGTGTCATTAAAATCTGTACCATTTGTAAACTTTCAACTTTACAAACCAGAGGTAGTATAATTTTTTTTTTTTTTTTTTGGCTAAATGAAAAGTTAATATCATTACCTCCAACGTATATGGTTCTTTGAAGTTTTCTCTATCAATCCTATTCCTTCAAGAACATTTGTAATATCATACATCCTCCGCTTTTGAACCTGTCAAAACCAATAAGATGCAAAATACACAAACAAAGAATAAAAAGTAGACAGTACTAAACAGTGCTAGCAAGTTAAATTTTGGGCACAAGAACGAGTCATGTGGAAAAGATTTAATTTCGTGTAATTGGGAAAAATATACAACTCACACAAAGGAAACAGAAGCTTTTCAAACTTTCAATGGATGAATTTGAATTTGACGCCGAAAATATATGGAAGAGCATTTTTAATACCTTCAAGACATCTGCGGTATGCTTCAGATCAAGGATGCCATCCTTAGCCTCCTGGATCAAACTGAGAAATTTCTTAGTCAACAAGCCTGCAAAAAAACATATTAAACCCCTTTACCATAACCTTGGCAGCCACATCAAAGAGAAAGCCAATCATTTAACTCTACTTGACAAATTAATACAAAACCGTGTGTGTGATGCTTAGGGGCATTGAGGAAGAGAGGTAACTGAATAGAACCGTACTAATTTAAACTTACCTAAAGAACTGTCGTAACGACAATTATTAGCTGCATTCAGACTATTAGGAGACTCTGTAAGCAAAACAAAATCAACAGAAATCAATTTGCTAGTTACAAGGGCCCAGGACATGAATATTTGCAATAAATCATAATCAATGTAATATAAGGTGTTACCAGTATCAGTTTTTTGAGTCCCAGATTTGGCATGTTTTGGAACCTTTGAGTTAGTCCCATGGTTTCCACCAATGCGAGGCTCTGGTTTAAGTGAAAGCTCATTAGCTAATTTGCACCGCCTGGGAATGGCTGCCTGTCCACGTTTCTGGGCCTCACAGTTATCTAACTCATTTTTTTGCCTCAGCTGCAATGGCTACAGTATTTTATAGTAATTATATGAAAGAGATACAAAGAATACACATGGAACTCATGCTGGTCATGTAATATCTGTTGCAAAAGAAGTGGAATTAAGGCATAAAACTTAACCCATTTTCAAGTAAGGTTTAATATTAACTGGATAACAAGATGTGTGAATGTGAACATATAGCTGAAACCTCTCAAGCTATGGCAATCAAATACACGATCCACAGGACCACATTCTTCTACTTAGCCACTCAATTTAGAAAATAAGAAGAAATAAACCTTCTTCTAACAAAGATATTGTTCCACAACCATATTTGCAGACATGCCTAAAATATTTCTTAATAAATCAAATATCGTAGAATATTAAATAAAATAATTAAAATCATATTTTTCCTATAAGCTTAACCTTTTTGGAATGAAAAATAATTTAAGATGGTATCAGACAAAAGTTCTGAGTTCGAACCGTGTCTTCATAACTCACCTCTATTTCAATAAAGTATTCCACGTGTTGGTCTCACTTACCGAGAGAAAGTTTGAGCCCGCGCGTGTGAAAAAATGTTAAAATAATTAAATTCACATTGTCTTATAGTTATAGTAAGTTTTTGAGATGAGTGGTAATTTAATGCCTTTGTCATACTCAACTTTCAAAAGCTGCATTCACAAACATGGTAATAATGCGAGAATTTCGACATTGTGATAATGAAGCAGAATCTTCACTTAATGCGGCTTGCCTCACGCATACAGTTCAATTTCATCAACTAATTATAAACATTAAACAATTAGCTGCATAGAACTTGACCTAAAGACCAAAAAACAAATCTAAAAATGAAAAATCTCCAACTGAAAATTTAAACAGGCAGATTGATTAATCTAGAATCGTCTTAAACAAAGCACGAACCAGAATCCATCCAAAGCAGCACTCAGAAAATTGAAAAACCTAACAAATTACATTCTCGAAAGTACCACTAATAAGACGGTGATCGTCACTGGAAGCTCACCGCGAGTTTAAACTGTTTAGTGAACGCGGCGGAGTGCGCGTAGGTGTGAGAGTCCCCGTTGGAGTCGTCGGGAGGAGCGACGAGGGAGAAAGGGAGAGCTCTCCGGGCAGAGCAGTGTTTGTAAGTCTGCGAATGAGAACGGAGCAGCCAGGGCTGGAAGCCCGGCGGTTGAATTGGACGGCATGGATCGTCGCCTGAGTTGGACATGGCGGAGAGAGAGAGAACTTTTTGAGTGTTGGAGGGAAAAGGTATGAGAGAGCGAGTGAAAGAGTTTATGCGGGTTTGGGCTTTGGGTTTGTATCCGAACACGATAATCAGCAATTTGAGAGAGTGTGCGACTGTGCGAGTGTGAGTGTGTGTGTGTGTGAAATTCGAAAAGGATTCTCAAAGGCGGAGAGACGCAACGAAACGGGAAGGGCGGCAATCGGATGCGGTAGAGTTCGAATCAACAACGCCCGCCTTTGGGCCTTTGGCGTCGTCACTTAAAAAATGGACAAAGGTTTTTATTTTTTATTTTTTTATGGAAAATCGTCTTATTTAATTGTCTTATGTCGTTATGTCACGTAATTTTTAAATGTATTTAAAAACAAAAAAACAAAACATGTAAAAATCACATTATGTTAATCTTTTCATAAAAATATTGTTTGTTTTCTGAAAAAAAAAATTAAGCTAGGATAGAAAAAATAAAATAAAATAAATGTTTTTGCGTTTATCTTCTAGTCTACTTAAAAATAAAAAAAATAAATTTTTTTTTTTAAAAAAAAAGTAATTAGAAATAGAAGGTTAAAACTATTTCTAAAGATTTTTTTTTTTTAAAAAAAAAAAAAAAAAAAAAACTAAAAGAAGGCAAACTATTACTTAACAATAATTTATTTATTTATGAGTAAAGTTAAAAACTATATTTTTATCTTACAACTATTTAATAATGTTAATATGACAGTCCCAACATTATTATATTAGTCTTTATTGCCATGCCCCCAACCGCCATACCCTCCACAAATTTGTTAACAAATGATTTGGGATTTTTTTATTTTAAAACAAAAAAAAATGTTATGAAATGCTATAAGGCAGTCGTTTTGATTATCTTTTGGGTTAAATATATTTACCCTCTCTAACTACCATTCTTTTTGCAATATCCTCCCAATGTTTTTAATTTTTGCAATATCTACCCTCCACCCCGCATTTCCCTCCCAAATTTAGTTTATGAAGAGTATTTTGTCATTTTGGATCGTGAAAGAGAGACATTGCAACTTTAATAGTAGATTGTGTTGTTCAACACTTAAAAAGACTCGAAACAAACTCCCACCGCAAACCAAAAACGCTTGATGAGCAGCAGGATGAACTGACGGGAAACACGCTGCAGTTCCTAGCAATTAGAAAAATGTACAACAGATTGCAACCATGCAAGAAAAAAAAAACTGCTGTAGTTGCAAGTTTACAGATAATATTATATGAATGAAAAGCTAGTGTACATTTTGGAGACATCTGTTCTTCTGGCCAACAAACAAGTATACCTCCATGAAATGAGTGATTTTCTTCCTTCGTAGCTGGGGCTAGCTGCTAGATATTTTAGTCCCACTAAGAATATAGCCACCAAACGCATTCATTTGCATGCACGGATGGGTTCTTGATGGGAGCACCTGCACAATTATCAAATATCAGGAAAACAGGTCAAAAGACTGCTTGCTAATCTCATCCTAAGACTACCCAGACTTGGCCTGTGATGGGCTCACTCTCTCTCTCTCACACACACACAGAAATCTATGCACTGAGGAAGGAATATTAGAAGAGAAATACTAGGCTTACAAACACATTTTTTTTAAAAAAAATTTACAAACTGATGTGACACAACATGATTGGATATGAGATAAATTCAAATTTTAAGAAACCCAATCATGTTGTGCCACATCAGTTTGTAAAATATTTTTTGTAAAATGTATTTGTAAGCCTAACATTTTTCATATTAGAATATTAAAATGGGTGTTTGATGCCGAAAAATTCTACAAAATCCTTTTCTCAAGAAAATTTCAACCATGAATATTTAATCCATAACATCTGAAACTGTCAGCGAAGAATATTGGGTTATAGATAAAGGAGAATTTCCACAACATAATGTACATGAAAAGATAAACAAAGAACCTGATATTCGCGCAACCAAGGTTCTGAAATTTGCAAGCCAATTGCCATTTTCTCAAGCTGCAGATTGTGCATGCAAGTTGCAAGAGGCTGCATTCAAACATATAAAGTAGTTTAGGTTCCTATTCTATCAGTAAGTGAACCCATCCATCTATAACATTGTTTTTTTTAAAAAAAATAATAATAAGTAATGTGGAATGTTATAATGAAAGATGAGAATCCTTATGTAACAGGGTATGTACAAAGATTCAACTAAGAATCAACAAATCAGATTGCATCTATACAAGTACGAAAAGTATTCATCAAGGGAGAGCAGCAGCTACAATCTATGAGCCGGAATCACCACAAAATATTCAGGAGTCACAGTCCTATGAGAGGGACTTGCAGACTTATTTTGACACAAACGACAACCATGTGCTTGATCACACATAATAGTTGCACAAGAACTGCTAGGAACCGATCTCAAACTTTCAGATATGATAAGCTAAGTAGATTGGTATACCACAATTATCACCCTAATATTACCCCACCAAACTGGGAGTTAGCCGTGCAAATACTTTACTTTAGAACTACTCCAAATACATGACTTCAAAGAAAATGGACCGAAGTCAACTAATGGATTTGATACTGGAGCAAATGTCTTCTCAAATATTGATTCAAAACAATTACCATCTCAAAAAAGGTGACAAAAAAGAATACATATAATAAAATAGAAAATTATTAATACCAAGAATTTGAAGGAAATGACCTGAAGATACTGGTGATAAATTGCAAAAGGAGCTGAATTTGATAGAAGCGGCAGAAGATCTTTAATCAGGTCCCAAGTATCAAGGTCTGGAGCAGCTATTATTAGGCTGCATAAAGGATTTAAAAGAACTATCAACTAAATGCTTCTTTTAATTAGTAAACCAAATACTCAAAAGAGTGTAGGCTACCTAGAAAAACCATTTTTCTTCCACGAGTCGATGGCTTGTTGTGGAGCCTTATTTCCAGCCTTTGTGGAATTGCCCTTTTTGTTTACAAGAGAAACAGTAGTCTCAGGAATAAGATCTGAGATGTCATTTTCACATGGAGGAGAAATTCCTTCCATGCTGACTGATGAAGGCATCTGATGCTGCATAAATAAATCTTATAATAGAATTAGGGGACTGTAAAATGTTATATATGCCAAAAATAAGGCAGAGCCACTTACATTCAACAGGCATTCCATGTTAAGGACATCTTCCTGCTGGTTAATTTGCTCAGAAGATCCAGTTTGGGATAAAGAGAGTTCAGTCAGAGGAGACTGCACAATCCTGGACCAAAATAAATTTTAAAAAAGGGTTTATACAATGTTAAGGTTAAAAGGGGGGGCAATTACCCCCCAAAAAATGAGGCAACGGGGGGAATAATCAAAATAAAAAATGAAATAACCATCAAAAGGACATGAGAAAGAAGGTACTTAAAGTGCACTCAATAAAAGAAAGAAGTGCTAATTCTACACATTTAATTTCCGGTCACTAAGGCACTGTCATTTTAATCATATTCAAACATCGAATATCAACCTTTACCCAAAATTACTACCATATAGTGCACACCAATTAGTCAAAATTTTAAAAATTTACCGGGTAAGGCTAACATAATCGTTTGCACCAAAATTATTTTTGGGCATTATGTTATTTTTAGTGGGCTGTCATACTAGGGTTTAGTTCCCTAGTCTATTTAAACCTATCTTCTACTGTTGGTCGACAACCTTTAACGAATACAACAATTTGATACGAGTCTATTACTTATCAAAAATGAGAGTGGAAGCAGGCCAAACACCTTCAAAACCTAATGGAAAAGAACCCTGGAAATCCCTAGCAGTACAAGTAGAGGAATGGAAAGTGGGAACTGGCAAGGGAGAAAATATGATGTAGCTCATATATGTCATCCAAGCCCAATTTCTTATCTCCGATTGGACAGATTGAGTTGGAAGTCAGTGTGTGTGGAGAGCCCAGGGGATCCTATTCTCCACGATGAGCTTGAATTGACCCCTGCCCCACGCACACCAATCCAAGTTGCATTTCCAATCATGTAAATTAAGGTCCAACATCAGAACCACATATAATGCAGGAATCTAACCATCCATGATAGATGATGAATCTTCAAATCTCAACAGAATCCAACTTACTTCCACAAAGGTGAATCATTAAAAAGGAATTCCAAGTAACAGCAATCCCAAAAAAATGGAAGAACTCAAAGCCAAATTTACCTCTTACAAACTTCATCACTAAAGTTGAATATTCTGACTACATCCATGGGATATGGTGTACTTCCAAGATATGTACTGCAAACATAACTAGTACCTGTCACAAACATAAAATCATTCAACCAAGATAGTAGATGCAACAATTGCTCTCAGTTACACAAGTCAATCATAACAAAGAAATTTCCCAGAGAGTGTGGAAACAAATTTTGGGAGAACTTTATGGCCATGCTCGCAGAAAAGAAAATTTGAGATTTTTATGTTTACCAATAAAGAGAAGGACAAGGAAAAATAAACATTAATGCATGTACAGTATCAAATGGAACTCCTCTAACGAATTCTCAACTCAACTAAGCAGTAACCCAAATCTATAGGGTTGCCCAATGATTTCTTTCTCGAGTAACACAATTTGCCTGCGTGTATTGTTTTCGCTACTTTGTGAACTTTCTTCTTCTTTTTTTTGTTGGGGGGGGGTGAACTTTCTTCTTCTTTTTTTTGTTGGGGGGGGGGGGGGGGGGGGGGGGGGTGGGGGTAGTAAAAAGAAAGAACTTCGCCTTTTTACTCATTTCTTTTTCTTTCATTCTAGCTGATATTTGTTTTCATTGTTCCGGACTTTTGTCTATTGCACTTTCAAAATCCATAAAGTGAAAGGAAAATTTGAAGGGCAGACCTCCTAAACGTTCTGCCATGGCACCAGTTAGAAGGCCACCAACCATATCCACTACGAGAACATCAGAATTTGCAGAAACATTGGCCATGGAAAGCAGAAGAGATAATGTATCCACTCGCAAGAATCTGAATCACAGGCAAACAAGAACAAATAAGTTCTGAGCACATAGAAAAGTCTAATATGAAGGATATCCATGTCAAGATATCAACAACTGCATTAGCAGAACTGTTATTTTCATGATTCCTACAGTAAGTACACATGAGAAAACCCCCCAAAAACCCAAAAAACAAAACAAAACAAAAACTAACTTAAAAATTTAAAGCTGTCAAAATAAATAATAAATAAGATGAAATGAACTCAACATGCATAGACATATATAGGACAGTTACAAAATCATCATAAGTTCATAAGACACTAAATCATTACCCAATTCTTGCTGGGTATTTCTTGAAGTATGCCTCACATATACTGGGGAAGAAAAAAACAAACAAGTCAAAAAAATAGAATACAGAAATCATCATTTAAACAATAATAGCATGTTTTAAAGAAATTAATAGTGTCTAATTGTTAAAAGCGTAGACCATTCACCTCTAGATAACCCTTTTACATAACAATACTCACAGGTGATAGTAAGGCTCTCCTATGCACGTGATATAATTCTGGATAGTTACATCATTAACTTCTATTGAAGATGTACCAAGTGTGCCTTAGCTATCTCCTAAGTTGGATGATCTCATCCATACTAATCTTCTCAATCATATATGTTACAAGTCCCCCACATCTTCATTTTAACTAAACTAAATCTAGAGCATGCTTATTTATTTCCTAAAAGCATTTTATGCTAATTGACGGGCTCAAATGTCTTAAGTTTCTGTTCATGGGAAACACTCTGTTAAAGCCCCGAACTGGGCCTTTTTCTGTTTAAGTTACACTTGTAAAGAAATTATGAGCCAAGCTGCATGACCCACATTTCAAACGTGTTTTTAATGAGTCAAAAGCTAGTTAGCTAGGCTTATCAAGCTCGCAAGCAGCCCAATGTTAAATGATCTAACCTCAAGCTACATTAAGTTGAGCTTGAAAGGTTAAAGGTTGCCTTAGCTTCTCTAAATTGCAACCGTATCTCTCTCACTCAAAAGAAAATGAGATTTAAATTATTTATGGAGCCTCATGACAGGTTTTTTAATGTCATTCAACAGTTACAAGGAATTAATTAATGCTAAATACTCAAGTGAAAGCTTGAGAGTTCAAAAGAAAACTCTAGAGAGGGTTGGTGCGGAATGGCAGCAGGCAAACCCAAAATTATTATACATGCCCTAAACTGATGCATCAACAAATAAAATAGCTCAAGCAAAGCTAACTTACCTTCGAGCAAAAGGGCGCCTCAAAAGTACTTTGGGTGCATATTTCTTCTGTTTCTTAAGCCTATATTTTTCCTGCAAACACACTAAAATCAGCTTATTTGCAAAATAAACACTATTTTACACTTTCACTGTCTAACTTACTTGTGAGAACAATGTTTTGTTTTCAAATGTAGCGCTATTAGCAATCAGGGCATCAACTATTTCATCACCTGTTGCACCCTGTCTGCACAAAAACAGTAAGCATTAGTCAAATCTTCTCAACGTAAGCATATATCAGACAAAAATTCTAACTGGTTTTGTGCCAGAACACAGATTTGATAACTTAAACCATGACAAACATTTGTCAAATAAAAAATTAATTAATTAAAAAAAATAGTGGCTGCAACATTTGGTACAAGCAAATACATATCCACAGCAACAGAAGCATGTTATTTGTATTCACGGCACATAGATCTCTTTGTAGTTTGTTTATCACATGATCCTTTGATAATGAGATGTGATACACATGAATTAACTTTGGTGGAAAACCTGGATGTAATATGCATGAGTTAACATTGGCAGGAAACTACCAGCTAACCAGCACATTATGTTCTCACCTTCGCATTGTATCTATATCTTCACCAGTTAGGCTTTGGGCTTTATTATTATCAACTAATGCTCGATTATCTTTGGATATCTCTTGTGACTGAAAGTCTCCTTTCTCTTGAATATTATTGCCTAGCAAGAAAATTTCAACCAAAAAAATATGAAAGATAAGAGGCTAAAATAATGAACAAATACCTCCAAATAGATATATAAGGAATTAAGCTAAGTAACAGAGAGAGAAAAATATTAAACTACACAACTAGGAAAATCTGAGTTAGACTTCTAGAGTACAGTGGTGAGAAATATACATACACCCCTGCCTTGCTTCTTTTTCATGGTATGACAAATTTCATGCACAAGGATAGAATTTTCCGGGATGGTACGACTGGGAACAAAGGCTGCTTGCAATGGGTAGATGAGTTTATGCAAAAGGGGCATAAGACTAAATCCACTAATTCAAAGCATGGGGGGGCAATATCATTCGAGTACTCAACAAAAGACTTGCTCAAATTTATATATGGAGTTTTTAACTCCTAAAATGATAAGGCAGAAAGGGGAGAGGACCAAAAAAGAAATAAGGGAGTGGGAGTAAAATATGACATGTGAGGTTGATGGGGAGCGAGCATCCCCTGTAACCTCTGCTTTCCCCTCTTATAGAATCCAATCAACGGATGTTGAAAATCCTCTCTTTCCCCTTGAAATCCGCCAATTCAATCAACGCATAAAAGTACATGGTATGGTAATGCAATCTCCAGACCACTTCAATCTTATATTTAAAGGAAAAGAACTATTAGTTATCACTCAAATTCTTGAGCAAACACCCATAAGTGCTTACAAATGCAAAACGTCAAGCCAGAACAACAAAGTGGCACTTCATCTCATCTAGGTAGTCTGCTACCCTTTGACCAATACATATCAACAGCTTCAATCAATTTACATAAGCCAATTTCGTCCATCAAGATCACATCATTCCTTCAATTCAACTCACCTAGAAGCACCTCCAACGTAAACCACCCACCCCACTGGAGCAATTATTTGTCATTGAAGTGACTATCAAAATCCAACAATGGATACCCACCAATGAACCTCACCAATCAAAATGGCAAGCGAAGCAGTAAACCATGTGATTTAAGTATAAGACGGTTAAAAAAAAGTCTGATTCACGCTTTGGGGTAATAAGAAAGCAAACGCAGATTACAAAAGCAAATCTAAGTTAGCTTTTCCAAATGTTAGCATAATTGCCTCAAAATAAATCAAAGACTATACTACTTTGTCGTATAATATGTGTAATACATAACACAGTTTAGGCACTACAAGCATGAACATGTCGAAAGTTTATGATACGATAAACAATAACAAATCAAACCTTCTATGGAGGGAATAAAGCGAGACAAATAAGGCCCATTGTCGCCGTTTTCGACTTGGAACAAAGACCCGAAAGGACACCCAATTAGGGGCTGCAGAGGGAAGCTCTTATTCCCAATTTTCAACGTCCTGCAAACACCACCAAGCGTTTATCAATGCGTAAAGTCGCCGAACCTTTACTACGCCAATTTACTTTGCATGAAAGAAGGGGGGTGGGGGGAAAAAAAAACAATTTTTGTGCCAAAAAAAAAGACTTACGATGCGGCCGATAGGCGAGCAAAAACCAAACGGTCGCCATCGTTGATGTCGAGCAAGACACTGCAACCTTCCCATGTCACTCTGGGGTTTTGAACTGAACCGGATTGAGAATTATTTTCCGACATTGCAATTCTTTATTGAATAAAAATCACTCTTATTGCAAATAAGATGAATTAATTAAGAAATAATAAAAACAGAAAGCCGAAGAGATTCACTGAGACTGGAAAATTAGTGAATAAATAGGCAATTCTGAAGTACAGCCATGGAAGGCATCCAAACCCTGTTTTTAGGGTTTAACGATTGATTGATCAATCATTGGGCTCCAGACGTGACAAGGCAGATTAGTAGTCGGACTGCTACATTGTTTCCGAGGCATGAAAGGGCCGAGAACTCTCGGCCCAGTGATCCTGGAGGCCCTTATATTTATGGGCATTCACATCTGGGACAACAAATTTTATCTAAAAATTCACTTATCTCTTTTTTATTTTTTACATTTGGTCTCTATTTTAATTAACCATTAATTTTTACTATTTTATTTAAATACTATTTTTTTATTATTCTTTCTCCAACAATCATATTTTAAAAAACAAGAGGAGTGAATGAGTGATACTCGATTAAGTAAAGAAATAATTTATTTTGATTTGTTGAATGTACATTGCTCAACAAATTTATTGAGAACTATAACTTCTAATCATCTTATTGGATAAAATGACTAGTCAGTAGTTTTTGACCAATTTTTGCTAGATGAAATAACATTTTGCTAAGTCAATAAGAATGCTACAAAACTATAGTCCGACCAATTTGGTTTTTTCAGTATTGGTTGTCACCTAATGACTAATGAGTGTCACATGTACTAAACTCTTCATGTGACTGGAAAGATCATTTTCTTGGAGATATGATCAATTATCAATTTCATTGTTATTTTCTATTGAGCTTAGTTAAAATTAAACACTCAAAGTTATAATATTAATTATATTATTAAATTTATTAATTTTTACCGATTAAAACTTTTGAGATAACATATAATTAAATATAGTATCAAAGTAGTGATCGAGTTCGAACATCTTCATATTTCATATGTTGGGTTTTACTTATTAAGAAAATGTTCGAATTCACACATAAAGAAAAAGTGTTAATAACATTAATTAAATTTATCAATTCTTACGAAAATCTAAAAATAAAAAATAAAAAACTTCGCTGTTGGACGAGATTAAAGGAAGGTATGAGGAACGTGGCTATATGTGTACAACAGAGCGAAGACAAAGTGGTTGACATCTACTGCAGGTTTAGAGAGGACGAGTGGACGACAGGAACTTTCTTTTTCTACTTTAACACGATCGACGACATTGCTACAGCAACGTGATAACGCACGCATCTTAGAAAATTTTTATGTCATTTGTTAGTAATAGCGTAAGACATAAGATAATGATCATGAGAATAGTAGTTGAACTGAGAAAACCAGATCCACCTCCTAACTGAATTCATTCTCATTTTCCCCATGATTATTTTTTTTATTTTTTATTTTTAATAAAAATAGTAGGCCGAAAAAACCAATTATGGCTATCATAGCCGGGCATGACCATAATAACACTTAACTGCTGCGAGCCACACAAGAAATAGCCTAGACGGTGGGAACCGCAGACGTTCCATCAAGTTCGACTAAGCCATATCCTAATCCAGCCCCCAAAGCATCAATAAAAATCCAAGATGACTAATACTAATAAAGCATATGTGAGGATTATCCATTGCGAAGATTCGAACTCATGTCCTATTACATGCCCTAACCATCTGAAAATTTCCTTGAACTATTAAATCACTACCCTTGATGGTCATTTTTCCCATTATTGGTTTCATGTGTATTGTTGATGATACCTATTGGGAGTCAAAGCTCGAATGAATGGTCGATCTTAATTATAATAAGGTCAAGCTCAATTAAATTTCAGGCCCGAATATATGTATATACATATTTTTTAAGGTAAAATTTTAAAACTATGGGTCATGCTTATGAGACCCATGTTCTATCAATCCATGCATATTCACTTGTTAAAACAGTTGACCGTGTGTTAAAGTAAGGATCGAAAGTGCGTACAATAAGAGGAAAAAAAAAAAACTCGTTAGAGAGGGCCGATGGGGAATAATTTCAATGTTTTAAGTAAGTATGAATTACATGGAATAATTTTAGAGAAAGTGAAATAAGGTAGGAGGGAAGGAGACAACAATTGCCTTTTACCTGATATATGCCGCTCTTTATAACAATTTTTGTTATAATCGTCTATTGCATGTTACACCTTCATCGGAGGTTTTCCTGATGTGAGTATTCTCAACATGCATCCCACGAGGCTACAAGCTTTATCATGTGTATTACCTTATATCGAGAATCATGAAGATGGTTACTAACGCGATTTAATAAGGAATTCAATAAGAAGCTATTTAAAAGTTTTTGAGTTGGTTGATCGACTACATTTGGTCTACGGGACCAAGTCCAACATAGTTGACTAGGGAAAGGTTATTAGCTTCTCCAAAATTGTTAGGTATTGTATATTTTGAAGATATAGGGAAGAAATAATTTATTAATGATTTGGTTGGAATGAAAATAATGTAGCAATTGTAATCGTACTTGCATGAATAATATCCTTTCTTAATTCATTTTTGGAGGGAATTATTTATTGCTGGTGAAGTGAAGGTTCCATAATGAATCAGAATCGGCAGATATAAAGCGATCTGGTCTCATGACAAAGGGGACACCTTGTGGTTTCTCTATTTCTCTATAGCGAATGGTTGGCCAAATCCATATCTGACATTTGAGTTCTAACCACTCCCAAAATAGATACTCTAATTGTTTTTTGTTTACTCAATTGATTAGCATGTGGGCACGCACGCCGGGGGAGACAGCGAACCAACTAGACTATAGCTAAAATTATAATAAAATTAAAATCCAGCTAGTTTTTGTTAGTCAGTCTTTTTTAATAAATTGGAGTGGCAAATTACAAGATACATATTACATTAGTGGTTCAATAATTAAGTTTGATTGTAATTGATGCTTTAATATTGCATACATTGCTACTTCAATTTATAAGTTTACGTGTCACTCATCATATCAACTATTAAATAATTAAATTTAATTATGACTATCGTGACAATGTCACGAGAACTACTGTATCAATTTATATGAAGGTTATAGCAAACGTTGGGACTTATGGGCAGACAAGCCCATGTAACCGACATATCAACCTACTAAGAGAGTTTACGAAACCATTGGCATACAAGATTAATTATCTCCTTCACCATTATCACTCCACTCGGCCACTTGTTGGTGTGACCCAAATCTCAATAATCGGTAGAGGTGGCAAAACAGGTCGGCGGGTTGACCCATTTACGACCCTTAATGACCCGCAACATGTTTAGGGTAAACCCAAACATGACCCGTTTAGCTAACGGGTTGGCCCCACCAAACCCGGACACGACATGACAATTTTTCGGGTCACAAACCCGTTTAGGGTAAGCCCAAACCTAATAATTTCGTGTCGTGTTGTTGGGTCGTTTCAAAATTACCAACTCTAATAATCAGACATGGTGGGGAGTGAAAGAACGTGTGATAAATCAGTCGAAAGACCATCATCACAAAAAAAAAAAAAAACAACAACAACAACAACTATAAGCAATTGAAATGTGACCATCGTAAATAGTAGGCGAAAACCAAGTAAAAGAGATTTTTGTATACTTCCGAAGATTTTTTTTTTTTTTTTAATTTCAAACCAATTTTATAAATACATATTGATTTGTTTCTCTCATCTTTGACATGTGCTTCCAATTGATTCCCCGGCAAACTATCCTAACAACCCCAAGCCCAAACATGTGCTTCCGAACCTAGTGAAGTGTCATTAGGTTAGATTCACTTTACTTGTGCCCACCAAAATGGATAGCGGGGAACAGCGGGAGACGCAAATTGGCATCGGACTCCATATTCTTTCTCCTTGTTGTATATGATGTCTTTGGCTCATTCGCTTCTCATTTTGCTTCCTTTTGGAATCAGGACCCCATCACACGTGATTTTTATACAAAAATAACCAAATTACCCACTCTCAGATAATTCCATATATATAGTGATCATGGGAACTGAACTGGCCCCATATATATATAAATTACACTTGTACGTCCACCTCATAAATTTGTGGCGTACTATTTTTCAGATTTCACCCCCACACACTTGTTAGAATTTTAACCCGATGAATAAATTTATTATTTTAATTATATTTTATTAAGTTTTTAAGATAAATAGTGATTTAATATGATATTAGATAATAAATTTTAATTACTTTATCTTAGTAATTTATTTCTTATTTTAATTAAAATATTTCAAGTATGTAGCTTAAGTGAAGTCAAATACCCAAGTTTTTAGTACAAAAATAAAACTTACTAGGTTTTTACTTCAGTTAATTATTGTAAAGTAAAAAAATATATATATTAATGAACTACAAGTTCTTGTTTGGTCACCAACAAAAGGATGGTAAAATTACTATGCAAGATAACAACTTTGTCATAACTTTAGCCATATTGAACGTTATAGTTTGAATTAAAATAATCCCCTCAGAAAGCGTATATAAACATTTTTTTTTAAAGATCTTGGCGGTCAAATCTTTTGTGTTTTAGAAAAACTTAATAATAGTTTTTTTTTTTTTCCTGAATTTGTGAAAAGCCAAAATAATTTTTCATATTTTCAAGAGAGGTGCTTGTTAATGCTTTTTAGAATGTATTTTTTGTTTCTTTGTGTTTGAAAAAAAATATAACTGCAAATAGTTTTGAATGTTTTGTGTTTTGAACTATTTGTTAATATTTTTGTTTTGAAAAAAAAAAAAATTATCAAACAAAGTCATTGCATAAAATATTTTTAAGAGGATAAATGCTATACACAGTAACACACTCTCACTTCCACACTCCAAATACACACCACCATTAGATCCAAAATTTAATAGTGAACTTTGCAAAATCTTACCGCTATTTTCATTCTCGATTAAAGAATATGCATTTGAAAGTGTGAAAGTATAAGTATACTAGCATTCCACTTTTCAAAAGTAAAATAAAGTGGTTAGTAATTTAATGAATAAGTTAATTAAGTTACTATGGTGCAGTCATCACGTTAAAAGTGGAATATGATTCTCTCTATTTCATTTGAAATTGAAAGTATTTATTTAATATAAAATGAAGGGTAATATTATAAGTATCATCATTCAATTTTAATGTTAAGACAATATTACTTATCATTTTAAATGAATACTCTAGTTATTAAGCCCTAGCATTCACAATTTAATACGCTGTAGCATGTGAAAAGAAAAAATCTCTGTATGAGTTCTATGCCGTCCAAACACATTCATCTTATCCCTTCGGCTATCACTGTGAAAATAAGCAGTGGGGCCAAGCACCCAGACGGCCCTGGACCACACGATGAACTTCCTCTAGATCGACCAGTCAACAGAAAGGTCAACCATCATCGAAGATGCACTTCCAAGCGTAAGACAAGCACAGAAGTTAATCCCCCAAAAGCAGAGAGGAATAAATGGGACAATAAACCAAGGAAGACCCACCACTCCACCCGCTTTGCCCGCCTCCTTATTACTTCGTCTCGGATCCCTCTCCATTACACCACGCCCAGCTTTCGAGAGACCACCTCTCTAGCTTTACTTCTCTTCGATCTATTTCCTTCTTTTTCTTCTTTTATGGCACTCTTCACTTTCTTACCGGAGCCGTCGTCTGATCAGCCCAAAAAACAACAATCCAGACGCAAGCGAATGCCTCAGAAGAATCCGTCATCTTCATGGGACCAAGTCAAGAACCTCCTCACCTGCAAGCAGATCGAAGGGTCACAAGTGCATGACCCCTCAAAAAACGCCGCCGTTGGGTACTCGAAGCTAGGGTCTTCTTGCAGCTCCATATGTAGCTTCAGGGACGTGGTTCATGGTAACACCAGGGTTGTTCACAGAGCTGACAACTCGCCTGAGAGTAGTTCGGTGGGTCAGGAAACCGGGATTCTGAGTCGGAAACCGGTCACCAGGTCCTCAACTCGGTCTATTTCAAGATCCGGCGTTGGAGCAACATGCACGCCTTCCTCGAAAGCAATGCAATTCCGCAAGCTTTCTGGGTGTTATGAGTGTCGCATGATCGTTGACCCCAGCAGGTATATTGTTGCGATTTTTTCCCCAAAAAAATAAAATCTTTCCTATTCTATTAATAGGGTGGCCGACTGGCCGGAGAACTAAATTATATATAGCTGAAAAATCAGGTACCCAACTCCAAGGACCACCATTTGTGCTTGCCCTCAGTGCGGAGAGGTCTTTCCGAAGATTGAAAGCTTGGAGCTTCACCAAGCAGTTCGTCATGCAGGTAATATTATCTAATTTCTTTTACACATAATTTCTTTTTCGATGGATTTCAGCATTACCTTTGCACTATTGCATGCATATGCAATTTCATGCTAAATTCACCTATTCATACTCCTTTAATTGGGAGAAAGAGTTGGACTTGTAATTAGTCAAACGAGTTGGTTGTTTGAAATTGGTGAAAAAATTGGTTGATAATAGATTTATTAACTATACACTCTTAATTGTTCCATCGACTAAAAAAAAAAAAAAAAATTAAGCAAAAACTTCCTGTCAATGGTTATGTCATATGTGTATTAATATGAGAGATTTTTATATTTCACTAATTTTGTCAACAAATTTCTTATTCTACCAGACAGAAAGTGCTTTGTTTCTCTTTTCGGTTTTTTCACTGGTGGGTAAAAACTAAAAAGTCTAAGCTTTGAAATTCGAAACCCAAGAGAGCTCAGCTTAAAAAAAGCAAAGGAATTAACAGTTTAACACAAACCAAGCACACGATTTAGCAACGTACGTCGTCGTATTATGCTGATTTCATATTAAAACACTGCAACTTTTGCATAAAGCGAAAACGATTAATTACTTCGCTAATTGTCCATTTGTCCGTGAATCATACATGACCAACACTGCCCAATTCTTCTTCTCTGGGGCATTATGCCACTTCATGGTTGTAGGGACCATCTTGAACACCATAAGAGCTGTGCCTGTACAACGAAATTGAATGACCTGTTGCCGTGAGCTGGCGCAAGGTCATTGGTGGACACTCACCCCTGCAGTGACTTTAAAGTTAGAATTACAAAGTGAGATTCTTCTATTGTTTCTGTCGGCTTGAGAGTTCTAAAATTAGAAATATTTGTCACAGTGTCTGAGCTGGGACCTGACGATTCGGGTCGAAATATCGTGGAGATCATCTTCAAGTCAAGCTGGCTCAAGAAGGACAGCCCCATCTGCAAGATCGAACGGATACTGAAGGTCCACAACACCCAACGCACTATCCAACGGTTCGAGGACTGCCGAGACGCGGTCAAGACCCGTGCGCTCAACAGCACCAGAAAAAACCCCCGATGCGCAGCTGACGGTAACGAACTCCTTCGGTTCTACTGCACTAACCTGACGTGCGCGCTCGGCGCGCGTGGCTCTTCCAGTCTGTGCGGGTCCGTACCGGCCTGCGGTGTGTGCACCAGCATCAGGCACGGGTTTCAAGGCAAGGGTGGTGATTGCAAGGGAGTGCGGACCACTGCCAGCAGCGGTAGGGCCCACGACTCGCTTCGCTGCACAGACGGTCGTAGGGCTATGCTGGTGTGCCGTGTGATTGCTGGGAGAGTGAGGCGCAGCGCGGACGATGCGCCTGCGGAGGAGGATAGCGTGTCGGCTGGCTCGTACGACTCCGTAGCCGGCTGCGCAGGGATCTACTCGAATCTCGAGGAGCTTATCGTTTTTAATCCGAGGGCTATCCTTCCCTGTTTCGTGGTGATTTACAAAGCTCTAGAGTCTTGTTGATTAAGCCTTTGTACTATCAGAATCACGTGGCTTATCGGACGGTCATTCAAGCTTGCTGACCTTATGTTTGTATATAAATTCATTTTTTTTTTTATTGCTTGTCATGTAAAAGATATTTTTGGGCTTTTTTTTTTTTTTTTGATGTAGAGGTCGGTCTTTTTGGTTTAATGGTCTATAAAGACTCTAAGCTCAACTGCTCCACTACATGCGTGTTTATTAATTTATTTTATTAGTTAGACAAGTATTCAGTCACATTAGATGGCTACATTCGTTAAATTTTTTGAATTTTATTGTTTAAATAAAAATATTAAAAAACAATTTAAACACCAAACACTATTATAAAATATATATTTAAAAAAAAAATACTGTTATATCATGCCATAACAAATGTTCAAAACAAAACAAAAATTACTTGTCAAAACACATTAATCAACTCATGAGCCACATTTCTTTAATATAGAAACAATAGTAAAGAATAATTTTCACATCTAACATATAATTTTCCTATATTTGTGTTAATTTTTTTATTATTATTATTATTATTTTCAGTTTTAAACATATCTTCAACTATTGATGATGATAATATTCTTTAAAAAAATCATTTTATATATGGTATAAGGAATGAAAAACTTTAAAAAAAAATTACAAATTCAATAGATAAATTGGTTTTTCTCTCCAATATTGAAAGAAAACAACGTTAATTGTTCATGCATGGAGGTTCTTTTTTTTTTTTTTTTTAATAATGGTAAAAGAAAGAAGACAGGAAAATGAGTAGCGTGATGAAGGGAAAGCGAGATATATCTAACAGAGAAAGAGGAAGAAAAAAGAAGGGAAGAAGTGGTAGTTGTACGACGTTGTCATTGCCTTGTTTTATCTTCATTCTCCAATGGACATCCTTTAATTTACTCTTGAATCACACACCTAAACTCTTCGGGTGTTTTATTTGCTGATTGCTGGCCTGTCACCTGTCATTAAATCATTCATTGAATGTCTGACTCTGACAATTGGAAACCACAGCACTCAGTCCACAATCCATTGGCCCTCAGATGAATTCAAAAAATCGCAAGGTAATTAATGCACAATATATCTTATCCGAACGTTTGAAAATTGAACAACCGATGACAAAGAAGGGATAGCATGCAATTGCATGTACGGTTCTACCACCTCTTGTAATAAGGGCGTGCTTCTGTCATATAAATTTGAACAATTTAAGAGAGGGCCACTAGTTTATCTGTACATGCAATCTACAATATGAAATTTGTTCAAAATAGGTGACCTTTGTAGCTCTTTTTTTTTTAAAGATGTTTGAATTCATATATTATTCCGGCAACCTAATATTAAAGAATCTCAATCTACCACCGATAAGGTTGGCATTTGAAGTTGTTGAATTGGGGATAATCAAATCATTCTAGGGCTGAAATGGGTGGTTCAATCACCTCCAACCTAACCATTTTTTTTATTATTTATTTAAAATAAACGGTCCAAATTAAAGCTATTTTACCATGTTCGGGATCTCAATTCTTCCAAAATTCAAAAAATCACATTAATGTCTAATCTAAATTATTATCTGGTTATGATTTAATTGTATTATACTATCATATATATTTTAGCTTTTACTTTGTAGACTACCAATTAAATCCTTGATGGATGTATAATATGGAGGGCCACGTGCAATAATCTCGGATCAAGAAAGCGAGAGTTTGTTTAACTTTGACCAGGCAGCACTTGCTATTTGCTAATGAAGACAAGGCATCATGTAGATTGTGGTCTTATGCGCGAAGGACAATTAATGAGTGAGGGATGATAATTGCGCACACTTGCTGGAGCATATGCGCATTCATTGAATCATTGTTTCTTATTGTTTGTAGTGTTTGGAGCATGCGAAAATGATTATTATAATTTGACACAGCACCATTTATTAAATATAGGAGCTTCCTTAAATGTTTGTTAATGAATTTGCCAGTGAGATTACCCAAAATCTTGCACAAAAAACTATATACATACAAGTCATGGAGTCTCATGAGAAGCTTCGTACGTGCTTGCCCAACTAATCTTTCTTTTATTTTCGAGGTACCTTAATTTGTAATTTGTATGCTATTGAAAAACCTCTTTGACCGATAGTGAGGTTCATTTGGATTTACAGTTTCAAAACGTATAAAATTGTATAAAAAATGCATCATTCAATCTATAAAAGTTCAAATCAATATGAAAAATGAAAAATTCAATAGGAAGTAAGATTTTGAACTCGACGTGTATTTTTTATTTTATTTTATTTAATCCACCTTAGATTGGCTAAAATAGTTGATGATGTTCCAAACAAAAATTAAAATAGAGGGGAAAGTGAAGAATGATAAGAATTATTCTTGGCTTGATGAAGAGGTATGCTGCTGCATAAATGAATTTTAATTCTTCCTTTTCTCATACAACGTCCTCTTTTTGACCCAAAGGCATGTTATTCTCCCTAGCTTTGCTCAAATTTTTCCGCACCCATTCTTTCAATATAAAGGAAAGCCACGAGTTTCATCATCTAGGGGCATTTTTCTTTTTCTTCAAGGATATAAATATATAAATAATAATAATATATTAAAAAAAAAAAAAAAACAACCCCAAAACACATTCACAAACAAAGTCAAATGTTTTTTCTTCCAAAACAAAATTGACTCATTTGACTTAAAAAAAATGACTCATTTGGAATTGGTCCGGCCCTTTTGGCAAGCTTTGGGCTTTAGCCTGTCTAATCTCTGATCCCTGAGGCTCATATGGGCTGATGTTTTAATTGAATGAGATAGGAATCGTCTGCTAGTTACGAGGTTGTTGGGTTCTGTCTGCCGTCCCTTCAAAGGGCCATTTTTTATTTTATTGCCTCGGCCCAGAGACGGAACCCGGGGCTCCTATAGGTTTGTCATTGATATTGGGTTCACCTAGTTAGAATTTGGGCTTGGCTTCCCCTCACCAAGTTTTATTGCTTCTCAAATTCCAGCTCATTACTATTAGTGAGAGTTGGTGATGGATAGGTTAATGGCATTGACAGATTAGTCAATATGGGCATCATTGCATCCAACAAAAGTTGTGCCTTAAACGAATGATGGAAAGAAGAATCACATCATATATACCATAAACTTTCTAAAAATCCATTCTGCTTTTTCAGCCTCATTGAGCTGAAAGATTTTCAATTTATCCTTTTTATTTATTTATTTTTTATAATAAGATTTGAACTCAAAATATTCTTCAAATTGAAGGAAAATTATGGTCAGAATTTAAAGTTTATATATATATATATATATATATATATATGACTTCATATTATTTAAATTTTGTAAAAAACGTACAAACACTCACTTCATAATTCATATACACCAATCATGATCGAAATGCCACGTTAATACTTATCAAAAAATATTTATTGACGTGTGGAGTTTAGAACGTTAATAATTTCTGACGTGTTAGATTCAACACGTCAACAAAGCCTTTATTGACATGGCAGAAATTAAAACGTCAGAAAATATTAACGTGACAAAAAGTTAACTAATGTAGACACATCAAAAAATCAATTTTTTTTTTTTTTTTTTTTTTAGTGATCATGAAATGAATTACATTTAAACTTTTCTTATGAAAATAAGTATTCACATAACAATTTATATTTTAGTGGCTGACGTGGTTCACGCTAGTCATAATAACTAAAAAATTGCCAATTTATTTTGCTAAACATTTACATGACAAATTACTTGACTCAAAAAATGTGAATTGTTAGGTTTTGTTGTTGGTAAATTTAGTGTTAAAACGTCTTTGATTATTAATAGTAGGTATAAGCTTAAATCAATATATATCATTAAGAAGCTAACTCAAAATATTATAATTTTATATTTATGAATTTATTTTTTCAGTTCCGATAAAGATTGGGTCCAATTGATGAATAAGAATTAATGAGCCAGGCAGCTGGTGACTTCATCATTATCCAACCTCTTTAGTTTAAGGAAGAAAGTACAAGACACAATTATAGTGTCTGACAAATCATTATTATCTCAAGTCATCTGAATCCTTACCCAATATCTCATCATGTTCTAACTACTTCCAATTTTTGTTTATTACCAAATGACTTTTTGATGTTTCATTCATTTCTTATTCTTTGTTTTTCGATTTTGTCCCTATAAATTTTAGGTTCCATGCATGTATAAGCCAGCCAGCTTATTACAGAATTTACAGGGGATGGACCACCTGGCTGGGCAATGATCTTTTAATTGGATTAAAATGGCTAAAAAGACAATTACAGGTTTAGCTTTTTAATTAATCTCCTGTCTAATTGATAGATTAATGAATCTTCTAATAATAAGGCCGACATATAACGTACGTATATGCAGCGGTAAATGTTCGGCATAATCACTCCATGACTCAATGATCACTTTCGCTTCTCAGTTTATCTCCCTCTTATAAAGGGTTTAATAGACTTTTGGCTTTCACAATTAAAATTATAAATTCTTCACAATGAAAATTGGCCAAGACTTCGCATTTGTTCTAAGGGTATAGGGTTGTGTTATTTACTTGACAATTTTTTATTTTATTTTTTAAATTATGTTTACTTGCTCTGAGTAGGTTGTTTCAGAGCTTATTGTTAGATTGTCAAGTTAAGTGTTTGTTTCTATAATTTGTGTCACTCTCCTGTTCTCTGGTTGTAATATCAAAAATAAATAAATAATTGATTGTGGCTGTCAGGCTAATGTGATAAGCATGCCACTTTGTAAGGGAATTATAGTGAAAATGGTAATATTATAAATATTTTCATTATCCTTTTCATGTATTTAATATGACAGATAGGCTCCACATATGTTTATCGTTAGCAAGTTCACATGCTATTAATCTTAAATTCAACTCCAAACATTTTTTTATTTTTTACATCACATTTGTCACTTTTTATTATTATTCAAATAAAAAAATTAATACAAAACAATTTTTTTAATTTTAACTTTTATCCATACCAAACATTATTACTTTTTTTTTTTTTTTTTTTTTTTTTTCCATATCAATCAAATCTTATTACAGTTTTAGGTTACTAAACAGTAATTGTCCAATGCCAAATAGCCCCATTGGGAACAAAAAAGGTTAACTCATCATTTGCTCTCACTTTGAAATCCTCTTTTAAAAAACTTTGTTTGAGAAATATGACGAAGGCCCAAATGGTGTTAATTAAGCTTTGTAGGTACGTTTGTTAAGTGTTGTTAATTAGTCTAAGATGATGAAAGAAATCCAATAAACAAAGTGTTTTTGTGAGGACAATGGAAGCCCATAGAATGATACAAATGATTTGGGCACATGGACTAGTCTAGGAGGCCAAACATCTTTTCCCTACTCAAATATATGTTCTCCTTTTATTTTTGAGTCCTCCCACATTTCCCACATAGAATAAATCCGTGCTTGGAAAATCTCACCCCCCCCCCCCCTCGCCCTTTTTATATCCTTCACAACCAAACGACACCCATCATAGCGTTGCACTTCCCGGAGGCGTCAAAGGGAGGAATACAATGCACAGGCCTCAAAGAGAGAGCTTTGTCATACACGTAAGAAGCTCTGCTGTCTCTCCCACCACCAACTTCATAAACTTTTCAGCAATGAAGCTCTTCGATCGTTTCCGTAAGATTCTCATGCGCCTCTTGTTTTCGCTCCCTTCTCGTGGCTCTTCGTCGTCTGCATCCGGAAGGCAGAAAAACTGCGACGGATTTGAGCCGCCCAAGACTTCATGCAGCTCCTATTACTCTTCCCACTCGCATTACAACGAGGCCATCGCCGATTGCATTGAGTTCTTCAACAAGTCGTCGCAGGATGGCGGGGTTCTGGATGGTCGGAAATCCGATGTTATTGTTTGACATCATATGCCGTAATCAAATCATGTCGATCCTCCTTGTTTCAGGTTTCTTGCTTTATATCTTGCTTATTCATACGGCAAAATGGGAAATATGAGTTCAGTGTTGCCCTGTTTTTTTGCATGTGTTCTTTGACTTCTTTCTACGCTTTCTCATATGGGCTTCTGCTTAATCAGCTATCTTTACTTCCCTGTACACCGTTAGATTGCAATAAAACTTTGTTTTTAGTTTTATTTCAACGAGGAGAATTGATTTCTAAATCATATTTTTCAGAGGAGTGATCTTAATTAGCCTATTCCAAGTTAGGGCCCATTTGAGTACACTCCTTTGAAGCTTGAATCCTGTCACCTGTGAGATAATTGGGCCACCCACAATCCCCAAAAGGAAAAAGAGAAAGACTGAAAGTGAAGGATGTAATTTTATGGTTTGGCAAAAAGAGGTAAGCCTTGTAAATGGTCCCTTTTCAAAAGGTTTGTGTTTGATCTAAGAAAGAAAATGCAAAGTCCCTCCTCACGCTAGTGGGAAAAGATCTGAAGATCTACATCTTATGGAGATCCAAAATGTAGTGAGGAGAGCATATAAGTGACGGATAGATTTGTTTAGTCAACCTGCTCAATTATTCTATCAATTGGCTTGGACTAACTTTACCTATAAAATAAAAAAAATGGCTTGAACTAACAAAATTTGGGACCAAGTTCCTCACAAAATCTTGAGAATAAGAAAGAAAAAACTATAGTTACTCTTCCAATTACCGCTCAATTTACAATATTTCTCTTAAACTTTTAAAAAGTTGTAACAGACTTCATAATTACCTAGTCCTTTCACTTCGCCACAAGCAGTTAGAAATTTTTTTGTTAAATACACCTGAAGATGGGTAAAAAATCCATTATACCCCTATCATTTGTATGAAAATATAATTGTGTCCTTATATTAAAAATAAAATCCTGATGGAAGATGGAAGAGACCCATGGCCTGGTTGCGGGTCCAAAGGAGACACATGGCCCGGCCACCAGTCTGGAGGAGACCGAATTTGGACGAGACCCAGACCCACGACATGGCAATGTATCTCCACACACACATGATGGGTTTTGTTTTTGGTTGTTGCTAATTTTTGAATTTTTTATTTGAAGTAGGGGTGTTATAGTCATTTTGTCCATTTTTAGTTGGATTTAATAGAAAATTCTAATGAAATGGGTTAAGTAAAAGGGCTAGATACTTAGAGGAGTTAATTGCAATTTATTTTTTAAAATTTTTGGATGACATTGCAAATTAAAACAAAAAAAGAATAGAATAGGCTAGTTCCCAAAGGGTAGCTCAATCGACTGTGAACCACGCTCAATGAAGTAGAGATCACTATGGAATAGGCTGAATCGCTACAAGAAAAGTATGCTGCATGCTTTGGCTCTCTTATTGAACATTCAGACTCAGCTTACAATATCATTTCATTCCGGACCAATCAGCTTACAATCTCTTATTGAATTCACTGGCTAGAATTGCTCGAGGAAATTGAAAGAAAAGTCTGGAAAAAAAAAAAAAAAAAAAAAACAGTTTGTTTCTTATTATTGTTGTAAATGGAACCGGAAATACTATATATTTTGAAAATTTTGAAATGCCCTGATCAAGGAAGTCGTGGGCCTCGTGGTAGAGCAACTTCTGGGGTGCCTTTTTTCTTGGAGAAAAGCCCTCCTATCAAAGGGATCAGTGGCTTTTTCTTCTTCTTCTTGAGAGAAGGGTGTCTCTCAAGTCTCTCAACACCTTGTGGGATTACAACTTGTGCTAAGGCCGGAGGATTTGCGAAAGTCACGTATCTTTTCTTCTGGAATTCCAATATTCCTTCTTCACCAGAAATATTATTAGTTTTTGTTGTGACCTCAAATTTCGTTGAGTCCTCGACAAACTTGACGTCTTCTATCTCTGTTTCCCTTACTTGTTTCTCGGATTCCCGTTCCTTCATGTGTCGGAGCTCCCGCTTTGTCCGCTCAAGCTCTTCCCTGAGAGAAGAGAGGCAAGTTGCCATAACCATGCTTTCTTCTTTTGCTTTCTCCAGGCTTTGTTTTGTCTCCTCTAGCTCTGATGTAACATCCCCATGCCTCCATGGGCCATGCCCATTTTCGCCCTGCATCTATATGATCAAGCAAAGCACAAGTCTTGAGTGAAGTGCTAAAATATTAATGAAATAATGAACCGCATTTTCTATCTTAATTACATATTTTATTTGGGGATAATGCTTGTTATATGCTTTGGTATGCATTCAGTGCAAAGAAAGAGATTGATTCCCTAATAAAGCTTACCTAAGTTTTTATTTCCATTTATTACATTTATACTAATGTCACTAGGAATTAAGTATTAATTGTACCTTATAAATAATAGTATACATATCGATCCACCTTTATTCGGTCACATGATAAAGAAGATTAAAGCCAAAATCTGTAGCGATATTCTCACACCTCAAACATAAGAAAACTTGTGTTGAACCGTATGCACAAGCAAGCACATAGAGCAGTACAAAGAGTGAAAAAGAAAAATAATTATAATATCATCGATCTCAATCTTGAAGTGATCCAAAAAATTTATATGAGAACAGTTGTGTTATAAAATTGTAAATTTAATTATTTAATTAATATTCTTCTTCATATGCATGTGAACTCAAACTTTATATTCGAACTCAAGATTCTTACTTTAATTTCACGTTAAATCACTAATTATCCTAAAAATTTAAATCAATAGAAAATTATAAATTTAATTGGGTTATACAAGTACCCCAATATGCTATGGCATGAAATACAGCTTTATGCTAATTAGAGAGATTAAAATTTTAATTAAGAATGAGTTGTTACTACAAATTAAGCAGATATCAAATATATATAATAGAATGAATGCGAAAATACATGCATGATGAATAATGAATAATGGCACCTCTTTGAGCTTGGTGGCGTAGACCTCTCCGGCTAAAACTTTCTCGCCAAACAATGTGACGGCCTCTTTGACAGACCGGAAGGGTGCCCTCGTGTCAATCTCCGCCCTTTTCATCATCACAACTCCATCTTCCTTACCCATGTTCATTCAAGTACCTTCAGAAACCCACAGAGGCTTACAATATTGAACGAAAGATGGAACCAACCAAGAATACCCCTTTCAATTATTTGGATTTGAGAGAGAGAGAGAGAGAGAGAGAGGGAGAGAGATTTGGGTTAAGGGAGGGGGGGTGACAACTGACAAATATAATGGGGAGCTTCCTTTCTTCGCGTCCACTTCACTAGATTTCTGTTACTGCTATATTTGAAGGTGAAGCCGGTGGGTGGATGCTCTTTGCTATGGACCTGGCTGGCCCGTATATATTCATCAAAAGAGAGGGACTCTTCACCTATAGCCAACGGAAAAAAGGCCCACTACTCTTCAGTTTCCTCACTTAGACAATATATCAAATGTTTGAGTTGCATTAATTTGGCAATTTTTCCTTTCCCCTCCTTGAATGATTAATGATGTTACACAACACATAAATGTTAATTAAGAGACTAAGTTGCAAGTTGGTGGAATAAGTTCAACTATTTTAAATGACGCGACATTATGTCCACCATTAAATACAACGAAATAAAATCTTGATCCTGGAATAACTTATCTCAATTTCATTTCAATTCAAGTGGGTGGTTTTGTCCTTAAAGAATGATTAATTGGTACTTAAAAAGGTCCATTTCATTCAAAAGACATCAACCGAGTCCTAGGTTTATGTTTATTTACAATTAATTCTGGAGTGCAATACAAGTATACCTTTTAAAAGTCCCTCAAGTGACATGATTCCAAAAAAATAAAAATAAAAAAAAGAAATAGTTGTTACAAACTTACAATGGGCTCTCAAATTCGGAGAGACTTTTAATTACAAAATGCTACCACGCTTGCTCTAAACTTCTTTTATTGATTATTTGTACTCTCCAAATATGGAAAAATAGATAAAATAAAATTATTAAAAAATATATTTTTTATAAAATAGAGAAAGACTTAGAGCACTTCATCCTCATGTATGGTGTTTTAGAAAAATAAGTAGCTAATTAAGTAAACTTTTGTGGATGCCAATGTAATCGCTCTAAGCAGATAATTAGAAACAATTTTCATCAATCGTTAACAGAATATTAATCAGCTTGTCCAATTTATTTACCATTTTTTTTTAATCTGTTTACACTAACAACTATTTCCATTTATCTCGTCATTATTTGATGATAACGACCACCAAGCGAGCACGTGCACGGAGAGAGAGAGAGATCTACCACATGACCCACTGCTGAGTGCTGATGCCATAAATGCACGACTAAACTTTATGGAACAAATGAGCGGGATCCAATTAGTTATATTTGATCAGCATTTTTATCTTTTTATACCATGATTCAAGTGAAATATGTGAAAAAAAATATTCTAGTGGGTATTGAGTAGGACGTGAATAATTTCTTATTAACATATATATAACATGGTTTAATCGACTTATTGCATTATAAACAGAATACCAGTTACGGACCTTACGGTGTGTGAAATAAAGGATAAGAGTATCTTATCTGTAATTATTGGTAGGTAGTGGGTTTGTTAAGAAGCATTATATGTTTGTTAGTGTTTTATTGTTTTACTAATTTATTTATTTTTACATGTCCACACAAGAGGTGTAATGGGGGATTCAAATTAGTTACATTGCTTCATAAGGTGTGATCCACAGGCGATTGAGCTACCCCTTAAAAACATTTTTACTAGTTGTTCAGTTCATTAGTTGTTTTATTATTGTTGTGTGGATATGGCTCTTAGTGTCAACATTGAGCGTTAATTGTAATAGATTTAATTATATTAGTAGTCCATGTTCAAGTTTATTTCTTGTGTTGTATTTTGTTATTTAAGTACTACATTACTATGCAATAAGAATCAACCAAGTAAATTATTCAAACACTGTGTTTATGAAAGTTAAGAGTACCTGTAATTGCTCAGAGGAGATTTAAGATTTCTCGAAAATCTTACAACATAGGAAGTCCAAGATTTTACTATATTATTCATCTTTCTACCTGGTTTTCATCCTAAGATACGTAAGCATGTAACAGAGTAAGGTAATATTAAAATGAAATGAATAATATGAACATTTATAAACACCATTTTTCTCGTGTTAATATTGAAAATAAAGGATAGGAGTAAGGTAAGAATATATCTTATATTCCAAATTTGTCAAAGGAACTAAAGAGTTCCAATTTAGCGACAACTTTTGCAAATGTTAACATTGCATTGACATTATTAATTGAGGCATATTATATAATCATTTTTAAACCCTTTAGATTTGTGGACTCCACACAAATTTAATAGTGAATTCATCAATTCACTATGGAAATGGTTAAAAGATTGTTGTGAAATAATGAATTCTATCACTTCTCTTATTAATTATATGCCGTCTCATCAATCGTTTGATTTTTTTTTTTTTTGGTTTATTATATATGTTGTTGTAATTAGCAATAACTCATTATCCAATTATCTCAATTTCAAGTGAATTAAGAATAAGATTAAATTTTACAAATTGAATAATATGTGTTAATTGGACGTGACACCATATATGCTATTAAATATAGTAAAACAAAATATAAACCATAGAATAAGTATTCTCTATTACACTTGAAATAAAAAGAATCGTATTCCGTTATGAATTTCAACCCGAACCTCTTAATTTAATGTTAAAATATTAACTTAAATAATTAAATAAATTTTAAGCTCACATGTAAGTATTAAAATATTAATAATAAATATAATTTTGACTATAAAATTATTTATAAACCGATACGACTGTCGTTACTCGTTATTATAACATAATTGTTGAACATAGAGTGATCCAACAGGTCACAATGCGCGTATAGTGCACGCAAGCGCATCTGAGAATAATCCCATAATTATTTACGATTTGACCGGACAAGAACAAAGCAGAGATGCTGTGCCCACATCGTCGTACCCGCCCACCCAGACGGAGACCGGAGACGGTAGCGAAAAATAAACATACAACCCACCTGGCACCTGTTGGCTGTTGAAGGTAACGACCAGTTAGCCAAAGGAAAGGAAAACCCGTTAACAGAAATCTTTTCTGTTTTTTTTTTTTTAATTTATTATTTATTTTTTTTGTTACAATACAATAATGAAATTTTGAACCTAACTGTCTTGAATCCCCTTCCCATCAAGAAATAAAAGAGCAACAAAACCACTCTGTTACTATGTACTCTCGGTTTCAACCTCTCTTCTTTCACTCTCTTTCCTTTTCGTCTTCTTTCTTCTTCTTCTTCTACTCCATAGATCTTACCGTCTACGAGCAATGTCAGTTGTCGGAGCCTCCCCAGCCGTGGGATTGTTTTGTGTCCCACGATCCCCGCCCAGCAATATTCCTCGGTTCAGGATGGCCGTCCGATCCAGCGCGGTCTCGGTTGCGCCAATCTTGACCAAGTTAAAGCACGAGTGTGCAACCCCCTTGCCGCTTCTCCGCCACGTGGCCGACGCCATGGCGGCTGATATGCGCGCTGGGCTTGCGGTTGATGGTGGTAGTGACCTCAAGATGATACTCAGCTATGTTGATAGCCTCCCAACTGGGTATGTATGTATATATGTGTGTATCTATGTTAGCTCTGGAATTGGACACTTTGATCCCAACTCTATGGATGTTGATTTTATTTGGTGTTGATTTTCTTGAGTTGGGTTTAGTTCAGTTTGCTAGAACTTTTAGTTTAGTATGGTGTTTGATCTTGCAAATCTTGAAATACTCTAGTTTTGTTTCTCTCTTTTTGTTTTTCGTACTATTTTGGTGCCAAAGTTGTTTTTGATTCTTACATGTCGAACAAAAGTAATTTTATGCTGGTAAAGATCAAGAATACCTTCTTTCTTCTTTCTCTGAATCTTTTTTCCCCCCTCAAACAACCGCTCTCTTGATTGTTATCTAATTTATATATGCTATGTTCTGAAAGGAATGAGAAGGGATTGTTTTATGCGTTGGATCTTGGTGGCACAAACTTCCGGGTGCTGAGGGTGCAGTTAGGTGGGAAGGAAGAGCGTGTGATCGACACAGAGTTCGAGCAAGTATCCATTCCTCAAGAGCTCATGTTTGGTACCTCTGAGGTCTGTTTGCCTATTAATTACTTTTGGGTACATTGTTTGTCTGTTATGGAAATTTGTTTATGAGCTATTATTAATTCTTTTGAGTTCCAAAACTGCAGGATCTTTTCGATTTCATTGCTTCTGGGTTGGATAAATTTGCGCAAAAGGAGGGTGAAAAGTTTTACCTTCCACCTGGAAGGAAAAGGGAGATTGGATTCACATTTTCTTTTCCCGTGAGGCAGACCTCTATAGACTCCGGCATACTAATCAAGTGGACAAAGGGTTTTGCTGTCTCTGGAACGGTTTGTATTTTCGCATTTTCCTGATAATTGTGCAAGTAGGAGATGCTATTGACAGTTTTTGACTTGTTTCTACTATTTAAGTTAGCAACAATATTCGTGATTGAAGTAGATCATTGGTATTCCTCTCCTAAAATCTGTTTGTCCTCTTCAATTCCATTAGTTGCTATCCTGAAAAGTGACTGGAGCAATATCTGAAGTATATATCTAAGCATGATATATATTAATTCTATTGTGGATGAGAGGAGACCCCAAGGAGAAGTTCTGTTCCTGATGTCTTTAACACGATTATCTTAAAGACATCAGGAACAATTTCAATTTTATTGAAAACATACTCCCTTAAATTTTCAAGCATTTCCCCTGCAGTTCCAGAAAAAGGACTTTTTGGTTAGTGGTTCTCTTTGGGAAGAGACTTTCTTGTGCCACTGGTCGATTACAGTTGGTTGTATGAATCCTCAAAATTTCTCAATGCTGTGATCTAAGTTGTATCATGAGTTTGTTTGACGAGACTGCAGAAAGAGAGACAGTTTATGATGTGGTAAAACTAATGTAGTTCACAATGATGGTTTTGTAAATTATTTGATTGTCAATTCCATTTCCATGAAAAATTGAAGATTGAACAAACTTTTACTATAATGTTTTGGCGCTGATCCGACTCAGAGTAACTTTTCTTTGCTCTCTTGGGTCAATGTTTAATAACCTGGATATGGTAACTTTTAGCCATTTCTTTAAGAATGGTGGCATAAACTTGTTAAATTGATACAAGCATAATGGAGAACTTCAAACTCCTTACAGGCAGGAAGAGATGTAGTGGCTTGTCTGAATGAGGCTATGGAAAGGCAAAGACTGGATATGCGAGTGTCTGCCCTGGTATGTTGTTTCTCATGCTAGCATTCTCCTTGAAGAAATTTGTAGAACAATAGAGTGCAATAGTTTATAAATCAATGCAATGTAGGTCAATGATACTGTTGGAACATTAGCTGGAGCAAGATACTGGGATGATGATGTCATGGTTGCTGTCATTTTGGGTACTGGAACCAATGCTTGCTATGTTGAACGAACTGACACTATTGCTAAGCTTCAGGGCCACGACTCTTCTTCTGGAAGAACGGTGTATATGAGCACTCCAACTCTTTTTTCTATCTTTATAGTCTGCTACTCATAGTTTATATTTTAATCCTTAATTTAAAAAATAAAATCTGTTGATTCAGATTATAAATACGGAGTGGGGTGCATTCTCAAATGGTCTTCCTCTAACAGTTTTTGATAGTGATATGGATGATGCTAGCATAAATCCTGGTGAGCAGGTAAGCTATAGTTTCTGTCGTCAGTGTTAATTTACATCTGATGGTACTAATGAAGTGCAGACTAAGTTATCGAGTGTTGTTTACATTTCATGGACAGATATTTGAGAAGACAATCTCTGGAATGTATCTTGGTGAAATAGTACGAAGAGTGCTACTGAAGATAGCTGAAGCAGGAGCTTTTGGTGATTCTATTCCAGAAAAACTATCCACGCCATTTGTACTCAGGTTCCAGACTAGAACTTCTTCAGCATAATCTAGTGATAGTAGAAGTTTTAATTAGCCTAGAGTGATATTCGTAGATCTAAATCAATTATGTTGCTATGTGGTCCAACTATAGTTAATCAGGATCCTATATCCATAACAAAAATGGTTATGATGCTTTGAATAAATCTCTTGATAATCAATGGAAAATTTCTCTCTTTTGCCCCTTTTTTCACATTGTTCTGTTCTAAAATGACACTAAAAGGTAAAAGTTAAAGAAAATCTGTTTATTAGGAATCAATAGACCATGAAATATAAATTATACTGCTGATCACGTGAAACATAAGTACTGATTATTTTCACGAGCTTCATCATTTTGTAAATTGGCTTTCATGGAAAATAACGCTAGTTGACTCAAAACATTGTAGTCGTCTTCCATCATATAGCCTCCACTCGATCTTTCTGATGTTGTGTCATTGCTTTTTCACTTTTGTCTTTGCATTTTCATGAAAAATACTGTCCAACTAATCTTGTTTTAAAGTTAGGTATAGTAAGTCATGAGGACTTGGCTTTCGCTTATTCAATTGGCAATTGCAGTGGGCTGACCTCTTTTCAGGATTACCTTTCTTTCTCTGCAGCTAATCCCCATTTAAATATATTAGAGTTCTCAGCTTACTAATGTATTCTGAACTAATTTTTACAGGACCCCAGATATTTCTGCTATGCAGCAGGACAACTCTGATGATCTTAAAGCTGTTGGATCAATCCTCTATGATATAACCGGGGTAAACTCCTCACGTTACCCTACCCTTTTGAGATTCAGCCTCTATAATGTGATAATATATCAGAAGTTGGGAACCATGCACTAGGAGTAACTTGGGCATGTGAGAATAGTCTTCAAAAGCATTTTGATTACTCTTACAATTTCAAACCAATTTGAGTGCGGGAGTACAATGCAATAGATATCAGGCATTATCAGGCGTATTTTCCTCCTCCTATATATGCACAACATACATGAGTGGCATCTAAGGCAACCTACAGTATACATGAGTGACATTTATCTATGATTTTGTTTGAGCAATAACCAATTTTCCTGCTTCTGTTTTCTTTCTGAATATTGAGATTAGGTTGAGAGCAATTTAAGCGCAAGGAAGATTGTCGTGGAGGTATGTGACACCATTGTAAAGCGAGGCGGCCGCTTAGCTGGTGCAGGAATTGTGGGGATTCTGCAAAAGATGGAGGAGGATTCACAAGGTCTCATCTTTGGAAAGAGGACAGTGGTGGCTATGGATGGAGGCTTGTATGAGCATTATCCCCAGTACAGAAGATACTTACAAGATGCGGTTACAGAGCTTTTAGGGTTGGAAATATCAAAGAATGTGATTATAGAACACTCAAAAGACGGGTCTGGTATAGGAGCTGCTCTCTTGGCGGCAGCGAACTCTAAATATGAACACGACTTCTAGGGCATGACAGCATCCTACTGATCACAGACAGGGTGATATACTGTCTTGTAATTTATCTTCAAGCTAGAAAGTAGAGAACTTTGTTTTGTATTGTTATTTGATTTGGCTTTGGATTAAGAATAAGAGTGAAGAACAAAGTGTGAGTTGAAAATTCTCTTCAAAATTGTAATATAGCAGTGTTTTGCAGAAGAAATGCACCATCATTAAATGGTGCAAATTTTTGTTGTTTTATACAGTAAGATTAATTATTAAAGAATTCTAGTTAACAAGTTGTATTCATTCATACATTGAATTATTTTGTTCTATTCAGATCCTCCCCTTATACGTGCACCATGTGAATCTCTTAAGACCTCCATTGACAAATGAAAGTAAATTTCACAAGTCTCAATATCAACTTCATGCTTAGTTTGATTTCTGTGTTCGTTTGGCACCACAATTTTGTAGGCTAAAAATGCGTTTTAGATAAAATTGTGGAAAGTATTTTGTTTGGAAATGCGTTTTGGAAAAAAAAAAAAAAATAGCTATTTGAAAACGTGAAAAATTATATGTTTTCATATATCAGTAGAGGATACGTTTTTAAAAACCTACGATTATAAAGGCTAAATTTCAATTTTTAGGACCAGATGACCATTTTACTAAGCGCTTAACTATGTTTTAAAAAAATATTTTTTCATTAACTGCAACACGTTTTAAAACGGTTAAATCAAAGAGATGCTATATTATATTTACAATATTAAAAAAAATTGATATCAAATAAAGTTTTAAATTTGAATATTAAGTCTACAATTTTATTTTTAATTTCAACTTAAATATTCCATGTCTTGGATTGCTATTTTCTCCACAAATCCACTATACAGCCAACGAGAGCTGATCCGTTCAAAGTAGTGCTGACAACGCACGGTAGGCGTACTTTTCAAAATTGGCACACCGTTGTTTAGTCTGCGAACGACACACCCTAGATTTCACTCTCTTCTTTGCTTTCTTGCAAAGACTTGAGAACCCGCGACCGAATTGAAAAACGAAATTGCGCCTTCTCTATAGATTATATCAATCCCTAGTTGCTCTTTGCTCAATTTCCCTTCCATTCTTTCAATAATGGTACTTTAATATGAAACTCATCTTCAACTGGTCTTCGATTTAGTTTTAATATGTTGTTGAACATGTTGTTTTACCTTTTTGATTTTGGCAGATCCGGTTCATATTGTTACAGAACAGGCAGGGGAAGACCCGTCTAGCCAAGTATTACGTTCCTCTCGAGGATTCCGAGAAGCACAAGGTCGAATACGAGGTATGATCTTCATCTTTTGCCTCTAGTTTTATTGCTGGTATTATTACTTTGCTGTAATGTTGTTTCGGGGGAAGATTTTCTAGTTTTTGGAAATTGGTGGTTTTGTAGGTTCATCGATTGGTGGTGAACAGAGATCCCAAGTTCACAAATTTCGTCGAGGTGAAATTTCTTTATTTTGATTTAGTCAAAGTCATATTCTTTTACATTTTCCCCTCTCTCCTTTTTTTTTTTGGGCAATGATTGGGTACATAGAAATTGTTGAAAAATAGATAGGAATTGGAGCTTTGATTCTCACATTTCTTATATTTGTGAGCCTAGAAAACAAAAACCAACCCTATGTTCGAGTGGCAACTAAACCTAATTTGATTCATAAAATAAAATAAAAAACCTAATTTCCAAGCTGGGTTTAGGTTAATGATCATTTTAAATGCATCAGTTAGGCTATAATTGTGTTGAGCAAGGTTCCCACTGGCAGGGTTGCGTTACGTTAATATATTATGAAATTATTGCTACATGAATTTTTTTTTTCCCTGATATTATTATGCGCTGCCGCCTGATTATAATGCTTCTTGCAGTTCCGGACGCACAAGGTAATCTACAGGCGATATGCCGGGTTATTTTTCTCGCTTTGTGTTGACATTACTGATAATGAATTGGCATATTTGGAGTGCATCCATTTATTTGTGGAAATATTGGATCACTTCTTCAGCAATGTGTGCGAGCTAGATTTGGTTTTCAACTTTCACAAGGTTTGTCACTTATCAGTTGTGTTCTTGCCCAATTATCTGCCAAGTGTTCCTACTCCATGCTCATCTGCTTCTTGTATAATGTCGATTGATGTTAGTGGCAAATATTTAACACTGTTATATAGATATTTGTCTGAAGTAAATTAGTCTTTTGAAGTAATTCTTGAAGGTGAAAATTATTCGCAAAATGAATTCTGTATAATTTATCATTTCTAATAGTATAATTAGTGTCCTCCTTAGAATAGTACTGCTGAATGTTTTTAACATTGTAATAAAAGCAACTAAAGTTTGCCAACAAAAGTGTTCCAAAATAGAAACCGCTATCTGAAGTATTCGAGATGCTAGATCTATAGGCAATGTCCTGGACTATATATCTTACTCTGTGCTGGCATTAGTGATAATGAGTTGGATAGTTAGATGCATCATTTACTCCAAACACTTGTTTATCAAAGCTCATATTCCCTTGTGTGGGATGGGCAAACTAAACTTACCTGGGTGATTAGTTGGCATGCTTTAGCGACTAACTCTCCATTGTATGGGAATGAGACTATATATTTTCTTTCATATTTCTTCCATGGCAGCATGAAGTATTTAATTAATAGGTCCCATGTATTTTAGTTAGAGTTCATGTTTCTGCGTGAACTTGTGTGGAAAATGAAAGAGCCAACTTATCAATCTTGTGAATGTGGATTTAATTTCATTGTAAATGATACCCAGCATTTATGTGATGCCCATGTTCATGATACCATACAATACAATCTCTAATTTCGTTAGTGTTAGGTTAGTCATTCATGTTGACATTGATTCCTGTTGGAAATTTTATGTAGACAAGATCATAGAGGATATTGCTTGATCTGTAAAGTTTTTTTTTGTTTTTCTTTGTGGGGAAGGTGGGGGTTGGTTGTTTATATGGTTCAGATCATTTTGCTGTTTGACTTGTTGTACTGATCCTTTTTTTTCTTCATGAAGGTTTATCTGATACTTGATGAATTCATTCTAGCTGGTGAGCTCCAAGAAACAAGCAAAAAGGTGCGCATATTACTGTCTCCTCCCCTCCCAACCCATTGTGCCATCTGTGTAGCTTCTCTTCTTCATTTTCTCCAATCTCCCTCCTTCCGTATCTCTTTCTGCCTTTAATATGGAGAGGACAACTATGGCACCAGCCTTGGTCACATAGTTATCGTCTGATTCCTAGTTATTTTGTGACCTTTTTCTTGTTTTGTTTTGTATTGAACATAGAAGCAACTCACTTTGGTCTTATATATATATATATATATATATATATATATATATATATATGACTTAAATAATTTGGCCATATTGCTGATTTTTGCTTTAACTTGCAGGCGATTATTGAGAGAATGGGCGAACTGGAAAAGTTAGAGTGAGATTATTCTGAGTGCTTTAGGAGTGCAATTTGTTTTTCCAAGACGTGGGTTTTACTTTAATTTGTTATCAAATTTCGTTCTCCCAATTTCCTCTTGTAATATCAGAAAATTGAAGGAGGTCCTTTTTCCCCACTTTTCCCCATTTCGCTGTTTGTGTGACATTATGAGTGTTTGTAATTCATATTCAATCAATCAAGGCAATATACATGAACTTGGCTGTTGTGTACATTCACTCTCCAAATTGGTGTCCTTATTATTTCGAGTTACCGAAATTATGGCTATACTAGGTAATGTATTTTCCAAAAACATGCATTTCTTAAATACATTAATAAACAAATTAAAATACAAAACACTCTTTTGAATATATATATATATTTTTTAACACCTAAGAATATTTTGAAAAGACAAGCTTAACTTTTGCAAGTGTAGGGTTAATTAATTTATTATTATTTAACTATGATAAGTTATGAATGGCTGCTCAACTACCACAGCACAGCCAGATCAAGGTGCCCGCGTAACAACCCTAACAGATGTCACAATAAGCCCGGGTGGTCACGCAGTCACCGCAAGTAGTTCGTGATGGGACAATGGATACTACTAGCCACTAAGGATGGGAAAATATAACACTCCAAATTATGAAATGAACAATTTGCAGACATGCTAAAGAGAGATATTGCCATGAACGCAAATAAAGTTGCAATATTTACTGTTTATATTTAGTAAATATTTATTGAAAGTTACTAAGTGGATCGAGATTTTCAGGATTGTGATTCCTTGAAATTCCTTTCAAAATTAAGGTAAAAAATGAGAGAAAAAACTTAGGGTTTTAAGGTATTTGGACAGGTGAACCGAGTAATGATTCATAGCACGCCGGGCGTGCACGAACAGTCATGCACGTCTGGCGTGCTATTTATCATCACTCCAGGTAAACCTAGCACTAGAACTCTTCAAGAACTTGGCGAAATACTTTGAAACCGAAGATCCCCTCTTTCATTCCATAAGATTGGAGCTAAGAAATCCCAATCGGCTGTCCCATGTAATCGTCCATATATAAAATGTTAACATAGGAATCATAGGACAGCGAAAGGTCATAGAATAGAAAAAGGAAAATACAACGTAGTCATAGTATTGAAAAGGTCGTGGGTGGATCCTGGCCACAATCTTCGTCTCTGACAATTCGATTTCTGATGTTTAGTAGTACCAACCGTTGCCAATTTGTTGAATCTCGTACTTCTCAATAACTTCCAACCCAATCACTTGGAAGTTTGTTTGAATTGGGTAAAACTCACCCCACTGTGCCCCCAAAAAGTCAAAGAAAGAACACCCTCTTCATTTTTCCTGCATTCACAGTGAGAAAGTCAAAAGTTATTTTGATTACTTAAATTTGGGTAAAAATTTAATTACATTCGGTAAACCAAAATGACATAACTTTAAAATGTTAGTAGTATGAAAAAGAGAATATTTAAATGAAATAGTAAAAAGTAAATAGTTAAAAAAAAAAAAAAAAAAAAAAAAAACTTCTTGACTAATAAAGAAAAAATTTGCTTAGCGGATGTGAATATTCTTATATACGTATAAAATCCGGATGAGTGGCGAACACAATCTGGCAGCATAGCTGCATATGCAAGAAAAGAATTGCATGGGATTCAAATACGCGAGGGACCCACAATATGAAAAGTTGCTCCAAAATTTGGTACCTCTCGTTATCTGTTTTAGACTTTATGGAAGATAATTTTTTCTCTAAATTTGATTGAAATATATATATATATATATATATATATATATATATATATATATATATATATATAGTCTATTATAAAATTGACGTGTGTCCAAATTACATAAATATTTTAAATTTTTACATTAATTTTAATTAAAAAAAATGAAAATTACATGTATGTTGAACATATGTCAATTTAATATACTCGATTAAAAGAAATCTTCAAACCTAATTTAGAAAAACTATGTCCTAAAGATTAAAGCTTTGATATCCTCATCCAGTGCCATTTAGGATTGGAATTTACAGCAATTAATTGCTTAAATTGTAGTGATTTGGATAACTATTATAAGAGAGCTTATATATGATTTACCTGTCAAGATAGATTGTCGAATAGTCCAAATTTTATTTGGAAGAGCAATTTGGACATCCTACCGTCCAACCTAAATCTTAAAGACAAAAAGTTAGGCAAAAGGCATAAGTAATTAACAGTTAAATGAGATTGCAATATCATAATGAATTATTATGAATCATTTCAACAAGCTGTTGAATGACAAATTTAAGATTACACAGGATGGTGCATAATCAATGATGGCCACATGGTTCTACCATGTAAGGGGGGATGAATTCATGACCTAAAAGCTTCCAAAAAATCATATTCTTTTTTGACATTTCCATTCCCCTCACAGAACCCCCATCTTGTGATTGTATCAGTGAACTTATATGCCAAGACTCCACAAAGCTGCTTGAGATCCATATTCTGCGCCTATTTCTTTACTACTTGACCCTTTTTAACTTTTTTTGGCCTCTATCTTTATGCTTTGAGTGGTTGCCATGAACCTCAACCCCTATAGCAGACAAGGTCAAAACAATAATGGAAGAACCAAAACAGAGGCTAGAAAGACAATTTTGTGGTGGGTGGGTACAACCAGGCAAATAAAAATAAACTTAACCATTCTATTTAGCATCAGTCTCTGTGAAAAGGCATCGACATGATTATATAAGCTCATAAAAGTATTATATTACAAAACCCATCTCAAGCAGCTGAATAGGTCTCAGGTTCTCCCACAACATATCGGTCTCAGCAATTTTCCTCCGCCTGCCCCTCATGCTCTTCTTTCTGATCATTTGATATTCTGAAATGCATGGCAATCAGTCGAAGTTTGCTTGTATCTTCACTTAAGTGATCATGCCACACCAAGTCGCCTAGTATGAACAGAAAGAATGAATGCAAAAATGTGTTACCCTTCCATCGTATCATCAAACAGCTGCCGATGCTCACATCAAAGGCGCTCATTGCAGAGCAACTGCAATGGCAGTGCACCACTGGCATTGAACCCACCTCCAGTCTCATCGTAGACAGCGGGGAGGGCGTGGTCTTGCCTTTTTAGCCGAGCAGGGGGAAATGATGAAGTAATGGCCATGAGGTGTTGCTGCTGTTGAGAGACTGTAGTGTACTTAGGGCCAAGTACTTCTAGGGACGAAGGGGGAGGTGGGATAATGGCTTGGGCACATGGGATCAGCATAGGAGAATCTTGCCTTCCCTGTTGCCAGCTCGAAACTTGGGTCATGGAACTTGAAGTTCCTACAGGCCTGTATTGAGCTGCCACCTGGGCAGCCCAAAAGCATTGTTGCTGATGCTGTTGTTGCAATTGCTGCTGCTGATGTTGTTGTTGCAGTTGCTGCTGCTGATGCTGTTGTTGCAGTTGCTGTTGCTGATGTTGTTGTTGCAGTTGCTGTTGCTGTTGTTGTTGTTGCAGCTGCTGCTGTTGTTGTTGTTGTTGTTGCAGCTGATATTGCTGTTGTTGTTGTTGCAGCTGATGTTGCTGTTGTTTTGCCAAGGCTGTAGGACTTGCATGGGAACCACAGAATGGACTGCCAAGATAAGGAGGTACCGGCAGCTGGACCTAGAATGAAGCATTACGGCATAGTTTTAGAATTTATAAAGCTAACATGACAAGGGAGAGCCATAAATGTTAGCATAATCAGATTCATATGGATAGGAACCAAGCTTGCTGCATATTGCAAGTTCGTATTAGTCAAGTGATTGATAAGCCGGAGTCTTTAACCAAGTTCACATTATATCGTTGGGAAATCATATAATAACTGTCCTATTAGTTCACCCCTTCAGTTAGAACTTTCATTTGATCCTCGAGGGTGCAAATACAGCAACTCCATCAAGTGACTCAGAAACTTGCAACAGGTACGGAAAAAAAAAAAAAAACCCATTATAGAGGGAAAGTTGCAAAGCAAATTTTTAACTGCCCTTAATGAATCACCTACTACAAACTTATATATGTATTCTAAGAAGAACGAATAAAACCTGATGTGATGTTGCTGGTGCTCCTGAAAGCTGATCAGGGTAAGCAGAGGAGGAAAAGCGAGCTTGGGGCATTGAGAAAGGCATAAGAGTCTGCTGTTGTGCCAGAGATTGAAGATAAGGAACCTGGAGTTGTGTCATAGAATCTAACCCATTTCCAGCTTTGTTAAAACTATTCTTAGCTTCCACCCCACCACCTCCAGCCAACAAGGACAAGAAATCGAAACTCTGACAGTAAAACAGAGAATAATCAGAACATTGGAAAGGAAGAAACCATAGTAATTGCAATATAACCTTACCTGCTTCTGCGGAGTGTACACCCCAGATGCCAGGGCAGCCTGGGGCTGATCTTGATGGAGCCGCTGGTGCTGAAGAATACCAGTTTTAGCTTCATTTGAATTTCTTTCAGTAGTAGAATTGCAAAGATTGGTAGGAGAAATAATCCCATTTAAACTGTTTCTCACCCCATGGAAGTTGTTAATCGCCATAAGAACTCCTAGCTTTGATCCTTCCTGTGGTTTCAAATGGTTAGGTTGCAATAGCAACCTTTCTTGGTTCTCTGGCATTTGTAAAATCCGAATGAGATGACTTATGTGAACATGAGTGGCACACCTCTTCCATGAATTTCCATCAACATCCACTTTTGAAATCTGCGGAGTCAACCCGACACCCCAATCAGATGCTTGAAATAGTAAACAAACATTTGTCAAGAAACAGATAGCCTAGATTTTAAGGTTGTGACTAGTGAACAACATCTAAGAAGCATAAATAGGAAATAATAACTAAATTACTAGTCCTCTTCACCTTTCCACTTGAAGAACCACTTCCAAATGACCTGTCCCTGGAGGCAATAGCAGTATCAAGCCAACCCGGATTTTTAGCAGCAGAGGACCTGAGACAGCTAAATGCGTGAGAATATGAGACAAACAAAAAGAAAAAAAATGGTTGCAATGAATGTAAGAAAAGTATCAAGAATGCAAGAAAATTACTGCACAGAAGGACCATGACTCCCAACACCATGTGATACCACTGAAGACAAGCCTGGCCACAATGCTGGACCTTCTGATCAAAAAAAGAGTACGATAGTTTCACAAAAATGACATTCAATACTATAAAAAATGCCACTTTTGCAACTAAAGCAAAACTCCAAACAATATGATAATAAGACCTTCTGAGCAAGTCAGAAGTGTACCATTTTTCGTGGGCTCCTTGATCATACTTTGTTGTTCCAGTTGACTTGCAATGGCTATGGCCTATACAGCAACCGAAAGCCACCATTAAATTCAGATCTAACTCAAAGAACATTTAGTTTAGACTAGGAAATTATGCTTACCGGCCCCAACACAATCTCTGGTTTCCTCTCAATCAGTGGGGTCTCTGGTTGTGTACTGAATCATAAAAAAAAATATGAAAATAATTATATACAAAGAATAACAGAAAAGAAGAAGAAGAAGAAGATACTATTACTGCTAAATCATCCATAAAACTACCCACCTAGTATCCAAGCTCAGCTCATCAGCATCAACCAATGGCTTTTCATTGTTACTTTCACTCTTAGTCAAGATTGGCATGCAATGTAGATTCAATTGAGGAACAGAAGAATCTAATTCCATACGAACTCTCTTGCTCTCAGGCAAATCGGGTTGTTCTTGAACACTGGATTCATTCAAAGAATCTACTATTGTTGTTTCTTTGAGCGATCTTTCCACATTAGATGAGGGATTGGCAACTTCAGCAATTATCAAGGGCATTGAGCTCAAGTTGTCTTTCGTAACTGCTGAATCTGATAAAGTACACAATTTAAAAGACGACAACAAACTTAATATTATGGAAAGAGCTAAGTGAAGAAACCTTCACCTTCCAATGAAGGCATTGTACTCTCCCTCGACTCTGGCAAAGCAGAAGGTTTTTCTTCCATAGATTCACTGTCTAATTTACTCTTCTCATTTACATCATTTCCTGGGAACATTCCGGCCAATGCATACAAGGTCTCCACTACTTCTTCCTCATCCTTTGTTATTGGCCCAGAAAGAGTCTGCTCTGGGGTTCGCTTCTACAAAATCAACACCGAGTATATTAATCAAAATGCTAGATCACAAAAAGGGAAATAAAGGGATATTTTCATAGTGGCAAGCTAGAAAAGACTAACCACGTTCAGTTTGGGTTTCTTTACACCATTCTTTACGTGCGATTCGACTCCACTGACTGTATGGTTCAGCTTCTTTGAATCTGGTAAAGGTGGGGAAATAGATTCGCGATTGCGCTTCTTCATGGCTGTAAATGTAAAAAATAAAATTCCCAAATATTAACCCCACGAAAAATACCAAGATTTTTTTTTTTTTTTTTTTTTTCAATTTAATACAAAATACCTTTCTGATTCACTAAAGGCTAAAGTATCTCGCTTGGAAAAGTGAAAGTCAGGACAGAATGGAGCAAAATCTCAAACACTACTGTACTAAATAATTTAAAAGAAAAATGCAGCATAAAAGTGGCAGCATCAACATATTAAATAGAAATAAATGAAAACACACAGAATCTTGCGTCTAGAAAAAGAAAGATAAAGCAAAAAAAGCTTCAGTTTTGCTTCAGTTCTAATCCAAACCCCAAAGGCCAAAGCAAAACAAAATAAGAAACTTCCCAGAAGAGCCACCAAATAAGAACAGCTCTAAAATTTAAAACCGAGGGTCCAAGTAATTCACCAAAAAACAAACAAAAATAATTACAAAAATAAAAATACGGAGACTCCAATTGCCGAAAAATTATTAATGCCAAAATCTTCCAGGTTCTGATTCATGAACCACACACCTGACCGTAGCTTTCTCGGAACAGAGGCATGATCAACGCCATTGCAGTCATCAAAAAACTGTATAAAGAATTAAAAAATTAAAAATTAAAAAAACAACAATCAAGGAACATGAACAATAATTAACAACTTCCCACTCATCAAAACTGTCTACCTTTTTGGAAATCTTAAATCTCTTGTTAGAGCCATTACTTAGAGACGGTGCTTGTACGCGAAGCTCATCTTCTCTGTCAGACACATCGCAACCCATTTCGTAGTCCTCGTAGCTCGAGCTTGTCCTACCAACAGCGCTCAATCTCCTCAGCCTCTCTTTCTTCGATCTTTCCGAATGTCTAAAGTCCCCACCAACACTATCTGACCCTTCAAAATCACACACACACAAATAGAAACGCTCATAAACAACTCGAACCCACAAGAAAGCAGATAATAAGGTACAAAGGACACGCAAAATCGGCGAAGCCTTATCACAAAGGGAAACAACGAACACCCAGATAACGACAAGGACAAAAAATGGGTGGGTTTTGTTCTCTTTTTGTATTTTTGTGTGAGTGTGAATTTACCAGCGAGGAGCTTGTGGGGCTTGGCAGGAGAGAACCGACTCGCTCCACGCCTCACGTCTCGAGTTTTGTCCATTTCTGAGCTAACAACATCTGAATTTTTGAAAACGGCTTCGATGGCTCAGAATTCGATCGGACCCAAATCCAGATCTTTTTCCTCTTTCTTTTTCACTCTATTTTCGGGATTTTGAATTTCTTCAATGACAGAAAATAAATCGGGTCAGAGAGAGAGAGAGAGATAAATCACAGTTTGGAAAACATAAAAACCGCTTCCGTTTCTGTAATGAGCACAGAAGGATAAAATGTGACGAAGAAAGTGATTGAGAGAACAACGTAGAGAAACGGAGAGAGCGAAGAGATATATATGAAGAAACTTTTTTTTTTTTTCTTTTGTGTGTGTTTAGTTTTACCGAAAAGCTCGCCGGAAAGAATACCGAAAAAGTGGCGTTTGGGTTTTCCAAAGAAAGAGAAAAATAGATTTTCGTTGCCACATATCTCGCCGCCTCTCTCTCTCTCTCTCTCTGAGTTTAGATAGCAGGGTTCGCAAGGATCTCGTCGGTGAAAAATAAGAGAGGTAGCAGAGACAAAAAGCTTAGCAAAGAGATTGTGGAAAAGAAAGAAGGAAAAGTAATTCGTTCCCTCGTGTTCAGAGAATCAGGTTCTTCGGGAATTAAAGCCGAGTAACAGACCAGACACAGTGAGAGAAAAAAGGCCAACAAAGAGAGAGAGTGAGAGGTGAAATTGCCGACAAATAAGAAAAGCTCTGAAATACCCGTGAAAACTCCTTGAATCAAAATTCAAAATACTTTATCAAAATCTGAAAATCACATTCATTGAACTCTTTCCGAATAAAAGACACTCATTAATGCGCGAATCTCCTAGAACCCAGACCCAGCAATTCTCACAAATTCGAAATCTCTCTCCGAATTCTACCCCCATAAGCACTGAGAAAATGTGCAAATTTAAACCCAAAAGAAAACTAACAAACAACCTTCAAGTCCCAAAAGACTTTAAGGATTCGCACCAGAGCTCCGAAGCTCATTTCTCTCAATCTCAAACGTTCACAGAGAGAGAGACCCAAAAAAACCGAAGCTTTCGTAGCGCAAACTAGCGCATAAATGCTTCACTAAAACGGCCACCACCTTCCTTTCTCTCGCTTTTCCTTTTCTTCTTCTTCCTCTTCTTCTCTCTCTCTCTCTCTCTCTCATCACATTTATACACAGCGCCATTCACACGTCGTTCTAATATCAACGGTGCGCGCTCCGTGGTCCCTCACGGCCGTTAGATCACCTCCTAAACATCAGACAAACGAATTCCCACGTGTCGTCCACGTAGGACAAAATCCAATCCTTTCCACTCCTGCAACTCGCCACCAAGGCCGAAGCCTTGACGGCCATGATGCGTTTCAGGAAACCTAGGCCTGATCTGGCCGTCCGATGGTTTGTTGGAGACCACGTACTTCTCTTTCTTTGTAATTGAGGCGGTTGAATCAGGCTTTAATAACTGAAACCTAATTCTTTCATCGACGGTTACCAAGGCAAGTCCATTGGATGCTCGCCACGTGTTGTAGCCGCCCTCTCTCCGTACCAATACCGTCTCTTTTCCCAAGAAGAAAAATATTCTGTACCTTTACTCTCTTATTATGATCTTTCGATAAAGAAGAAGAAAAACATTTGCATTTGCAAATCGATAAATGCTGTGAGAAACACGTACCATTTGCAGGCGACTGTGACACCGTGATAATTCCAACACGCGCCTGTTAGAGTGTGGGCTTGAGCATACATAAAATCTATATATATATATATATAGATTATAGATATGTCTAATATCTCACTGAGACACTGAAATCTGCGACGTGACTTCTAGAAAAAGTTCAGTCACGAGGACAGGGGTGGGGATAGGACTCGGCGATTAATTGGTTAGTCGACAGCGATTTTTTGATGGGATGTCTCTGGCTCTCTGCACCTCGGCGTGGCAAAGAGAGTCATGTTTGCTGCGTGACTCATAGCTCTTTTCCGGTTACAAAAGTCAAATCGAATTACTAAAACAACCTTCAAATTACCCTACAAGACAATTATGCCCTCGAAGTGCAAGCCGCAACAACACTACGGACATAATAATGAATGAGGGAGGCCATGGAGACCCTATATAGTAGGTCGCGGGTCCACGGTACTAGCTAGATAGACATTACTTGATTCGGCAACAATTATATGCCCATCTTATCATCTTGCTCTTATAGGTCTAATCTAATAGCGGAATTAGGCTAATCTTTGTCATTGAATCACTTTGAAAGCACGCCACCTTTGCACAAAGTAAAGTTGGGTGCAACATTTGACAGTTCAATCATAAATGAATTTAGTTTAATCTTTCAATCTCTCACTATAAAGTCTTAAATCTTCTGCCCATGGCCCCATTATTCACTAGGAGGTGATCAATGACTTAATGGTCCAATCCTTTATTGTGACGGAGATTTTAAGAACCAAACCTATACTAATTTTATAATTTAATTACTTTATGTGGGTTATTTACCGTCCAATGTAAGATTTGAAAGTTACAGTTAGAGTCTTTGTAACATACCTCTCAATCTGGTATCAATAGAGTAAAGTGATGAGAGTTGTGTTATAATAACAAATTGAATACCCAGTTCTTCTCCACCTAAGAATGTCTTCATTGACCAATTATGGTGGCCTTGGATTTGCATTGTATCCTTGATTGGAATGTGACCATAATGTCATGTGTACAACACAGACACTATAATTGTGTGTAGGTTTGAAGGTGGTTAGGTCCTAGAATAAGAGCCACAAATCAATAGATTGGACTTTGTGTAATTGCATTGAATTTAGGCTGCCAAAATTTGAAGCTTACTTGGGACAAAAGAAAAGGTTTGTATAGTCTCTTATTTACGATAGGTGCATAGGTTATGCATTATGCTATCGGATCTCTGCTTAGAAATTAGAAGAAGAAAAAAAGTATTCTATTGGATATTTAACTATTATTTTAATTTAATTTTTATTGATTGTGGGTTTTAATTTGTAAAAATGGGTTAGACATATAGTCTATGATAAGATAAATGGTTCATGTCAATGCTTCTTCTTTTTTTCATCTTTTCTCAATCTCGTCCTACAAAGCCAATAGATCAATCATTACATTTGTGGGCTCATGTGAACTTCACACAAATTTAATGGTGAATTCATCTATTTACTATGAATATGATTAAAAAATGAATGAATTCTATCATTTATCCTATGATAATTATTTACATAGGCCGAAACTATTGAGTGATCATTTTGTTATTGGGTTTTATACACCTTAACTATGTAAGAATTAAATTCCTATTAGATGTGATAAACAATATGTGGGCTTGTAATCCAATTAAGATTATGAATTTGTGGGTTCGTTTGACAACACGTTTTTTTATGTGCTTTTTTAAAACGTTACTTTTACAAGTTCCACACGTATGAGCCCAACCACCATGATGGTTGGGTCAAAGAGACTCGGCATTGCGGTGGATGCTACCTACCACAGCGGCTAAGGCCAACCGGCAGCCACAACAGAGATTGGCTGTGGAGGGAAAAGAAAATATGATTTTTAACAATTACTCATATTTTTTTTGTCCAATTCTAGAGGTATCTCACTTTAGCAGCTGAACTCATTTTTCTGTTCTATGGTCCAAAAGAAAATGCCTAATGGGCCGGTTATCGGATGGGACAAATTGTACTGAATGAGTAATCTCTCTAAAGCCCATTTGTTACTAATAAAACTAAGACCAATGTTGAATTACCATTATATAGAGTTCCTCTCCAATTTTTAACGTTTACAAGTTAACAAACACATGTTATTCAAATTTAGTTCAGTTAAACAACGAATAGGATCCTCTTTATTTATTCATTTTATAGTTAAAATTTTATATTATTGTATTTAACGGTATATATAATGCCACATCGTCTAATTTAAAATTTTAAATGATTTGGCGAGAGACAGAATCATAATTTCTTATCGAGGGGGCCAATACATGAAGATAATAACTCTACAGCCTTGGACCTCATGACAGTAGTACTGAAACTTCTCTTCTTTGTGTTTTTTTTTTTTTTTTGGTATGGATTTCCTTTTTCTTTTTTCAAAATTTTTTCTTTCTTTCTTTTAGTTGTTTCCATTATAGAATGCAATCAATTGACTTAAGACCTCGTTTGATTGTTTTATAGTGTATCTTAAGTTCTTTTGTTTTGGTTGTTTATACTGATACATATATGATCATAATGAATTTCACATTGTGAAAATTGTCAATTGACTTGAAGATTGTTTGATTTCCAAATATATATATAAATTAGAAAACTCTTTGGGAATAATTAAAGCGGCTAAGATAGGATTTTCCTATAAATTTGTAAAGTAGTTCGGGTTTTTATAAGTGGGTCTCCGGGGTAAAACTAATTAATATATATATATATATAATTCAATCTAAAATATATGGAAGAATCATACCTTAGGTAACAACTACGTACAAGTAATAAGCATATGTTATTTGTATAATTTTTCTCTTTACACAACATTTGATACTTATATATAGAGCCTCCAGATTATGAGAGATATCAGGCAGTTTAAGGGCATTTGCGTCTTCCACCATGTGTAGTCATATTGGCATAGCAGGGGCACGCATCGTAATTACCAGAAGTGCCTGGAGGGACGCAGTCGCAACGGGCGCAACACGTCCCACATGCCCTCTTGCACAGCCGAGGCCTCGAGGATAATTGGCACCTCGCGTCACAAGCACCATCACAATCTGTGGGCAAGAGTCCAAGATTAATGCTTAGAAAATTGAGTGTTGATTACACATGCAAACTAAATGACTATATATATATATATATATACCTATCTTCTGTGGGGAAGGGCTCTCAACCTTGCTTGTGATCACCTAAACACATGTTATGTACAAAATTATTTGTGTAAGTTTGGAGGCTAACGATGTAGATTAAGAAGGTGGGATATAGACCATATCACAGCAATTTCGACAACAAAGTTGTTTAAAATTTACATTAAAAAAATTGAATGGGAAACTTTACCTTTTGATAAGATTGGGCAAGGTGAAGAAGGAGAAGAGAAATGAGAAGTGGGGCAATTAGAGTCTTGGAGAAATCCATGGGTTGAAGGCTTGGAACTAGTGCTCTATTTATGGTTTGTGTACTTAACCTCAAAATTTGGTACACATGGAGGGACAAAGAGTGGTCGTATTTATAGCAGAACATTTTCATGTTTGCTGTGTACGAGAAGAAAGCATTCTTGGAGTAGTCGCATCTGGTCCTCGTCAGACTCATTGTGGTTTCTGCAATAAAAAGATATGAAATCATAATGCGGTGAAAGCCAAGACATATGAGACTTTTCTTTTCCTTTGTCTGATTGCTAAAATCATAGACTCATAGTACTGTTGATCAAGCGGCTGAGGATAAAGCACCTGATTGGAGTCATTGGACAATCACTGGAAACCTGGTAAAAGCAATTAGGAGTACACGGCTTGGAAACTCCTTCGAAAACCGTTACGTCATGGATTTTACGTTGGTTAATCCACACGTTATATGGCAAAAGGAATAAGGTGATAATACTAAAATATTTTCCCCTACATTTGATCATTTCTGAGAAATTTGAAGTTTCATAAAAATAAAAATAAAAATAAAAAGCTAAAAATCACTTTTTTTATTTTATAATTATTGTACAATATTGATGTGACAATTTAGCTAAGCTATTGTTATATATATATATATATTGCTTGGTTAATAATATCACATCAGTATTACTCAAGTTTTCTACTTAAAACGTGTTTACAATTAGCTTGAGTCCATTTTCAGTTGAAACTTCCTGTTTAAGCAACTAGGATTGGTTTTTTGACAAGGCAGGTAAAGATCAATGTTTTTTTCCTAATGAATTTAAATATTTAATTATGTAATAGTCTAATAGATTATAGTGCAGCATTTATCCCTGATAATTTTTCAGTTTGACCTTATCGATCTCACTGCTAGAAAGATAAACACAATCTTTTTTTTTTTTTTTTTTTTTCTTGTAATTTTTGTGTTCTTTTTTCGTTAAGGCAAAGCACAAGTGAGTGACGTAAATCCTAAGTTGATGAGAACAATCAAATTAGTAGAGATTAATGGATTTTGGGAATTGGGAATTGGGTTTGGATTCAATATAATTTTGTGTCTTTAAGCTTTCTGATCCATTTAAGTAATAAATGGGCCAGAACACAGTTTTATGGGCCTCTAGCTCACAGCAGAACAAATTGGGTCATGACAACCTAAACCAGTAGTCTAGGCGTCTAACAGCGTCAATGTGAATACTGGTCCTAAAAGAGGCTTATGAAGTTCAATACTCAATTAAAGAAATCCATTTTCTGATACCTCACATTAATTAAAAATGAAAATTGGAATTAAAATTATCCACGTCATACTTTGGACGACTCCTGTTAACCCTTCATTTTCGCAAAAGAGGCCTTATAGACCCTGATGGTGATTGGCTTTCTGTTTTCTTTTTCATGGACTGGCTGTTCTTTACAGCACTTGTCCTTCTCTTCATTAGTGTTGCTAAATGTAATATAAAATTACTTACAAAATTAAAATGACAGCTCAGAAATTAGTTTGTAATAAAAATTATTCAAGTGAAGCGGTGGAGATGGATGAAACTTCAACATATTCATTTAACATAAAAGTAAAAACATCATTATACAACTCAAATTATAAAACTATACAAACCACTCTTTAGATCGCTAGAACCATACTTTTATCTATTACTATTTCATTTTGCTTAGGTAAAAGTGTCGATCAACTTCTTAGATATATATATTTTTTTTCAACGAGAGTTGATTTAAAAACTTATTGACACTGTTACATTAACATAATAGAATAATAATAAAATAAAACTAAGCCCGGTTTGTAGCATTACCCTAGAATTTACACAAAACAGACAATTATCTTCGATTTAGTACACAATTTTATTTGCTACAACCCTTGTTGTTTTTCTCTAGGAGGTGAAAAGAGGTAAACACCGGCATAACCAAGACCGACTTATATTTCAAGGACACTTGCGTTTGTTGCCACGAGTGGTCATGTTGGCGTAGCAGGGGCAGACATCATGGTTGCCGGAGGTGCCCGGAGGAACACAGTTGCAACGGGCACAGCAGGTTCCACATGCCCTCTTGCACAGATTCGGCCTCGAGGATAACTGACACCTGGCATCACATGCTCCTCCACAGTCTGAAAACATAGCAAACAACATATATATAATTTTGAATACATACGTTAGCCAACCATGACCCAATCAAACTGCAGTACGTATCATAGGAATTAAGAAGGCGAGAGTGACCCTCACCCATTTTCGCCGGTGAAGGTTTCCCTGATATCTTATTGTTCACCTGCATACCCCAACAGCAGGTGTTTGTGTTAGATTACTGTGAGAGTAGATTCATAGAGTGAAGGATATAAAGAAAGAGTTGATAAAACTTAATTAATTTACCATCTGATCAGCTTCAGCGAGATGGATAACGAGTAGAGAAATGAGAAGAGAAGCAATTAAAGAGTTGGAGATGGCCATGGCGAAACACTTGAAACTAGAACCTGCCTGGCTGCCTTTCCTTTGTTCAATGGGAGTTACTTAATTGAAACCTCAAGTATGGAGTACTGCGTAAAAATGAGATACGGGTGGCGTTATTTATAGCAACCGCGTGTGACGTGCGAGGCGGCGAGAGAGAGAGAGATAAAGATGACAGGTGCATGCAAGGAAGGGGCATTACATTAATAATAATAATATGTACGCGGAAGGGAAACAAAAGGAGCAGAGGAATAAGAGAATAGTTGCATATAGACAATAGTGACTAGTCAGGGAGTAATCTGGAAAAAAGAAAATAGTGTGGAATCATCTAGAGCAGGCACACTTGTTGCTTTTGGTTGGTGGACAGTCTCTGCAACTGGCTTAAGGTAGGCCATGGTTACTGGTTAGCACCATGTAAGTCATTAATTGAAAAAAAATATATATATATATATATTCAATCACCTTCCGACGCATTTTTCTTGAAATAAACGGGTTTTCTGGTTTCACATATCTTCCACGCAGAAATCCTTTACACTAACCATTACAAATGTCGTAAGCGGTCCAATCATATATTATTGTCATCAAATTCTTTTGCTGTTAATCGGGCTTATATGCTGTTTAATAACAGTATGTATAATGTAGTTTAAGTAATGATTAAGATTGAATCTCTTAAAATTGTTTTAGATTCGGTTTACATGTTGTATTAAAATTTAAGCAATGATGAAGATCGAATTTCTCAAAAAAAAATTTCATTTTCTAAACCCGTTTAATAAGCGTTTTACTAAGTAGTCCAACTTTTAAACGGTGTAAATAATCATAATTTTTTGGCTTTTTTTACACGTGGCAAGAAATTATTAGGCCACACTCCAAAGTATTTATTTGGGACATGATTTAAATATTATTAATTTTTTTTCTTAATATTTATGCTGAGATTTTTATTGAAGTATGTGTCTGAGCCCACTTGTATTTTCTTTTCTTTTATTCAAAAATGAAGTAGGCTTATTGGGCCTGTGGGCCTGTGAGACTTTGGCAGAAGGCGTCGGTGATATGATTGTGGGATTTGCTGGAAAGGACTCATACAAATCCACTTCACAGCTGTACAAAAGTTGCTCAACAGCTGTATTCAGCTCTCTTGAAGCGAATGCCAAAACCATCAGACAAAGATTGGTCCCCCTGGTTTAAAACAAATCAATATTTGACCCCAAAAAAAAAAAAAAAGAAAAAAAAAAAGAAGAGTTTTTCTGTAAATTGGGTTTAAGAAAATGAAATGTATCATTTGAACATATAATATGTATGTATTTTTTTAATAGGAGGAACAAAGTTAAAATAAATATATTAAAAACTCATGTTATTAAAAAAAAAAAAAAGAGGACACAGTTTTACCCCAGTTTTGTTTTGGACGTTTCTTAGAAAGCAAATCTCGATATTTTTTTTTTTGGGGGGGGGGGGGGAGAGAGAGAGAGAGAGAGAATATCAATCATCGATTTGATAATGACTTACTACTAAGAATGGATGGATCACTTCAATTCAGGCTTTTCTTTTGCTTTCTAAGAAACGTCCAAAACAAAACTTATTATTCTTTTTTATCAGATAGAGAGATTTTTGTAAAGGTAAATGACCAAAGGGAAATTTAACCTCAAATTTCATATTTGTAGCGTGATGGATTTAATTGTCGGCCAAATTATCACTATATATAGGAATAAAGTTTTTTTATTTATTTATTTATTTTTTAATTAGGTTAGAGAAAATTCTTTTATCTTAATCTATTAAATAAACATTTATTTTTAGAACATGTGATTTTTACATATATATATATATATATATATATTAAAAAAAAATACATATGAAAATCACGTACTCTAAAGAACATATATAAAAATAGCTGCAATAATAAATGATCTTTCACTTGATATATCCTTGTCTTTTATTACCAGATTTCACTTTGCATGGACATTGAATATGTTTATGAGAAATGATTGATGTAAATATTTTGTTCATATATATATATATATATATATATATATATATATTTTCTATATGATCATACAAATTTAATAAATTAATATTAAATTTATGAGGTCTATCATTTTCAACAAATTTAATGATTAATTTATATGAGAATATGATCTATTATTAGAAAACGTGATATTGATTCATGTCAATGTCTAGACTACCTACTACTAGTTAATTAATTAATTAATTGGGTCTCAAATATACTTCTTTCATTATATTTAAAGACAATATTATTAAACGACCTCGTAGGAATTAAACAATTGCCAGGCGGAGAGTAGATGGTTTGATTGGCGGTAGAGGTTGCACCAGCTAAATTAATGAACTTTTGATCCGCTAACAACATTTGTATTAATATAATAGTCATCAGTCAAACATGGAGTTGGCAATTAAAGACAAATAATTAAATAATTGATGGAGTCGTTGTCAACTTGCAAAGGGGTAGGTCTGCGTTAAAGCCCGTACGTGGAAAGGTTGATATAGAAATCAGCCCGTACGTGGAAAGGTTGATATAGATAAGAACACAAAAATATAGAAATCAGTGAACTCTTTTTGGCTGGCACTTTGGAGTTTGGAGTCTTATGCCGATAATAACTCCAAGGGATCTCAGTGGCCGGACCGACATAAAAATAGAAAAAGAAAAAGAAAAAAAGACAAAAGGCCATCGTTATTAAGAGTCTAAGACGCTGTAGTCCATAAAGAGATTTTGAAAAATTGAATTTTGATCGTTGATTTAACTACAGTATATAAAATAACAGCATGTAAGCTAAATTCGTCCAACCATAAATATTTAATAAGAGAGAGAAAATGAAAAAGAGATTTTAAAAAATTCAATCTTGACCGTTGATTCAACTACAGCATACATGCTGTTATTAAACATCATGTAAGTCAAATCCGTCCAACCATAAATATCAGTTCAAATCTTGATAACATTTGTAGAATCACTGTATATTTACTATCTCTGCGTCCTTTTCGGGGAAGCAAAACCCTTAGGCGTACTTGGTTGACTGCGTTTTGCTTGTCTTTTGCTCTTCTCTTTAGAATTTAGATGGAGCTGGAAAGAGGAAAGGCAACGTACGCCACCCCTTAGTGGATTGGCTGAGCCCTGTGGAAGAACTAAGAAGGCAAGAAGCTACCCAAAGCGACTTGACAGCTGCACATGTATCGGACATAATCTCTACTGTCGTCTATGAAACAAATTAAGCCACCACATCAAAATGACACATGAACTAATTAATCCTTAAAATCTCGCATTATTGAGGTGGTTTGCTAATGATTTTTTTTAAAAAAAGTTTTTCAAATTTTTTGATTGCAATGTAATGTAAAAATAAAAATATTTATATAATCAAGTAACTTAACTCTCATATTATCAGTGTTCGTAAGCCCTTAGTTGAGCCTTTATTAAAATAAATAAATGATAGATGGGTACAGTCACATAGCCTAATTATATATGTTTGTAGTTGTATGGAATTAATGGAATGTGAGTTTAGTATTTAACATTTCCATTTCATTAGAATTGTATACCAATTTAATAAATAGCATTTCGTAACAATGATATTTTGGCCTACTCCGACCAAGATTGTCCGATTTTCAAGCATAGTTCGTTTGAATAGGAGACATATTGCAATATTCGATTCAATTGTTTTTTTCCCTTTTATCTTTATCATTATTGTCCTTAGTATTACTAAACTATTAATTAAGTTTAAGTTTTTTTATTAATTTAAGGTTTTGGACAACTGTTCATTTCAGATCATGATATAATTAAGAAGGTACATGTTAACTTTTGAAATAATTGATAACAATTAGGCACAGCTCATTGTCGAGTCCTCGTGTCCATAGTTAATGCAAGAACAATGATTTCTGGACCTTTTGCCTCTCATCAAAACAAATTGCATGCGCTGAGATTTTTTTTGGTCTTTGGAGAATAATTTACCAGTAACTGTGAGTACTCGATCAAGGGCTGATGAAAATATTAAGAACAATCTATTCTAGATATATCGTCTATGGACCAATTATGGGCATTTCCTTTGTTTTTCCACAAGAAAACGAGTGTTTGTGTCCCAAAAGAGGCATGAAAAAAAGGTAATGCCCAAAAAAGAAAACCCGGCCTATTTGGTGATGATACCCCAAATACATGGTAAATTTTGGTATTAAGACATAGGATCAAGATCTCATAAAATTAGCTTGTTCGGATTTCACAAACATTCGGTCATATGAGATAGAGAGGGTGTGAGGTCCATCTAGCTACTTGGAGGCTGGAGCAGGTAAATGTGAATAGCTCGACACTCTAAGCTGCCAAAGACAGGTGGATCTCTCAACAAGTTGTTCTCTTAGGCTGCCACACACATAAATTCAGGTCATCCAATTTTAGGAGATCTCATTCCTAAAATATCTTGTCATGCTCTGGGTAACCGCTATAGCTTATGTATGTTTTTTTTAATAATTTCTCTCTCTCTCTCTCTCTCTCTCTCACTCTTCTCTCTCATTTTCGGTTACGGTTATTTTCCTCTCTTCTTTTTTGATGGTTTAAGAAAATTAAAAAAGAAGATAAAAAAATACCGAGAAATAATATCTAAAAAAAAAATGATAAAACAAAATTAAAATCACTTGGAGTTTGTATTAAAAAAGTAGTACGTAAAATAAAAAATAATGCTTTTTTATTAACTATAACGCACAACATTGCTGAGGTGCTCTTAGAACGATCCCCTCTTCTTCTTTTTTTTATTGGTTTTGGACATGGATGACCCAAGCACTTTGATCCTTAGTTATTTTTTTATAGATTTTACGGACAGCTTGCGTATTGTGTATAATATATATTTGAACAATCAATTGCAGCAAATGTAGATAGAGAGGAGAGAGAGAGTTCAAACATCTTATATTATTTTCATTTATATTACCATAAATGGGAAAATATTTCACATTACATCATATATGTAACTAAAAGTACTCAATAATAATAACAATTAACAACAATTCTTTTAATAACTTTTGTACAAATTAAGCGATGTACTTGTATTGCGTACACAATCTTATTTTCCACGACCCTTGTTATTTTTCTCCACGAGTAAAACACCTCAAAAACACCCATCGAAATGAAGGCATGACAATATTTTAAGGGCAGTTGCGTCTGTTGTCACGGGTGGTGATGTTGGCATAGCAGGGGCAGACGTCAAGATTAATGTCGGAAGTTCCCGGAGGAACACAGCTGCAACGGGCACAAGAAGTCCCACATGCCCTATTGCACAGGTTCAGCCTAGACGATAACCGACACCTGGCAGCACGTACATGCTGCTCCACAATCTGAAAATATACCATATATAGTACTGACAACGTTAGCCAACTGTATATGACTCAATCAAGAGTAATTTTAGATGATCTATTTGTGTCTTATTTGTACTAAAAATGATGTGGCTATTAAAATTACATTTTGGTCAAAATTCAATAATGATCAATCACAAGCTCAATGGTAATTTTAATAGTCACATCCTTCTTAGTAGGACATAAGTAAGCCATCTAGAATTACTCCTCAATCAAACAGTAGTAAACTTATTTAGAGTAAACTGATGGAGGAAGATCAAACTCGCCTATTTTTGTCGGGAGAGAATCCTGTGCTACATTATTCTTCACCTGATTAGCTTCAACGAGATGCATGAGGAGAAGAGAAATGAGAAGAGAAGCCATTAAAGTCTTGGAGATTGCCATTTATAGCTTAAGACTTGAAAACAGCTTGAAACCTCAATGTAGGTTTAGTGCGTACAAGTGTGATAAGGGTGCTCCTACTTATAGCAAGCGTCTGTGTGTGAAAGTTCTTAAAAGAAAAGAAAGTTTTTTTTTTGGATATATATATATATATAACAGCTGTACGTGACAAGATAATTGTATTATTGGAAAAACAATGGGGGTTGGTTCGAAAACTTTAAAAAACAAAGGGCGTGTGGATGCATGCATGCCTATGCTTTGAGGTTAACCCCATTGCAATGTTAATGCAAGTTATTGCAACCTTTTGCACTTGAATGAATTAGGTGGATTGGATAGAAATGTGAAATGGAGTAATATTATAAGTCTTTCTTAGAGTCATCTCAAATGTGATGTGATTTTTAAAATCACCAATAGATCAAAAGTCAGTAAATCACATCTTAAATTTTAAAAGTCACATCACATTTGTAATAATTAATTCTAAGAAGACTCTAAAAAGACTTATAACATTACGGTGTATATAAATCATTGATATGGAACAAAATATATGGGCCTATAATGTACGTACCCAGTACCCACATGCATGAATGCACATCGACGTACGCACCTGGAGTTGTATGGTGGGCTGTGGACCTTATCATCTACAGATGGAGAAAATTAGCCGCAGGATCAAATTGGTCAGATGATAAGATCTAGAGGCCATACAATTTGCCGAGTTTAAGAAGCACCAGCTAGCTTGTAGTAATTAAACACAAATTGATCGAACTTAACAAATAATATAAGGAAGTATAAAGTATTATATATTAGTAAATTGTTGTCCTATGCCGAATACACACATGCAAAAAATTCTCAGAAAATCGTTATCCTTTTTATGCAAAATACAATTATCCAAAAAATGGGAATGATAATAGTTTAAATATGCACAATTTTTTAATTAAAATAAGCATTATCATACTCTATTATGTACTAATTCTCACATTTTATAATTAGTTTTAGAAATTGTCTGATCCTTATGCTTTATTTTAAAATGACATTAATTAACGCAAGTGAATACGCATTAGAAAATAAAAAATAAAAAAAGAAAAGAAAAGAAGCATCATCTTTTAATTGCCAAATCTGTCCATGAAAACCAAATCTGTCCAGATTATTTTTGCGAAATCACAATCTCAAATGCACCGTTACCTTAAGGACATAATTAAGATCGAATCTCCCCCAAAGTAAAATTTTATTTTGCACAAATATTACAATGATATTTTCTTTTAATAAAAACCCTAGTTAAAAAAATTCTAGCCGAGCCCCACGCTTAATAAAGTCTCTACGTGTAAATTTTGAAATTCTATTTCTAAGGAAATTAAACTCTTAATTAAATTGCATCAATCAAATTTAACCCACTTGAGACAAAATCATTCACTCTTTTTTAATTCTTCCAACATTTTCCAATTACACCATATATATATATATATATATATATATATATACCCAATTATATTGTAGGAATCAACGCTTCCATAGAAAGTTTACGACGTCCTTTCCGGCCTATTTCATGCTTTCCCAACACATGCTTAAATCCAAGGGTAACAATTTATTTCATTATAAACGCCCTCGTAGAATTTCGACATACATGCATGTTTGAAAGTTAAGAAAAAGTTTCTGACCCATTAATTTCAAAATCCTAGTCTAAGCTTTAGTTGAGAAAAGAAATTAATGTGGAAAAAAAAAAATTCATAACAACTCTTAAATAACAGCAAAACGCATGGACTGATTTGTGTAAGATCGCATGTCTTTCAATGAAGCTATGCTTCTTGTGTAAATGAAGCTATGATCAAGTTGTAAATGAAGCTATGCTTCTTGTGAATTTCTTTCAATCTTGAGCTATACGTGACGTTAAACGTAGTGTGCACTAACAATGCTGCGCATTGTTTAGCAAAATTTGCTTTAGCACCTTTCCACCTAAGGTGCTAAACTAAATATTAAGTCATAAAATATTTTTAAATAAAAAAAAAAAAAAATTTGTTTTTATTATTATTTTTTTAATATTTATCCTACGCTAGGCAGACGCGTAGCCAGGACTCCTTATAGAGGCATGGGGGACTACAGGGGCAACAATTGGAATTTACAAACAAACCCATCATTTTCCCTTTTTTTCTTTCTTTTGGGTTTTCGATGGTACTCATCTCCATGGTACTGTGTTTTCGACGACCAGTTGTGAATCGGCTCTTCCAAATTTCACCTGTTATTATTTTGACCATTTTATCATTGTAAAAAGAAAGATTTGGCTCCTCTCCATTTCAAATAAAATGAAGGATCATTCTTTTAATTAAGAGGACGTACTACACGACCGATTAATTATTATAACTTCTAATACAAAATTATCTACAAATTGACGTGATAGTTCATAACAATGTCAATTTGCAAATAATTTTATAATAAAAGTTGGACCCGATCTTTTATTATTATTATTATTAATATTGATCCATGATTGATAGGGGTGGAACCACATAGTGGCTTATTTTTTTTTTTTTTTTTTTTAAAATTAAAATTTTGCATATATATATATATATATATTCAATAACTAGTAGTAGTACACAATCTTCCAGAAAACCAAACGAAGAGATCAGGGGGAGGGTGGGAGAGTACTGTTCAAACTTCATTGTTTGCATAAAACGTAATTGACAGGAAAAAAGAAAAAGAAAAAGAAAAGATACCTCCTTTCTGTAATTCAAACTCAATAACAACAATTCTATACATATATAATTAAGATCCTTTATAGAAACTAGAAAGCGATATTACACAAATCTTATTTTGCCACGACCCTTTTTATTTCTCTCTTTCAAGTGAAAGACTTGATAAACATATATACACCAGCATATAAAACCATGCAAGGTGGGCATATATGATTTATATTATATATAGTTTTAAGGGCACTTGCGTCTGTTGCCGTGGGTGGTCATGTTGGCGTAGCAGGGGCAGACCTCAAGATTACCGGAAGTGCCTGGAGGAACACAGCTGCAACGGGCACAGCAAGTCCCACACGCCCTCTTGCACAGGTTCGGCCTCGACGATAACTGACACCTGGCAGCACATGCTCCTCCACAGTCTGAAAATACACCAAACCACCACATAGTCGACAACGTTAACCAACCATATATGACTCAATCAAACTGCAGTATCATCCAATTAATTAACATATTGATGGAAGAAGATGAAAGAAAGTTCACCTATTTTTTTCGATGAGTTTTTGTCCACCTGCATCCCTCAACAGCATGTCACGTACGGGTTAGAAAGTAATATATAAAACTTTTGTAAAAAACTATGAAGAGAGAAGAGATAGAATTACCAACTGATCAGCTTCAGTGAGATGTACTACCAGAAGAGAAACGAGAAAAAAGGCAATAAACCCCTTGGCGATGGCCATGGCTAATTAAAGACTTGAAGACTTGAAAGTAGAGGGTTTTGTTTGTTCAACGCTAGTTGAAACTTGAATGTATATATATGTTGTGAGTAGAAGTGAGATAAGGGTGCTCCTATTTATAGCAATTAAGCAAAGAGAGAAAAAAGAATAAAGTGGCCGGGGAGGTGGATGCAAGGAACGGGAAAGTGATATCTGGTGATGAAAAGTATTGGGAATCATCTAGAATAGAGAGCCCTCTCTTTTGTCCCGACAGAAAATTCCCTCCTCGAGCAATTTGCTTCAACAGTGGGCCTTGTTTGAGGATGGTGCGTTCGAAACGTTTCCGATTCTCGTACTCAAACACGACCAAAAATTAGAAGAGGGTATGGGGGTATGGATGGGATAATGCATTTGAAAAATTGTCACCTCAGTGACAGGTCAGAAACCTTTCAGTATTGTCACCTTTCTTCTTTCTTTCTATTTGGCTACCTAATTCATCGTCTCCTATTGATGAAATGAGAAGAAAAAGGACCTCCATCCACGATTATTCCATCCATATCGTCAATCCTCGTAATAAAATAAATATTATATTCTTTTTTCCGTACAATTGTTTCATTCAATTGTGCTGGTTTATTTTCCAATACACTATGTGTGCGACTGATTTTTCTTTTGAAAGGGCCGAAAACATAGCAGAGGCGGAACTATCGATCATAGTTAGGAAAGGTAAAAGTATAAAATAAAAAAATTTGGGAGGGCATATTCTAATTTTTAAAAAATTTCTATGAAAATTTTTGTGGAAACATGAGGGCTAGCCCTCATGTAGTTCCGCCCCTGATAGCAGGCATGATATCAAACAAATTGAGATTTGGGTGGAATCACTCTTATTAGCTACCGGAGTGATTCTCCAGCAATGCTATCTCCAATTACTTGTTGAAAGTAGTCAAACTACCTCTTTAACTAAAGACTTATTTTGCCACTCTAAGTAGTAGTTTACTGCAGTAATTGAACTATTCTAATGATTAAAAAAAGAAGTAATTATGATGATGATCAAGCTTCAAGACCATTCATTTTAATTCTCTGAATGAAACTATATATGAATACGTGAAATGACCCAAATTATTGGAGATTTGAAATCAAATAGGTGATATGCATGCCAAGTACCGTGGGGACTAGGCTATCTGGATCTGACAAACGCATTGTCTACACGTGCGCTTAATGAAATTATGTCGGTTTATGAGCGTCACAAACGTTTGGACAAGAAGTGGGGTGGGGGTGGGTTTGTTGAGAGTTTCAGGGAAAACGACGGCGGCGAAAGAAGCCTTGCACAAACTCACTTGACAGCTATACAAAGTCGCGCCACAGCTGTTGAAGCGAATCAATTCCGGTCCCCCTCTCTAGCCATGCCCTGATGCCCATGTCACCATAGACAAAGAAAAAGTATACGTCAATCATAGGTGTTTGTGAATAACGTGATGTATTTTATTGAAAAACAATAATTAATCAATTCTATTTTTATTTTTTAAAATCTTTTTTCATGCTTTGGTTTGAGAAACATCAAGCTTTTTTTAAAAAAAATTAACCTAGGGAACTTGACCCTCAATTTGATTTGTGGTATGATCAATGAATTTAATTATCCTTAGCCAAAATATACTTGATTATTATATAGTGCTTAACAACATATATAGCTGGAAGATCATAATTATCTTCATCTTAAAATAAAGATAATTCATTTTATGATTGATGATACCATTAATTTACTAGAGATTCCCTCGAACTTAGGAAAGTTCATTTCCCTTTAGGTTGAGATGTACGTGTTCAATAGGGCATTCCTCCAAGGAATTCCCCTTTAAGTTGAACCAACAATTATCTACTCAATAGATACGTTGCAAGGGAAATACCCATAAACGATAGGACTATTATGGCAATTGCACCAAGGGAAATGCTTGCAAGCCGCCACCCATGTCACAAACTCACGATGACACGTATTGAGGATGTCGGCTATCCATGAGATGCAATGCATGAATTACCATATATCCCAATCTAAAGGTATCATGTGGCCCAGAGTCTTGTATCCCCTTCCCTATACATAGAAGTCCATTGTACGTAGTAGTAGTAGTAACCGATTTGAACCCTTACTATCCTTATAGCTTCTTATTCTTCTTAAAACTCTTCTCTAACCTAAGTATTGAAGTATTGCCTGTCAGTACCTCTAATGAATCACCTTTACTTATTTTCTGTTTTGAGTAAATTTTTTTATCTGGACTACCGACATCCAGTCAATTGTACAAATAATATAAAAATCATGTTCGCACAAGGAGGGAGGAGGGAGATTCGAACTAGTGACTTCCGTTTCATTAAGCGTAATCCTAGCCGATTGAGCTACCTCTTGGGGACAAAAATCGTGTTCCTCAATTAATGCTCTAGGAGCTCTAATTACAACTAAAAAGAAAAAAAGAAATTGACAACTTGATAATTATCTAGTCATTTTTCTTGCACTTATTATTGATCGATTCCGATGGCACATACTACCAACTACAATTAAACGAACTCATAGTAATCAAACAAACCAAGCAAATTGGTGGAGGACGTTCCACCAGCCAAATTAATGAAGTTTGACCGACATGCTACATTTGTAATACGGCGTTGTAGGATCGAAATCATTCCAGCCTGGCATCACTAATCATTATCCAAATTAAGTGATCAATCCAACTTGGAGTAGCGATTATAAAATAATGTGCAACTTTGTTAGGGGGTAGGTGAGCAAAAAGATTGACGATCAATTATATCAGACGTAATAATGTGCATGGAATCTCTCCGGCCCACTCGTTAAAAATAATAAAAAGTTTTTATTTTTTTAATTGGGTCTATTAATTAAACTAACATGTCTTTTAGAGCATCTGATTACTTTTTAAAAATGCATATGACAATCACATGTTTTATTAAATGATAAAATGTTCTTTCAAACTTCCTTCAATCAAATTTATAAAAAAAAATGCCATGAATCTCTCTCTTGAGCGTCAAATAATATACTCAAATACGAAGCGGGAAAAATTTAGACGTGCATCTAGTCATATTTGCTCATGTAGAAAAATTTTAAGAGATAGGTCTTCTAACATATGCCTAATAATGCCTTACAGATGGAAATCATGGAATATACGAGCTTGTTCTTTATAGGCTAAGATAGTGATTCTTAATTAGAATTTTACCTTAATTATTCATTCTATTCGGGAATAATAATTTAATTCCAATTAGTATTCACCCTCCACGCTTTTAATTAATTACCTTATCTTCTTTAACTTTGTTTAGGTTAATTTTAATAGTAGCCGAATCTAGTAATTGTATGGCAATTTGGCAAGGAGTCCATACTGATAACAACGTGAAAAAAGGGATCATGATGGGGTTGAAAAAGGTATGTCCGCCACCAAAGCAATGTACAAAACACACCATTGTTTAAACAAAGTATGCCCATATGTTTATGCTTCACTTTTCTTTTCTTTTTTTCATATGTTTATGCTTCACTTGATTTATACATGGTTGGGCATGGTCATGGTTAGATAACATAGATCGTACCAAGTCATCACCGTGTGACCCAACCATCATAGTTGGGCATTGCCCTACTACTCATGACCAGGTCTAATTGGGTCAATACCCATAACTGTGGTTGGATCGTGTATGGCCATGGTTAGGTATGGTTGGGCTTGGGCATGATCCATCTCTTCCTTTCTTTCTTTTTTTTCTTTTTCTTTTTCTTTTTCTTTTTTCAATTTGTATAGGAAGGTATAATTATATATTTTTTTTTTATATCATTTTTGTTATTTATTTGATAAAATTTTGAATGAATGCCTCAAATTTAAAATGATCATAAACTCAAATTTATATCTGGAGGATTCTTCGTGTCAAATAGTTCTCTGTTCAACATATATAATCAAAACAATAGAAATTTAACACAAACATATATATGTGAGCTGATTTGAAAGCTTGTATCCTGAACTACAATGATAAACAAGAGAATATATTTCATATAATTATCCTTCTCAACATCATCGGTCGCTATCTACATACATAGGGGTGTCTCATTTTGTAATGAGCAACAGCCTTGTAAAAAGTGCTTCTCGCATACATGCATGCTGGCACGTACATGATCATCATCACATATTCACATCCTGGCATCCATGCATCTTTCAATATCTCTTGTGCTGGAGCACATGTAAATTTATATGATTAAACTGGTGGTATGCTCTCAGTCGTTTGATTTAAAGAACGTATGGCTTGGATTATTAAAATTGCTGAACTGAAATTACTCTGTGATGGGGGCCAGGTACGTACCTCACATAACGAAATTAGGATCCCCAGTAATAGTTGGAGAATTGCCCACCAAGTTTTTTGTCAAGATCCCCTAGTTTTGACTAAGTGTTGATTTAAGTATTTTTACAGTGTCTAACCCTCTAGATTCTATATGGGTTGTGTTATAAACGAAAATGGGGTCAAATGGAAACCCTAGAAGTCTATGGGTTCCCTTGTTGTGAGAGATGTTTGTGGGATTCAAGTATCTTGGTGAAGTTGAGTTATTAGAGCCTAGAATAGAGTTTAACTATGTGTTTATCATGTGAATACATAGGTATTAGCAAGTGGGTCAAAGTTGCTAAGAGAACCCAAGCGGATCAAGGTAAGTATTTTACTTAGTGGGTAAAAAGATATTATTTTTAAAGTATAAAAGATGTTTTGGTTAAACGATTGATGTATGACATTTTGAGATACTATAACTATTGATGATGTTTCATGAGATGTTTTGAATGATTGTTTGATGAAATGTTTCTATGAACTTTATGGGTTTGCAAGATAATATGATGATTATGTTATTATGAGCATTGGATGGTTCGCATGGTTTACGACATGATGCTATGATTTTTATGATGAGTTATGATAGTATGTGAGTTAAAGGTTTGTTAACATGAGCATGAACATGGCATAAACAATGAAACGGAAACGGGGTTCAACTCTGGTAGTGATTGAGTATGGTCTCACTACCGTAGAACTAGTCTCATCCATAATGAAAACAAGGTTCAACTCCAGTGGTGATTAAGTGTGGTCTCACTACTGTAGAGTTGGCCTCATGTATAGTGGAAACGGGGTTTTGACTCCGGTAGTGATTGAATATGGTGTCACTACCGTTGAGCTGGCCACATTTATGACTCAGGTGGTGATTGAGTATGGTCTCACTACCGTTAAACTGGTCACATGTATGACTCTGGTGGTGATTGAGTATGGTCTCACTACCGTTGAGCTGGCCTCATGTATGACTCCGGTGGTGATTGAGTTTGGTCTCACTACCATGAAGTTGGCCTCAAGTATAACGGAGAACGGGGTGATGGCTCCCAGTGGTGATTGAGTGTGGTCTCACTATCGCAGAGCTGGCCTCATGCATAGTGAAAACAGGGTAACGGCTCCCGATGGTGATTGAGTATGGTCTCACTACCGCAGAGCTGGCCTCACAATGAAAATAGCACAAGATGACGAACATGAGCATGAACATGCATAGCATATGATTGTATAATGATAATGATTAGCACTTATATCTAGTTCTACATTTTAGCTATCAACTTTCAATTTTCCATTTAAAATATTTTTTCTTTATCACCTTTCACTATTTCCAAATAATAGAAATAATCAATTTGATTATTTTTTAATAGAGACCTGCTAGTCTGCTACATGTACATCTACGGTCCCACAAATTCAATAGTTAATTTGCACAAAATCTATACGGAAATGGACAACAAATGTACAAGGAATATAAAAAACATCTCTTTTTATTATATAAATTACATATTGTTGACCTTAGCTATTTCTAAAACCTTTGGCAACCTAACTAGGAATACTTGGATGGACCTTGTACGGACCTTGTACCTGCCTAAACAGGTGTTCAGAATGTCTGGAGCCATATGCCCTCTCACGTTAACTCCATATTGCATACAATATGGACAACTAATTGCACAGAATCTTGGTCCAACTTTGAGTTGAACAAGCGTTTTGGAGGCACCAGAGAGGGACAAAGAAATTTTCTATTTGTAGTTGGAAAGATGAAAGCCTGATATCTACTATTCTTCATGCCTGTCTTAAAAGTGGACTATTAAGACAGGCTTGAAGAACGGTTGTGCGACATAGACCATTAGTTGAAAACTGATATTTTTATGTTTAAGTTCATGCTCAGTACCAATAACTGGGTTTAAAACAATGAGGATAGATCCTGAAGCATGCATCATGTCAAGAAGATCTAAGCCTCCTAACAACTGTTTTAAGACTACTACTGACATTACAAAGTTCAATTGCTGAGTTAGATTGATTCTGCTGAACTAGATATATACCAAAAATTTGCACCATCCCGAGCTTACACCACTCCCAAGGGGAGACGCCCGAGCATACACCACTCTTGAGGGGAGACGCCTGAGCCTACACCAATCTTGAGGGAAGACGCCAAAGCCTACACCACTCCCGAGGGGAGACGCAGAACAAGTTGTCCACCAACAACACTGCATACAATACAGAGGGGAAAACTTTACAGTGAGCTCCACTAGGAAAGTGATGCCTTATAAGCAATTTTGCAAAATCAAAGCATGTTGCCTACCTTTTGACATAGTAGTAACAAAAATCTGCAAGAATGAAAGTCTGAACAATTTCGGAAAGGAGAACCATAGGAGGCCACAAACCATAACCCAAAGCTGTAAGTAAGCGGCCTCGAGTATCCAATACCTGTGTAAACGATGGAAATCATTCACTTAAGAAATCAAAAATATCTTGATAGTAATTACCAATACCTTAGGCCAACAATCAGTGAAGCAAATGCCAGATTCGGTCTGTCAAACCCCATGCTCATGGCCCATGACTTTTGGATTAACCAACAATCAGTGAAGAAAATATCATATGAGAAATTTTATATAAACACTCACTATCTTTTTTTCCTATGCAATACCTAAGGGGGAATGAGTAAGGTGAAAGAAAGTGGCACTAGAGATGAATACTCAATAAGTTACACTCCTATTCAGCTCTAGAAACACTCACTAAGTTACAAACACTATGCCATGTACGTGTGACTTTGTGCATAAAGAACCATAGTGGACTCCACATCCTTGGCTATGTTAATATATATAGCAAATCATATGGACATGTATGGAATCTATAGAAGTTTTAAGTTCCATTATCGAACCTGGAGAACCCAATGTGCACAACTCAAGAACCTTGCAACTCCCAGCGCAAATACATAATGTGCGGTGAATGGTTCAACAATCTGGGGATTTCAACAAATGTAGATAAGAAAAAAGTAGCCTTCATTTATGAAATTGAATTTGAAATAAAAAAAAAAAAAATCTTAAAGTGCCATGGGCGATGAACCATCTTAATGGAAAAACTAATACGGTGTGCACGTGTTACTTTGAAACATACCTTTGTGTTCTGCATTACCCGCAGCTGAGGTAGTACTGAAACAGCTTCAAGATAAACACAGAAGGCCCAGGAAATCCTATTCAAGATATGGTGATGCGTCGTGGGATGAATTACTAATGACAGCACAGCACAAGGTATCACCTGCATCGAGAAAAAACACAAAAACTATCAATAATCATAATATATTGATACTGTGACTGTCACAATTTGGTAAATTCCGAATAATAAACAGTTTTCGATTTCAATGTCCCAAGAAAATAAGAGGTGTCCCAGAAAGTCTTGAAAGTGCAAATATCAACCCTAATGACAACCTATCAGAGCAATAATAATCCTGCTAACCAAAGAATTTCTCAGAGCTAGCAAAACTGACTATTTTCATGGATGCTTAACCAGATCATATGCTCATTAAGTCCTTGCCAAATCAAAAATCTAGACCTCACTTTTGAGTTGCACTCAAGAGTAGCAGGGATTGGTACGCTTGCTAGAGCATAGAAAAAGTAAACCAAATTCTTACTACCCCTCCCCAGAATGGAATCATTAAGTCATACCAGATACTTAACTTTAACGACCTCACATACGAGATTAATCTGTAAAATTTATGGAAATTTACCATAGTTAAGAAAGATGTATCCACTAAAACAGAAAGAACAAGTGAACAAATATTTGCTGGTTTAACCCGTAAAAAAAAAAAAAATTACACCCAATTTTGAAGCTGTAAAACATTTTCTCATCTTCCCACCCCACAATGCACAATGACTCCAATGGTTTACTTTGACTTGCTGGTATGTTTTGCAGTGAGTTCGAATAATGAACTCTTGGATTTTCCTGATTACATAAAATAAAATAGAGACGTTTAGACATAGAGAAACAAAATCCTCATGGGCCTAAAACCTATTTTTAGAGAGAAAATTCATGGTGTTTTAAAAAGAGCTGGTTAGAAGTTAAAAAATAATGAGAAAAATGCGATAAATAGAAAATCCTAATAACTCACATGTTCTAATATAAAATAGAAGCCATTGATGCCCAACCAGAGAGGCCACTTCCCAAAATAGAAGTTTAAAGTTTAATTCGTCCGTAAACATTCTACAGGCCAATGTTGGCAAAAGTGAGCCAAATGGATGCTATGCTGCCAATGATTGAGGACTCACCACATAGTAAATCTTGAAGTTGTCTTTATCTTCCATGTAACTAGACTTCAAATTAAAACGTATCATATAGATAACCCAAAGGGTTGTCGCCAACGTTGCTGAATCAAGTAGTGTGTGTATATCAAATTCCATAACAAAACTGCAGTAGAGTCTAACCGCCAGAAATAGAGCTGTTAGGTCCTGTGATTTGAGTGAAAGCCCTGCAGTAAAGCCCTAAAGGCATTAATACAATGGAAGTTATAACACTAAAAACTGATGTCAGAGCAAAATACCAAAATATAGGAGAGCTTTTAACAGTTTACCAAATTGTTACTTTTCACCAAAAATGGAACCTTCTCTAAATAAAGGCCCATTGAGACTACCTACGATATATTATCAACTGAGAACACGACAACAGTTCAGTACTCCTCTATCCCAAATTGTCATTCTACCTTAGAAAGTCCAACTTTGAGGGGCATTATTTATTCATTGTCTTTGACTGAAAACTTAGAAGTTTCCAAAATTACGTTCTCTAATATAAACTCAGATAAATCAAAGGGAAAAAAGATATTGACATTTCAAATGAAGCAAGAGGGTATATTATAAAATTATTAAAAAATTTTCAAAGTGGACAATATTTTTGGATATCACAAAAACCAGTTTCATTACCCAACACCCAAACTTCTTGTTTTAGATGATAGAGAACCAAAACAGGAACTTAATAGCAGCCTTATAATTCGAGACTGCAAGAATGTAACAAAACCATTCGACATTACGCACAACCGCTCGTTTGTTTATATTACTCTTTCCGTTGATCCAGAGTACCCTCTTGAGCTTATTGTCTGTTATTTTGTCTCCAAACCACTAGGAAATTAAATCACAAGCTTCTCTCCCTGATGGTTGAACCAGGGAAGCACATTTGCACCTTCAAGTGTTTACCAGATTCCAATGCTTTCAAGAAGTCCCTTATCAATTACCAATGATTCTTAATTCATTAATTATTGAACCATTTTAATCAATTAACTTTCAGTACCAGAAACAATGGCCGAATTTCATTGCCTGGGCAATCACCAAAAGCATTTTTGATTCGGAAATCAAGCCGTGAAATTCAACAAAAAACCGAAACCGTTAAAAGAGCTTACCAGCGCATGTCTTCTCCTTGGTGAGCTTGTAGATGAGAACCGAGATTCCGAGGGCGTGAACGGCCTCGGCTGCGACGAAAAGGTTGTCGTGGTCGTGGACGACCATTCGCAGGAACACCAGCGTTGTCATGGCCGACACCACCCCTAGAAACCCCTTGACCTTTGGGGGTTGCCTGCGAACCCATGTCGCCACCGCGTGGATCGGCGTCTTCGGTCCCTTCATTGCCTCTCTCTCTCTCTCTCTCTCTCTGTGTTTAGCTTTGATGTGGGAAAAGTAAATGAGAGCTTGTTTGATACTGCGGAGTTTAAGGAAACAAGGGAAAGTGTGATCTCTCTCTCTCTCTCTCTATCGTGCTTCTCTGCGTGTTTGTGTTCGTTGGTTTAGATGTAACTTGTAAGTGTGAACCGTTGAAGATGTATGGGTTCGAGCCTAGAAGACTTTTGAGTTTTTGGGGTTTGGACACGTATTGTTGGGGCAGTGATTCGTTGGGGTTGGGTATTGGGCCGTTCAACCACTACGCCATGGTGGTGCCACCCACCATGAAAGAGTGGAGGAATGATTAGGTGTTGTAAGGCAGTTCATGCACGCGCTGCGAGAAATGCATCGTATCAATGATAACAAGAGATTAGCTTCTATTATTATTATTTGTTAAGTAAAAAATTTATTAAAAAAAAACTAATAAAATTATAAATTATAAAAAATTAATTAATTTTTTTTTAAAAAAAAAAGCAAAAGCAAGCAACCCAAAAAATTAGAGGCAGGGGAAAGTTTGGCAAAAAAATACGACATAACCCGCATATATAACTTGTTTAATAAATTGGTCGTGTTAGGTTGACATGACATAAAATATAACCTATTTGATAAAAATGCTAGGTTGGGTTGACCCAAATACAAACCGTTTGATCCATGGCAATTTGTATATAAATTTAAATGAAAAAAGTTAATTTAATTTATATTAGAACCCATTCTTTTAAAGATCATAATTTTCATTTTTAGTCTATATAACTTGGTAGGGAATTTACGAATAACGAGACTACGAGTAAAAGAAAAAAAAAAGAAAGTGAATATGGTAAAATCATACACTGCGAAATAGGAGAATATTTTTGCAGTAATTAATCAGAGGGTAGAGGGGTCGGTGGATTTGTGCAGTCCAACTATAAATGCATATTGCATTGTAGCCAACAAAAGAAATTTATTGGATCAGCAACCAACACCCTCATTGACTGATTGCCGTTTCAATGGAAGTCATGGGTTTCTTCCACGCTTTAACTATCCTCCATCTCTGCACCATTAGCATGAATTTGAAAGGCACAGCACCAGCACCAGCACCAATGGTGGAGCCATTAAAAAATGGAAGGAAAAAAAAAAAAAAATCCTGAATATGAACAGAAGGGACATGCCACCAACCGAGCCAGCGGCCAAGAAGGGCAAGTGATCACTTTTCTAGTCTGTCCGAATTCCAAAGATACGTGTGGGTCCAATTTTTTATTTTTTATTTTTTAACAAGAAAGTTTAAAAATATTTAATTAAAAATGTCATATGTGACATTAGTATTGTGTAGTCAAAAGAAAAATATAATATATAACATTACTCTTATTTTCAACTCCATCTTTTACTCCAATTCAACTCCATAGATCTTGAATCGGATTTCAAATAATGTTCGATGGAAAAAACTAAATGCTCCAAAAAGAGAGCGTAACATTCTATTGAGAGAGAATTTGTTTGGCATTGCCATTTTTAAACAAAATAACAAAAGGGTATGGATTGGGGAATGGAGATTGAAGTGAATGAAGAATCAAACAGTCCAGGAGGCAGATCTTTTTATAGGGGGTTTCATCTGCTTGTCTTCCTCTAGTGTTATCATACCCAAATGGGAAGGGTCATCAAGCATCATCTTTGCGGCCAAGTAGCCTGCAATAGACCAGGTTTGGAACTTACGAGCCTGCTTTCCGACGTACCTCCCAAGCTTTCCGTCATAATACTCCGGCCAGTGATCTTTCGACAACCGGCTTTCGGCAAGTTCAATGGCACGTCTTGCTATTTGGGGACGTCCGGTCTTAATGCATGCCGCTGTGAGTAGCCATAAAAGCACTGCATCGAAAATGAAAATGCTCATGTATTGAAGAAAATATGTAAAACAATAATTGTACTATCGAATCCGACACATAATTAGCCTATTAGGGTTAAGAGGTCTAACTAATCCGTTTAAATAAATGGGTTGGGTTGGGATTGACCCATATAATCTTATATATTTATACCTTGACATATAATTTGGCTTATTTAATTAAATAAGTCAAATTAATATTGACCTATATAGTATTATTCTCATACCTCGACATAACCAAAATCCGACACGCGAGCATGAATTGCCCCCCTAATTGTTTGTATTGTTCTGCTTAAGATAAAGCTTTGTTTCAAAACATGTCATAATAATTCATGTGCACAGGTCTTTAGCCAAAACAAACATTTACCAACGATCTAGAAACTTTCTGAGGCAAACAAGATTTTGCATCATATTCTGCCATGATTTGAAGAAAAACTTAGCAGAAGAAGCTCACCTGGCCAAGAGCCGCCATTGTGGTAACTCCACCTAGTGTTTTTTGGGTCACAGCCAGTGATAATCCTCCATTGGTGACCTTCTATGGCTGGATAACAAATTTTCAGCGGCATTTCTCCGACCAACTCTTCCCAACGTGCTTCAATGAGATCCATTATAGCAGCAGATTGCTCTGGTGTTGCCAAAGACGACAAAATCGCCACACAGTTACCCAAGCAGAACCAACGGAAATCCATTCTTGCAGGACTAACATTCCCAATGAAGTAACCACCTCGGCTTGGCATGAAATCAAACACCCAATCCGGAAGAGAATCGGGCATAACATTAAACTTGTTAAGTGCAGTGTGGGAATACTCCTCTGTTTTATACCGATAAATGTCATTGAGCTGCTTCAAATCCAGCCAAAAATAGCTCCTCATGTGAAAACTTAGAGCATGGAGACGGTTGCCAATAAGGTCTACAAACTCCTTTCCCTCACCATCTTGCTTAAGCAAGAGCCGAGCACATCTTAGAGCCATAAAAAAGAGTGCTTGTATTTCAATAGGATACCCGTATACTCCCTGAAACACAAAAGATTGGACAATCAAACCATACAGAAGAACACACAGAAATCTTAGGAAAAAACATGCTCAACTGTAGTTGTACTAGAATTAGGAATTTCTAGTCCTGCCATTAAGGGTCTGCAACATAAAATTCTGCAGCATTAAAGAACCATAACACAGCGCGGATGGATATGTTTGTCAAATGAAATGGTCGTGGTCGGAATTTAAAGTTACTACATTATTTAAATTTATTAAAAAGACGTGCTAACATTGACATCGTGTACACCGTTAAACATGACAACTTTAAATCCGGATCATTAAATGGAGAGGATCTTACTCCGTCAAAGTGGAGCAAATTACAATGAAGCCGTGTTTACTTTAATGCTACAGGATTTTATTTGGGCTGGTAAGTGAAGCACAAGCAGGAACATAGACAACATATGATATTAAAGATTACCATGTTAACTCTTTGTCCAATTGAGAACATAATGATTTCATTTTTTAAGGTCAAAAATTGTTGATAACATCACAAATCAAGAAAAAAGAAACTAACCATTCTCCGGTCAATCATGCTGCATCCATCAGCGCAAAGCAGAGTTGGAAATGTATCAAAGCCTTCTGAGAGACAGAGACTCAAAATAAGGCGCATGCCATTTTGGCATTCAGGCAATTCAGCCAAGGAAGAGTCCCCTGTATGTTTTGTATATGCACGTAGTAATATAATCCACCAAAATCCAGAATCAACTGGAGCCACTCTTCCTATTGCACTTTCACCAAAGTCTGCAATCAAAGTATCATTGTTTCTCTTTGGATCATGGAGCACTTTAAAACTTGCAGGCATAACTCCTTCTCCTAGTTTAAACTGGTCTATCCTTTTCTCCCAAGATTGAAGGCGAAGAGTTTTCAAAAGAAAGTTTCTCACAATTTCATCCTCACCATTCATCAAAAAAGCCAGGGCACTTGGGACAAAATCTCTAACAAACACCTGCCAAGTAGATTATCCCAATATTGGAAATGTAGTAATCAGAAATTAAAAAGAGGAGATATTGGAAATGAGGATTCACCTGATCATAGTTAAGATCTTCAACAGAATGGTCGACTGCAGCAATGGTTCCAACAGGTTGCCCACGGAAGTAAACCAAGGAACGCCTCAATGCTTCCCATGCATCAGCAACCAAGGGATGTGATTCAAAGTGGCAATTTGATTTGGGTGTATTTAATCCAGACCGTCTGCTGGGAGAAGATGCATACTCAAGATGATCTATGATGTGTGCAGAAGTGTCAGAATTCCTACCAAATCCACGTGGCGACAGAGTGCTCGATAATTCACTGAATGACCTTTCATCAAAGGATCTAACCCTCTCTACGCTAACCGGTCTTGGTCTTTCCAATGACCTCAAAACATCAAAGTCCTCAATTTCAAATATACTCCCTGAAGTCTCAAGACTTTTCTTACTTCCGTTTTGGGACACATTTGGCGACATTCTTGAAACCTCAGTCCTCAAATTCTGAATCCACTTAACAACACGTTAAACTACCATTTATTGCAAAAGATTAAGCGGGTAAAAAAAAATTAATACATATAATCATTTAATTAAAAGAGAATTAAATTAAAATTCATACTTCCAACTACAAGGAGTACTGAATGACTGTATAGTAAGTATGACTGTATGAGCATATTGTAATTCACCAATTCAGAACAAAGAAACAAGCAAAAATATTAAAATTTATATTAAAAAACTGATACCATTTGAAAAGAACAAGAAGAAAATGTTCTGCTAGTTTTTTGCCGCAATATTGGATTGAAAGAAGACATTAATGAATTGCCTATGCTTACCGGAAGCAGTTGCAATCGAGAAACTCAAGCTAACAGGAGGAAAGAGACCCTGGAAACGCCGTGGAGGTGCGGAGGAACCGAAGAACACCACCTCAGTGCGAATCAACGACAATTAATGGAAAGAATCGTGTCTCTTGCAAGTATGGCAATTTATAAATGTATGCGGTATATGGGAAGCAGCAGGGTTGGTGAGGGTTAGCTGTGGCGCAACCTATATAGCCGGTTACAAACCGTGACTTCACCGGTTAAACCGGTGGATTTGTACTGTCGGATGGGACTAGGTTGTCTAGGTGACTGACAAGGTGGACATCTTGGGAAATCCGATGATGAATGACTTGGGATATTCTCCCACGAACTTGTCTTTCCATCGTTTGACAGAGACCTCTTGTTCTAAACGAGACTTTCTTTAGTTGGTTGGTGGCATGTACCGTTTTGGAAAGTATCGTATTCTTTTTTTAATTGGTTCTATTCCGTCAACTCTATATTTTTCAAAGTAAAATATGACTATAATTTTTTTTTTTACATGTTCACGCAAGAAAATGAGAAAGAGGTTCGAACTAGTGATTTTCGTTTCATGAAGCGTAATTTATAGCCAATTGAACTATTCTTTGGAAACGATATGACTATAAAATTTGCTTGCAAAGCTTTTACAAGTTTTTGATTAGATTAATGCTTGAAAACACACTTTAATATTACCATTATTTTAGATTGAAATTGTCACATTAACATAATAAAATATTAATGAATGAAAGTGTAATTTCTATTAAAATAACATAGGATCTGCAATCATGTAATTTATATATGCATTTTAATAATATATTTAAAAATAGTATGTTCTATTAATTCTTTTAAATTGGGTTGAAAAAAAAAAAAAAAGGATTGACGTAGAAAATTGAAGAGTTTTCAATGGTTGGTAGGATTGTTTTCCAAAGTCTAGAAAAGCCAAATCATATAAAACGGTTTTATATAGTTGATCGTTGGAAGGGTCGGAAGGTTTGGTACGTAACACGTACCGGTACATCCGCACATGAGGCAAGTGTCTGCGTGGCTGTTTGACTCACTATATTTTCCTTCAATTTTCTATTCGATTTTTTTATTATTTAGACAAATTTTTTACAGATTTTTTTTCTTCTAATTAAATCTTTTCAGAATCTAGAGTAGGGATTTTTGGCACACTCGCGTGCTGTAAGCACGCCGGTGTTAAAATATTATAAAATAATATTAAAATAATATTTAAACAGTAAAAAAATAAAATAATATTCTAACATTCGCGTGCTTCCTATTCAAGCACGCCGGTGTACCAAAAATCATTACTCCATAATTTAACTCATCATGACATTAGAGAATATGTTTTCCATGTTGAAATGAAATATATTAAAATGATATCATAAGTTATATAATTTTTATATGATTGATTGTAATCAGATTTGATCATATTTAATTATCATGTTTATTTATTTTAATTTTTCTGAAAGTAAGTTCTAAATCGAATCACATAAAATCTTATGTTTTATTTTATTTTATTTTTGCTATTTGTTTACATTTTTCCATTTGATTAATATTTATTTCACATGAATATTTTTCCTTTTAAGTTTTACTCTTTATTCTTTCGGCCCAAAACTATGATATACAATTTTTACAAATCAGTCTTCAAAAGTGTACTTATGTCCTTAACATATGAGAAGTACGTGTTATTTTAATAGCATGTGTCTCTTACATGTTACCAATGTCGCTCTCTTTTAGAACTACAAATCAGTTTATAATAAACTTATGTCCTCAAAACTATTTACATGGCCTTAATAGGATTAATGTCACGTAAGCCGTTTTGTCACTTTATATAGTAATTTTTTTATTTATTAAAAAAACAAATGAGGTGATTCGCATGACGAGAGGTGATGGGTGACCGCACAATAAATAAGGGTGTTTGGGCAAGCCACCCCAGAGGAGGTCGGCATCCCCCATTTGTTTTGTTTTTGTTTTTAAGCTTTGATTTGATTAAAATAAAAAAATTATTACTTTTTAATGTGGCATTAACCGTGTTAACTACAACAATTTTGGACGGCATGAATTAAATAAAAATTAAATAAATTAAAAGTAGGATTTAAAAATCGAAGGAATAAATTAAACTTGAAGCAAAAAAGTAATAATAACCAAAATAATTATTGAAAAAATACAAATTTTTATTTTCGCTACTATTTTTTTTATATGCGCCCCATCACATGCTCTATTCTACTTTATCTTTCTTTAAATATTCTTTTACATTTAAAAAAAAACACAAAAAAAAAAAACAAAAACATTGTAGGACCGTGATACACAGCACATGGCGTGCCTTACACGTGGCATGCACAGCATGCGGTGTGCTGTGTTACTTCACCCAAGTAGTAAATAGGCAGAGAGTTCAGACTATAAGAAAAAAAAAATGTTAAAATGGCTACTTTATTGAATAAAAGAATAACTCAAAATAATCAAATTAGTTATTATGAAGCACTTGACCATTCTGCTTAAGATAGCTCTTAAAATATAATATGTTATATGCAAGTTTCACTCAAGTGCTCGTTCAATTTGATGATGACGTTCCTCCATAAGTCTACATTGGCTCGAATGGATGGTCCCACCTTCGGAGAAAATATGACTTTGCTAGTTAAAATAAGAAGTGGTGGGTATCACTTTGGGTCCGTAAAGTCATTATCGGTCAATTATTCGAAATTTTTGATTAAATCAATTAATTTATCGATTTCATTTCAATAATAAATTATTTCGAAATTTTCGGTTAATTTTGGTCGGTTAATCAGTTAACCGTTGACTTTTTAAATTTGGCCAAAAATTAGTTATTATGGGGCCTTTTTTTTTTTTTTTTTTGTGGCTAAAATAACTTATTAAACATAAGATGCAAATAATAAGAATATAAGATGCAAAAAACTTACTAAATACTTTCAACAAAACATCACTTCACAAAGTCTATCCATTAAAGCCTTAATCTATGTCAAATTTGGCAATTTGGTTCAGTTTGGTTAACAGACAACAACAATTTTATACCGATTAATCGACGCCGATTTAAAAAATTCATACAAATTTTTGACTCACATAACTCGGTTGACGGTTAATTTCGGTTCGGTTGTAGTTGGTAGGCGATTAATTTGCCCACCCCTAAAAAAAGCAAAGGGCTACCGAAAAAGCTTTACAAAAACAGTAAAAGACAATCTATTTGGCAACCTGTCTACTCTAAAATTTGCACATCAAAGCTTATATATACTATTTTCTTACGTCAATGTGAAAAGAGGGAAATGAGAATTACAAGAAATAAATATTAAAAGAGACCGAACTTTTATAAGAACAATTGAAAATAGGTCAAAAGTAGATAACAAAAGAGACAAAAAAAATTTTAAGAACGATTGAAAATAGGGCAAATAAATAATATTGCCTATCAAACAAATGGATAATGCTAGTGAAGGCAGTTAAATATGGTAACATTTCATAAACGAAGCAAAACCTAAAAGAGAAATGTTAGAGGTCAATAAATTTTTCATATTTGGCCTATATTCCCTTACAATCAACAATTGGATTTGTAGGGTCCACTATTGATTAATGTGAAATCTACATAAGTTTACAAATCCAATGGTTAATTGTAAGGGAATACGGGCAAAATATGAAGAACTTATTGACCTCTAACATTTCTCGACCCAAAAAGGTTACCAAATGGAACAAAACCCAAAGATTAGATACTCAACTTTGGGAAGTGGAGCCCAACAATATTTAAGCACATGGTCCAGGGCCCAAACTTTTTTTCCAAGGCCCAATCTTTACATTTAAATTAGTCGACCGTTCAAGCCCCTCTCTCTCTCACTACAACGGTCCTATTATTCTCTGCGACTGAAAGATTTTTGAATTTTCTTCTTCTTTCTCTTCTTCCCCTTCTTCTACTTCTTCTTCGATTACTTGACCATTCCAACCCCGTCGCGCTATACAACGGTCTTATTTTTCTCTGCTACGGAAAGATTTGAATTTTCCGCTTTGTCGTCTTCTTGCGCGATTCGCTATGGGCACGAATGAACGCTCCGATGTCTCCTCCGAACGCCGAAAATGGGACAAGATCTTCAACGGCCTGGTGCACATGTTGCAGACCCAACAGGAACAGCTGGAGACCCTCGCCCAAGAGCGGAAACTCCTCGAAGATTGCGTCAGAATGCAACACGAGCGATGGGTCTCCGATGCTCGACTCTACGAGGGCCAGATTTCTCGGGTAATTCTCAAAACGATTCGAAGATTGTTTTGGGTTTTGGAAAATGGCTTGGGAATTTGAAATTAGGGTTTCGGGGATTTTTTTGAGGTCTACCCTTTTGGATGGTTTCTTAGGGATTTTTTTTCTTGTAATTTCTTGTGTAGATGAACGGGGATTTGGTAGCCCAACAGATGACACTCTCGTTCGAGGCGGCCAAGTCAGATTTTGTGACGAGCTTGAAGCGGAGAGAGGCTTTTCTCGAGAAATTGAAACTAGGTTAGTGTTTCTACTTGTATTTCTACAAATTTGAATTAGGAGTTTTCCAGTTTTCTTTGTTGCACAACAAACACCGACACACAGAGAGAGCACAAAGACCTAAGCTTTGTTTGATCTCTGATGAGTTCTCCAAAAGAAAAGAGTTTTGAGGATTTTAGTGTATTTAAGAAGTACGATAGCTGTTATATCTTCCTGTGATTTCTCAGCAATTAAATGCACCATTGATTTCTTCCAATTTATCTAATTTAGGGTTTGGAACGAGAAATAGTTACATATATATGTGTGTGTGTGTGTGTGTTGTGTTGTGCTGTGTTGTAAGATTGACTAATAACTTTTTGCCTTTCTTTGATGTCCAAGTTGACATGCACGCCCAAAGTGGTATCTCATTCTTATAAGTTATGATGGACACAGGGCCTATAGAATTTCTTTTAAGTTTGATGCAATTTTTATGTAAAATTTGAGTCATGCTTTCTTCTCCACCACATTTCCATGTGTTATTTTGTGTATGTGTGCTTGGAATTTTTGTGTACCATTGTCTAAGTGCTCCATTGTTGTTTTCTTTTTCACTATTGCAGAAGATGCAGAAACTGAGTTGGCGGATTTCAAAGCGTGGTTTGACTACTTCTCTCGTGAATCCTGTGACCCAAAAGTATGTTCCACCACAATTTTGCTGAAATATGTTTTGTATTTTCATTTTAATGTTATTGATAGCTTTCAATTTTCACAGGTTCTTTCTCTGAGAAACGGCAGTGATATGCAGGGAGAAGAGCGGCGTTCTAAGATATTGGAAGGTGAAATAAGGAGATTAAAGAGTGAATATGAGAAGCTTGCCTTGGAAAAGAGTTCTGAGGTATCTGCACTGCTGGCAGAGAAAAAATTCGTGTGGAATCAGTATAAAATTATGGAAAATGACTACACTAGTAAATTAGGGAGTAATCGTTCTGAAGTTGCAAAAGCAAATGAGACAATAGAGAAACTTCTTTCCAGAGTGAAGCAGCTGCAGTCACTGAACGATGAAAGGGATGAAATGATTGCAAGATTGAGAAATAAAGTGGCCGAGACAAATAAATTGAATGAAGCAACTTCCAGAACCTCCCACAAGTTGGATTTGTTAAAAAAGCCTAGAAGTTCTTCAGTCACACCTGCATTAAATTATTGTACGGCCAGAGCTCAACGATCTTGTGTGGTAGCCAAGAAGAGCGGCAGCAATAGAAGTGATATCACTGGCCAAAAAGAATCATCTGCTGCACAATTTCCTGATTCTGAAAAGGTAATTGTGAATTAGTTTTCTTTACCATACTGTAGCTATAATTATTATACCCTGCTACTGCTAGATGATACTTGACCCAGTGAAAGTCCCTAGGATATTTTCATCTGCTTCATTTAATACAGAAACCTTTCACTGTTTATGTCATGGATGAGCGTTGAGTGCTACATCTTCTCTTGAAGTGTCTTGTTGAAATGTTTGAGTTGAATGCGTCTCACTAGCAGGAACAGGTTTTGGTGCATGATACAAATCTAACTTTGAATAAATTTAATCTGAAGCAATCTGACAATGACTATAATATCCTAAATAAAAATTGCAATTAAATGATACTAGTATCAGCTGGCTACATAACATAAATAGGGTGAGAGTTGTATCATACAAAATGTTGTCTGCATCATAAACTTTAGAGGTTAAATAATTTGTTTATGAAGTTTTAACTTCACAGTGCCAACTCACTCTTCCGTACAAATAAACTCTTAGTTATCATAACAGAGAATAGGCATAAAGCATGATAAGTAGGTACCTTTTTTTTTTTATATATATATCTCTAGCTCAGTGTTAGTGCAGAAATCTGTTGGTTGATTTGTTTTGCATTTAATGTACATGGTCAAAATTGAACTTCCATTGGCATTTTCCTTCTGAATTCTATATGATTCGCAATAGAAGTACATGGTCAAAATTGAACTTCCATTGGCATTTTCCTTCTGAATTCTATATGATTCGCAATAGAAGTACATGAATGGTTCATATATTATTACTCAATATTTAATAATATGTACATGAATGGTTCATGTATTAATACATACACAAGTACATAGAAGAGAGGAAAGAGATCTTATTTGTCTTGTCCCATTGTGCTTTTGTTGGACATGAAATGAAAGGCTAATAATATGTCAAGCCCTTCCTTCTTTGTTGACCAGGGAAGCAGAGTTTCAAAGAGAAAAGGAGTTGATGTTTTTCCCATTTCAGAGACCCCAAGATTGTTCTCATCCGACTTCAAGGTTCCCAAGCTGAAGACACATCTAAGATGACCCCTGAATAACATTTTCCTGCCTTTTGATTTTTTGATAGGGTAGCTAATCATTGTAGAGCTTCACTGGTGGCTACTGTTGTAATTCTTAAATTCTTTTGTTATATGTAATTACTTTTTTAGTCTTAGTCTGGTGCAAGCTGTGCTGCTCTGATGATTCTTTAATCAGTGTAAACTGTGTAATGTAAAATAGTTTTTTTAGGATCTAACATGTTCTTTGTTCTCTCCCGTCTTTGCTTTCTTTAAGTCTTTCTTTTACTTCCACAAGTATTATTCTAGCTCATGTCTCTGGACTCATGCTATTCCAAAATGCCTGCATGTCCCAAGCTGCTGAATCCGTGAAGCACAGGAGTGTAGGCATCGATAATATCCGTTCTATTTGTGAATAATATTAATATTTACGTGTCTTTTAAAAATTTTAAATAAAATAACATTATATAACATTATATACATCGTTGCATGCATTAACTTTAATTCTAGCTATGAAATTGAGAAGATTCTTGTCCTTGAAAATGTAGGATTTGGACTTTAACGGCTCTTTTTTTACATTTATGGATATAAAAGGGAGACCAATATCCTTCCCATTCAATCAGATCGAGGTTTTGCTTGAATTTAGGCTTCATGCATGTTGATCAATCAAAAGCGACTCCCAAGTGACTTGTATGGGGTTATGGCACTGGAATTGAGATTCAATGCAATAGGTGCAATGGTTTTTTATGTGGGTCGAGAACCATCCTGAAAAGTAAATTATACCTAACATTTTATTTACAATAAATAACTTCATAATAAGAGTTAATTAGTGAAGACTTTTGACTTTGTTAGGCCCTTTAACAAATTTTAAACCGATATGATTGGATCAGAATTCCTGCTCATTTGCAACCCAAATTGCTAAAAATTTGAACAAACTTTAAACCGATATGATTGGATTAGAATTCCTACTCATTTGCAACCCAAATTGCTAAAAATTTGAACAGTATATGTGAGAGAATTCTTATCAGGCTCGTGTACCCGAAACAGATGGGTGGACAACCTAAACCTTATTATATTTTCGTATACTTGCAGACTTAATTACTAGTAATATGGATAAGAATCTCTCTCCCAAATTAACTAGTACGCATAATATGATGAACCCCAAATTGGTGGCCACCACTTGGAATGAAAATAAGACTGGTAAGAGAGCATAAGCACAAGCAGAAGTAGCAGCAATCCCAGGCCCCAAGGCATTGGAGGCAAGCTCTGGGCTTGATGAACGGCATCAATCTTTGTTATCGGAGCAAGAATCACAATCCTGCCGTACTTGGTGATCATGTGCATCACAACGATGAGCAGCAAAGGCAATAAGAAGAGAATAAACTTGAAGTTGATGATTGTTTGGTGCATCTGTGACTTGTAGCCTGTATAAGAGGAAAGCAACAACAGAAGAACCATGATGCCGGCAATGGTGAGTAGAGGCATCGGAGGTGGAGATATGGACTGCAGGGTTTGCTCTGTCCACCCTTGCTTCCATGCCGGACCCCTTCTTTCCCTCAAAAACCAACCCATCTTCTCTCCCTCTCTCTCTGTGGCTCTCTCAGCTTTTTCTCTACGTGCCTCTGTTATTGTGAGAAGGTTTTATAACGGTCGGTTGTGATTACTTTGGCATAGATTCTCAACCGACCTTTCTTTTGGACTGATGCCCACCGAGTTGGGATCGATGCCAATACGATAACTTTAGGAAATAATTATATGAGTTTTTAATTTCAAATTAAATCCAAACTGTTCAATTGCATCAATTAATGGAATATGATCATCAGTTTAAAATGGACCGAAAAATATTTAGTTCATAACTAAGATTTCTTCTAAAAATCTTAAAGCTACGGACCCACAAATAAGACACATCTTCCACAAACAAAAAATAATAATAAAATATTATTTCATATTAAAAAAATAAAATAAAATAATAAAATAATAAGGGGTGGTTGGCCACCCCATCTTAACCATAGGGGGTGGCCGGACCACCCCATGTTAGCTGGGGGTGGTCCGGCCACCCCCAACCACCCCCCTCCCCCTTCCCCTTTTTTTAATTTTTTTTTAAATATGAAATAATATTTTATTATTATCTTTTGTTAGTGGAACATGTGTCTTATTTATGGCTTTAAGATTTCTAAGAAAAAATCTTAACCATGAACTAGATATTCTTTAGTCCAAAATGAATTTGAGAGGATTCTGTTGATCAATTAATTATTACAATTTAAATTTTTGCTAATAAATTGCAATTAGATAAAAAAAAATCCTCCATTTGAATCGCTTTTTGGCTTTCAAAAGTGAAAGCATATACTCATTTAGTTTTTCATATAATCTTTAACTTTGAATCCACCTTCTCGACCTGTATTAAAATGTAATAAAAAATAAAAAAAACATGTTTATTGTTGTCTTTTGTTAAAATATGTGTCAAAAAAGATGAGCATAAAACAAAGGAACATATTCTACTTTTTATTATGCTTTTCTGGTAGAGAAATGCTAGAATTTAAGAAAAACTTTACATTTTGTCTATAAAAATCTATATGGCAAGATGCCACATCATATTTTTAGTGGAAAGAAAAATACAACTTTTAAAATATGTTAGAATCTAATAAAAATTTCATATTTTGCCCATAAAAGATAATGTGGCAAGATACTATATCATATTTTTTTTGTTTTGACTTTTTTCCTCCGCAAAAAAAAAAAAAAAAAAGAAGTGATATCTTGACACGTGAGCTTTTATGGACAAAATGTAGAGTTTTTATTAGATTATAGCATTTTCTTAATAAAAAGAAGATAATGTGTCATATTATCATATAAACTTTTATAGATAAAATATGAAATTTTTATTAGATTCTACCGTATCTTATAAGGTATATGGCTTGTCACTTTTTTTTTTCTTTTTTAAGAATATGGTTTGTCACTTGGGACTGTTTGTGTTTCAGGTTTTGGGACACATGGCAAATGTGAAAGAATTGAAAGGGAAGGTATGTCGGACGAGGATTTCTTTGAATTTTACTGAGGGAGGGGGATTAGGGCTACGTGTCCTGGACAGTCCGGAGTGTTTTTTAACAAACAACCGCTGCGGGGGAATGGAGGAGATCGATGACGTACAGTAGTTGAAGAGGAACATGACATTCCTTTTAGTAATGGGCCGAGTTTAGGGCTAATATTGGAGAAAACCAGGCCGATTTGAATTCAAAATTGGGTCGTGTTAGCCTGGACCACCGATGGATAAAAAGTCCAACCACATTCAAGTCTAAAAATTAAAGCTTTTGCTTCTATTTATAATTAAACTACAACAAAAAATTTATTCTATCCAAATCCCACCCATGATTTGTTTTACCCCACAGCAAAGCTAGCTTCCCTTTTGATATGACAAATTTAGCAGCTTACCGAGTTTTCCTTTGCATTTTTTTCTTACTTGCTCTAATTTGACCCATTTTATTTAAGAATATTGACTATTTGCAATGAATCACCCTAAAAAATAATACTTTGTAATCTCAAATCTCAACTAAATTAAAACATCTATTACTTCTCACTTACCTGGCCCATTTAGTCGATGTGTGATATATGCACATGACATGTATATTATATGCGAACTACACCAACTATGGTGTATAATTTGGGAGGAGATGTCGTTGTAAAAATCTTCAAGAATTTATCTTGAACTTCTTTTTCAGAAAGGGCATTCCTAACACTTCATAATACATATTACATAATTTGAATGTTATATTTATTTATGTATTTTGCTAGCTTGCTTTCTTCTTCTTCTTTTTATTTTATTATTTTATTATTATTATTTTTTTTAATATAGGAATAGAACGGTTTTTATAGATTACTAAACAATATTAACTACTTTGCATTAGGTCGTTATAGTTTCTATCGAAACGTCCTAATCTCGAAACCTAAGGAAAACGCCGTTTTCTTATTATTTTGGGGCTCGAAAGTCGAAACCCTCAAAAACCAAAAAGAAACCCGGGCTTCCCAATTTCAAAAACCCTAATCGCCATCTCCAGTATTCTTTTCACAAAAAATCCGTTATTTTCTGCGGTTCTTTAACTTCCCGGGGAAAATGCCCTCGGAGGATTCGAAGCCCGTGAAGAAATCGGAGTTGGAAGACGAAGAAGAAGATGACGAGAAGCAGAGCCTGGGATCGATTCTCGAAGGCCGCAAGAAGAAACTCTCAAATGCAAATGCAAATGCTGGTTCGGTCAAACCTCGGCCCAAAGAACCAAAAGTGAAGAAAGAAGAGCGCCTAGATGACGAAGATGAGAAACCCATTAAGTCTTCTCTTTCTTCTGGGTCTCGCTTCAAAGTAAAGAAGGAAGAGAATGAAGACGACGACGATGACAAGCCCCTTGCCAAACGAAGCTCTAATACTAAGCCTGACAAGGTTTCTAACACTCTTTGTTTTATTAAGTTTAAAAAGGCCTAGTCTTTCTGTTCTATGACTAAAGCTGAGGATGGTGTAAGAAATAAAAGTTTTTATTTGATTCGATTTTTTTTTATAATTTTTTTTTTTTTTTTAATCTGTTTTAAGTCTGCTTACTTAGTCTAAGTAAGCAAACCATTGCTTTGGACTGAATTGAATTGGTGGTTTGGTTTAATGTTAAGATTTTTTTTTGTTCTGTACCTGTTTAGTAAATAGGCTGTTGTTGATTTATGGGTGTGGTTTTTGTTTTTGTTTTGTGGAAGGAACTAAAGCGGAGAAAGACGACAAAGGAGGAGGAGAAGGAGAAGGCAGATACGGCAACAGAGCGGAAGAAGAGGGAGAAGAAGGTGTATGATTTGCCTGGTCAGAAGCGAGACCCTCCCGAGGAGGTATTGTTCTGTTGTTCTATTTTACATTTTTACTTGGTTTTATTTTAGCTTAAGGTGTTTTCTTTGAGGGTTTTTGAGTGGTGGGATTGGTGCATTCTGCAATTTCAGAGAGACCCACTGAGGATCTTTTATGAAACGCTTTATAAGCACAATCCGGATAGCGAAATGGCGCAGTTCTGGTGAGTCATTTTGCCCCAATTGTGTAATCGTTTTCGTGGTCTGACACCCAGTTTTGCTGTTAAGTTTCTTTTTTGTTATACTTTTTGCCTGGTTTTAGAATGTAGAGAAGGCGTGCATATCTAAAACTGATTAATTGGTTGTTTTTGAGTAAGAACTTTACTTACGGGTTTTGACATTTAAATTACTAGATATTTTTCCCGTAAGAGAGAGTTGAGGTAGAGTGGAAATACTGGAGAATATGTTTACTGCTTTTGTTATATTGCATGCTTATAAGAAATTGATCGTTTTATTTTTAGCATCAAGTATATGGAGTTATGAATAGTTTGATCTGCCCTAGATTACTTATTTACATTAAAGGCGTTACATTTTGGAGTGGATTGAGTTTTGATTTGTCAACAAATGTGATTTAATAGTAAATTATATTGTCACCATTATGCTCCTTGCCTGTCCCTTGTAATGTTGTCACACTTCTTGCTTCCAAGCATGGGACAGCACGTTAATCATGCAACAGGTCGTATGTGGTGGCCGAAACCCACTTGTGCCTTTTATGATACGTTTTTATATGTTGCACTCCTATCTTTCTACAATGACATGTTCTGGGAAGCTGGTTTTGCATAAACTCGCAAATGATATTTATTTTACATGAGAAGAGATTATGTAGATTTCTTAATGCTTTCCATGTAACCTTTGTAATGATTTATATGGACTTGTTTATTTGATGATAAAACAATTTTTGGCTATCAAGTTTGTTTTCTGAATACATTAAAATGACAATATACAGTTTTTGACATCCATATGGGGCTTTTAGTTATTGAAATGGTGCCATGATTTTAGCATTACCGTTGAGTTATCAAGCGTAAGGATTGCTTTATATGTACTCGGGCTTTAGTTGCAGCTTACACGTTGCAATTTGCAGTCTGCTTGTTGCACATAGATGATTGAGCAGTTGTTGTTACCTTCATAGGAAATTTGGCTATTTGTGATTTAAAAATGTAAGCATGTCGGGATCGATTGATGATATGCATATCCTGCATTATTGTTGACATGGCGGTTTATATTCTCAAATTGTTGACGATTTAGCCCTTATCGGATTTTTGATGATTTAGGCCTTTTTTATAATGTTATGTTGAACTGTTTTATATTCTGAATCTGGATTTGACGAAAAAATCTTAGCTTCTGCTGAAGTACTCCTTGTTAGCTATTTTTCCTCAGTAAGAAGATAGTATGCACTCCTTTGGTCAGTAGATGATATGGCAGATCACTGTGTTCCAGCTCTGGTCCACTTTATATTTTGTTCTCTCCTCTAAAGGAGAAAATGGTTTAAAGAGAGAGATAGAGAGAGAGCACTAATAAGTATGGTCTTGCAGAGTAGTCTCATGGATTAGATAGATAAGTTGCATATTGAGCATGCCCCATCTTTTGGGACTTTTGAGCGATTTTTCTTTTTCCTTTTTCTCTTTTTCAAATCTCCCCCATTTTTAATGCTCATTAAAATGTGATGCATATTTGACATGATTTAGTAATTCTGCTCACTTGAAAAGCAGCTACTTTGTCATACCATGTGATTGATTTGACTCTTTTTTTTTTTTTTTTTGATGATTTGGCATGTGTTTATATCAATTCTCTGTATTATTATTATATCTAGGATTTACGTAAAAGCATATTTGCATTCAATGTAATTGCAGGATGATGGAGTCTGGTTTGCTTTCCAAAGAGCTTGCAAAGAAAGTTTATGAGAAGAAGCAGAAAAGGAGTAATCAGCAGAAGTTCAGTTCCCCAGCCAAAGCTGTAGCAACCGTGAAGCGGAGTACTGTGTCTGTTAGTGTTGTTAAGAAAAAATTACCATGCTCCCCAGTTTCATCAAACAAGAAGAGGACGACAGAGTCGATAGCTGCATCAAAGCAGACTAAGAAGCAGAAGATTGAGGATGGAAGTTCTGATGATGACATTGTTTTGGCTAACAGGAAAAGGCCATCCTCTCTAGTTTCTTCTATTAAAAAGACCACCACAGACTCAAAAGTTTTATCGAAGCAGTCTAAGAAACGGAAAAGGATTGAAGATGGAAGCTCCGAAGATGATTCAGATGATGACTTTGAACCCATAGCAATGACAAAGAAGCAGCGAGCAGCTTGATTATGTTTATCGTTAACTGATTAGGGCTTCTTACATTTTTTTCGTTATCACTCATTAACTAATACCTATTTGCTGATTAACTGCTGTCAACACTGATATTGTCAGTGTCCTCATTGCAAGGATTGTTTATATGTTTATAGAACAGTCCTATGTTAATCTGGAATTTCAGGTCGGGAGGACACTCCTCTCCAACGTCCCTATTGCTCCGTTACAGAAGGCTTGGAAAGATTTGGTGAAAGGGTGTTAGACAAGCAATTGATGCTTAAACTCTACCTTCATTGAAACTTGAAGGATAAAAGGGTGGGGAGGGAGAGAGAGCCACAAGAATGCCACCAAAAGTGGAAAAGAGTTGGGGAAAGGCTAAAACAATTCAAGGTGTTTATACATTGGCCTTAGCCGAGAAAAAAACTCGGTGTAATGCAGATACTATTTAAAGAGAATATAAAAAAAAGCTAGATGATAGCTAGCAAGCCTATTCTTTTTGTCTTAAAAAAAAAAAAAAAAAAAAAAAAAATCAGCTATTAAACACTGTAGTGTTGAAAATTTGGACTATGTAGCAAAGTAAATGCTGGCTAATTCTAGTAGGGATCAGATGCACAGAGAAATGTCGTGGTCGTGACTCGTGAGATTTTTCCTGTTAGGCTGTTAAAGAGCAGCATGTTTCCATATATAGTTTTTATTATTTATCTTCTTTTAATTATTGTAATAATTATTAAAATATTAATTAAACAATTAAATCAATTTTCTCGCATCATCGCTTATGAAATAAATGTTAATTTAATATTATATGACAACAAAAATTCTGAATTCCAAGAAATTTCCGTCATTCACTTTGAGAAATAGTCATATGCAAAATGTTGCATAAAGGTTCGTTGTAATTGTCAAGCCAATCAAAACCTTGACAACTTGTGGAGTGATTCATGTAAATGCGCGTCTTCTTTTAACAATTTGGCAATCTGCCCAATACGAGTACAAACAGCATCGCCCTCTATGCTATACCTTAACTTTTAGGTATATATATAGATATGAGGTTTGATACGGACACAACACAAACTCAATTCATGGCCAACTTCTCTCCTACGTGTAAAAAAAAATTGAATTTTAAACCAAACAAATTGTCTTTTTTCTCAAATTTTCAGAACCCCAAAATCTTCTCGATCAATTTTTTTTTTTTAAAAAAAAAATGGCACGTAGGAGAGAAGTTGGCCATAAATTGGATTTATGTTGTGACCTTAACATTTTTCTATATATATAGTTTAGTTAAAGTGGACTTTATTTCAGTACAATTAGTTGTCTGAATTACATGCAATATCGGCAGTTAATGAGAGAGAGAGAGTAGTTTAAGGTCCACTTGTCCGAAGGGTGAATCCGCACCCTATATTGCTTGGGCATGTGGGTCCTATATTGGCGCTCTCTCTCTCTCATTAACCTCATATACTACGTGTAAAGTTAACAACTAATTACATTTGGCACAAATCCAAGTAGAGTCAATAATCTAATGTGTCATGCTTCAACCACAAGTTCTATTCCCTTTTTAAGGGGTGAATTTTTATTTTTTTTTTATTTTTTTTTTATTTATTTTTTTTAAGGCATATTGGGTTAAGCTAACCATGTATTTAAGGTTGTAAATTAATAGAGTCGATCGCGAATAAATTCAAGCTTAGCTCAAATTAGCTCAGCTTGGGATTAACTCATTTATTAACAAATATAGCTTAACTAGATTTTTACGCTCGTTTATTAAACAAGTTAAACTCGTATAAACTCGGCTCGACTCATATAATTTAATCTTTATAATATTATTTTTAAGTTTATAATGAGAACATCTTAAGTACTTTAAAAGATCAAATAAAATTCTTATAATATGACAGATATAGAATTATTGTAATTGTGAGTCTAAAAATCAATATAGATGTATGTGTATGTGTACTTGAATAATAAATTTATATGCATACATATAGACTCAAGATTAAATTGTTTAAAATTCAAGCTGATTTATTAATTAACTTAAATGATAAAATTTTTAAAATAATTAATTATCTAACTATTAGTATGAATATACGAAAAAAAAAAAAAAAACAATGGTAAGGCGTTCACGGGAAATGCGTTTCCAATTATGTTTGGGTATTTGGGTTTGGGTATGATACGCAGCCAGCCTGGCAGGTGGCGGGCTCTCCGGCTCTTACCTCTCCGTATTCTGCTGGGAAAAATTTCCGTTAAACGACGTGTAGCACAAGTTCAACAGGAAGAGGCGAGCACGCGCTTCATCACTAGCGAAGCACGCACGCGCAACTTCAGTGGTTGTTTAATAGACGACACTTTGCCAGGAACTACGAACCCTACCTTAATCTCCCCAGTGTGTGACACGTGTCCACAGCCACAACCTTTGTTACAATTCGCTTTTGATGCATTAAAACCCCGTCTTCCAAGCAACAAAATACACACTCTCGCCCTCTCTCTCTGCCTAATCCAATCCCTTTGCTTTCTTTTTCTTTCTCTCTTTCTCGCAAGTTTCTCTGTTTACGGCGGTGTTGCTGAGAAAAAACAAAGGTTGTTGAGAGAACAATGATGCGGCGGAGTGTAATCGCTCCGGTCACCGACTTCACGACGGATGACATTGACGCCGCCGACGTCTTGCTCATGCTCTATTTACCGCGAGTGTTCCTCAAGGTCGAGAGATGGGCCGTGAAGAGAAGGAGATCTTCCTGGAGTTCAATGCAATCTTTCCGTCGTGGGGTCACTGGGTCTGGTGGGGTGGCTCTCAAGTGTGAGGCGGAAGGTGCACCGGCGGCCAAGGCCGATTCCTTGAGTCCAGCGGTCAAGGCAGAGGCTTTGATTCCGGCGGACAAGGCAGAGGCTTTGAGTCCGGGGACCCCTCTTTCCTTCCCGCCTAGTAGCGAATCGGACGAGAAGCCGAAGCAAGACCTGCAAAGAAAATTCCCTCAGAAAAGGGTATTTCTCTCTTTCTTTTTCATTCTTGATAAATTTTCTTGACGAAATTCAATTTTCTTGGAGCGTTGACTAATTTGCTTTGTCTCTCTGTTGCTTTTTCACTGTTCTTTTATAATTTTATCGACGAAATTATGTTTTCTTGGTGTGTTGACTACTGTTTTTTTGTCTCTCTCTAGGTTTTTCATCATTCTTTTCTAATTTTCATGACGAAAATAAATTTTCTTGGAGTTTTTAACTCTGTTTCTGATGATTTATTTTGTATTTTTTAGGTTTTTATTTTTATTCTACATTCTGATTTGTGTTTTTTTCTTGGGTGTTCTTGATCTTGTAGAAGAGAGAGGAGTGGATGGTGATTATTGACGGATTAAATCAAGACAGGGCTTTTCTAAAAGAGGTGAGTTTATTTATTTAATTTTCTTGTTACTATTGATTTGTCAATTTCTTTATCTCCTAAGATTTCTATCTAACGCTCTTTGCGAAATCCAAACAGGAAATTGAGAATATGAGACGTAATTGCGACAACGTGAGAGCTTTCAATTTGGAGTTGAAGGCGAAGGTAATTATTATTAATTTTTTCTGAGTTAGATCTTTTTTATTTTATTTTATAATTGATAATTGATAATTGATAAATTAACCCTTTTGTACAGTTAAGCGCTGGCCCCTGTTTGGAAACTGGTAAAATTGGTGCAGAAAATAAAGATTCGGATCAGATTGGTCAGCTGCACCCCTTGTTGCCATCTAGCAATGGATCTGGCATGGCCCACAGCAATATGGGTCCATCTGGTCTTCCTGATCTCAACATCTCTGCAGAAGGAACGATCGGGATTGAGTCTTCCGGACCGGTTGATCTCAACGTGGCCAACAAGAATTTGGGTCGGGCTATGGCACTGGCTGCTCAAGCCAGACACAGGAGGATGCTGATTCGCAGGATCAAGAAAATTCAAGTCTCCAATAACACGACGCATAGATGAGATTTTAGATTTTACTGTATTAGCCTATTAATATTGTTAATTAGGTTTTGTCTTTTGAGGGAAGATTTTCCTAATCTTTCTTTTCTTTTTCTTTTTTCTTTTTTAATTTTTTAATTTTTAGGCAATATTTGTTGATTGGCTATCTGGATGTAAATTGGGATAGCTCCATAATTTTTGGTCTATTGAAGGAAGGTTTCTATAATGAGATGGTTATTGAGGATCTCTTTTTGTATTTCTCATGCCCTTAACTAACACACACGTCTGAAGTTGTATGGAAATCCTCAGATTCCAAATTTGGAAGTAAATAATATATATGTCATCTTGGTGGCTGGCTGGCTGCTGCTGTTTTAGGGGTTGAAGGGGGGCCTAGGGCTTTTATATTTGGTGGCAACAATTACATGTACCTAATTAGGCCATATTTAGGTAATGATTGGCCATATTTAGGTAATGATATGAAGATTATGTCTTTTTAATCATGAGTTATGCTAAATACTATATTGTTATCTTATAATAGTGTAAATAATATTAAAATAAGGAAAATGTTAAATACTCTCCTAGTGTTCTAATAAAATTATAATATCTAACATTTAAATATGTCCTTATTTACTTTATCATTATCTACGAAATGATCGGTCCGCACAAAAGAAGGGGATGAGAATTTGAATTAGTGATCTCCGCTTTATGAGGCAGAATTCATAGCCAATTAAGCTACTTCTTGGGACGATTCTTGTTGAGAGCTTCAAGAGGCCAACCAAAAAAAAGAAGAAGAAAAAAAAAAGAGCCGAAAAAAAAGGTGAATGGGCAAGGCCCGAATGACGAGTCAGATAAGTGAGACCCATAGAAGGATGTAGTTGGACTGGGCTTTCAGCATACAACGTGGGATTTTAGTCAGCAAGTGTGGCTCCTCTACAAACTGCTGCCACCCAAAGCCCCAATCCTCTCTAACCCTAACACACTTCTATACTTTCAGTTCGTATATAAAGTGACGGACGCACGCGGCTGCCTCTACTTCTAAAATCCGCCGTATCAAATACTATTTTACTCTTCAATATCAGAGAGAGAGAGAGAGAGAGGGATTATTATACTGCAAGTGGGATAAATCAATGGGGTGCAAATGATGAGAATTTTTTTTGTTGGATTACGAGAAGCTTACGCTTTTCTTAACGTGAGCGATGTTCGACCTCATACTTCCATGACTCTGATGCACCCAACCTCCTCCGATTTATTTCCCTCGTTTTTTCGTCTTCGTTCCCTTATTGATTTCCAAAGTTAATTTTTGAAGAAATTCCTGTATCTTGGTCTGTGATTCGTAGATGTTTTGATTTCTGTTAGAAGCTGTGCGATTCTTTGAGCTAAGAATTTTTGTTTGTGGTCAGACCGATTGGCTCCCTAATTGGGTCCTTAATCCATTGTTAGTTTCGTTATTACTTATGCTTGGTTACAGATTACATGCTTGATTACAGATTCTCTTTCTGAAATAAAGTCCCCAACAAGTTTCCTATGAACAACAAGACTCGTTCTTTAATAAAACGTAGATTTTTTCATTTGTTTTGAACTGTTTGTTATTTTTTCAAATAAACTTTCAAATCAGATATATTTTCGCAATTGTTTTAAAAATGCATTTTTCGCAATAATAGTAACTAAATTATTATTGAATTTGAGTTGAATTATTTTTAAGGGTTAAATACCTAATACCTTGGGGTTTCATAATTTTTTTTTTTTTTTTTTTTCTTCTAAAGGTTTGATTTTTATTACAGGAAGTCCATGTATTTCGTTCATTGACCGTTAGTTGACTTAATGGAATGACACGTGGACCAATTAAAAGTTGACATTTGACATAAGTGACTACGTTATTAGTGATGATGTGGTCACCTAATTAATTTTTTTTTTCAAACAAAAAAAAAAGGAAAAAAATCCTTGGTCATTTGTGGGTGGCCAAGCCACCCCATCCGGCCAGATAGGTGTGACCATCTAGTTTATAATAATGACATATGTTTTTTGAGCACGTAGAAGTTACATGTTTTTTTTAATAGTAAGGATAAACTTAAAAGAAATTTTATTAAAAAAATATATACATTTTACATGTTATTAAAAAAATATTTGACTTTCACGGAAGGGGATTCTCTTCATTTCAAAAGAAATGAAAAATATCCAATTAATATTTTTTAGAAGGATAAAATTGTCATTTTAATCTTTTGAACATCATTTGAAATAAATAGTATCTTTTTTGACTTTTACATATTAAAAAACACATATCATTATAATAGATTAGGTTGAAAAAAATTCATCTAGCCTATCACTACTAGAAAACTATGATCTAGTGTTAGAGGTTTAATAATAGAGGTATTTTATGATTAAAATACCTTAGGATAATATGTTATCTTTATAGATAACATTAGATTAGAGATTTGAATTTAAATATCAGAGATAAGTATTATCATTAGAGTAGTTAGTATTTAAATATTAGGGATAAGTATTATCAGTAGTTTATTCTAATTAGTCTTTTATTTTACTATGTATTGTAATTATCTATTTAAAGACATCAAGCTCATTAATAAAGGGGATTAGAGAATTAATCCCAAACTTTGAGTTTGAAAAAGATTTTTTTAAGTTTTCTCAAAATCTTAAAGGTCTAGGTTCCATTTGAATCTAAAGTTTAAGTATCCTCATAACCTAAAATCTGTTCCCTTTTCACGTATCATCTAGGATTACTCAACTTCAACTCAATAATTAGTCCAGAACAGGTGACACTACTGGAAAACTATGTTCTAGGATTACTCAACTTCAACTCAATAATTATAGTCCAGAACAGGTGACACTAATCGAAGTGAATCAAGTGATGCATGATTGAATCCTATTTCTCGAACCGGGCCAATGGTTTGACTCGAGCGGCCCTTGCCGACCATTTATTTGGACCGGATTAGATCCAACTACAAGTCGGAAGCCCAAACATCCCGTTTTGTCGGATTTAATTACTATTCCCTAACCAAATTGGTCATTAATAAAATAAAGCTATTAAAAGAAAAAAAAAACTTCGTTGACGTTAAGATTCCATCAAGATTGTACCTGGTTCACCTCAAACTGGACAATCAGCACTAGTACTTAGTATGCAATACAAAGAAGCAAAAAGAACACCATTATCCGGCCCTTTAAACCGAGTTGTTGGGAAAATGACAATCTTATTGATATACTTGAAAAGAACAACCAACCATATCATCATTCATAAATCATCATACAGTACAAAATATCAAACAAGAAGGTTATGGGACAAGCTGAAGGTGGAAATGAAAAAACAAAACAATGAACAAGAGACACTGATAGCCACATAGTAGCAGACAAGAATGTAAAAAGACGCGGTAGCTGGTATCCTCATTCTGCAGCTTATGAGGTAGTCGCCAAAGTTGTTTCAGTTTTTTAACCCTCATAATTTTCTTCTCCTTCTTCCTCATACTCGCCTTCATCATCAGCTGTAGCATCCTGGTATTGCTGGTACTCTGCCACCAAATCATTCATGTTGCTTTCCGCTTCTGTGAACTCCATCTCATCCATTCCTTCGCCGGTGTACCAATGCAAGAAAGCCTTGCGGCGGAACATGGCTGTGAATTGCTCACTCACCCTCCTGAACATTTCCTGGATTGATGTGGAGTTCCCAACAAAAGTAGATGCCATCTTCAGACCCATTGGTGGAATGTCACACACACTTGACTTCACATTGTTTGGAATCCACTCCACAAAGTATGATGAATTCTTGTTCTGCACGTTTATCATCTGTTCATCCACCTCTTTGGTGCTCATCTTTCCCCTGAACATTGCCGAGGCTGTCAGGTAGCGGCCATGGCGGGGGTCAGCAGCACACATCATGTTCTTGGCATCCCACATTTGCTGAGTCAACTCTGGGACAGTAAGGGAGATGTACTGCTGGGACCCACGAGAGGTGAGTGGTGCAAACCCCACCATGAAGAAATGAAGTCGTGGGAAGGGGATCAAATTAACAGCCAACTTCCGGAGGTCGGAGTTCAGCTGGCCAGGGAACCTCAGGCAACATGTTACCCCACTCATAGTTGCTGAGATCAAATGGTTAAGATCACCAACTGCGAAACGAGAGGTACAAAAAGGTTAGTTGTGAATACTGTTCTAGTGCTTCATGTTTTCACTTGATCAATAATAATTTGAAACTCACAGCTTGGAGTGCTGAGCTTTAGGGTCCTGAAGCAAATGTCATAAAGTGCTTCATTATCAAGAACCATGCATTCATCAGCATTCTCTACCAACTGGTGAACTGAGAGGGTAGCATTGTACGGCTCCACAACCGTGTCAGAAACCTTCGGAGAAGGGAAAACAGAGAATGTGAGCATCATTCTGTCTGGATATTCCTCTCTAATCTTTGATATCAGGAGGGTTCCCATGCCAGACCCTGTGCCTCCTCCAAGTGAATGACATACTTGAAAACCTGGCCAAAATAAGAATGATGGGTAAGTTAAACCAGCAAATTTAGTATGAAATTTACAAATATCAACCCTACTTGCCAGCCAGCGAGATTTTGAGAATTATGAATACAAGAAGAAACACATGATGGATCCAAAGTTACAACTCAGATTTCCTACATTTAACATTTTCTGGTCTAGAGCTAAAAGTTCTCATGCTTTTTCATAGAATTTACAGGTCATTTGAAGGTAAAAAAAGTACTTTTACACAGTCGCAACTCAAATGAAAGCAGAATCAGTTCATTTTATACCATAAACTAGTGGATAAAAAGAAATAATAGTTGATTGTACGGTGTTAAATACCCATAAGGCGTCTTGTAAAATAAACCATTATAAATGGCTATTGTTGTATACAATACCCTCAATCAACGATAAACATAGTAATCATGGTTTTTTCCAATCCAGTATTACCACTGATGACCCTCCCATACAGCAACAATCGCCCAACAATCATTTTCTGTGTCTCAAATCTTTTTCCATGTCTAAATCAAATGTAGCTCCAGGCCTTGGGAACAGAGTAAATCAAATGTTTTAATTCATTTTACCAATAAAGGTGGGGCTCCCAGTAAATAAAGTTGAGGTAATGATTTACTTTACATTTCTTTTATCACTACTGATATCAAATCACGCTGAATCTACTATTCCTCTTCATTGTCGACAAGGGCCCACGCGGAGCCAAATGAATGAGTGCCATAAGAACTACTCCAGTAATTTTGCTTACGAAGCAATGTCGGTGATATGTAATCTTGAGTTAAGCCATCACAATCATTATACAGTCAGCACAGATATTTAAAGATTTTTTTTATTTGATTATACATCACAAACAGATAACAACAAAGAGTCGTGTCTACACGCCAGACAAAGAAGGGGCCTGCGTAACAACTAAGCCTACTAATCAACATATAGTATAAAATAATTGAACAGCTGGCCACAATTATGAACAAGAAAACACAGAATTGTAACACTTGCTTGACTAGCAGATCCACTGTGAGGAGGAATCATAGATCTAGAACTGCAAACTGATATTTCAAACATACTAATATCAAATAAGGTGTTAAATGCTTCGTTAAAGAGCATAAGGCCAAAGCAATATAACAATGGCCTTGATTGTGTTGAAGGTCTGTACTAGTGCTATCAGATTCAATTTTGGACGCGACGATGATAATGAAAATTCACAAATCACAATGTTTGTTATTCAGCATTTAGAGATTACTAACGCGAAGACAAATCAATACAATGGACAAAAGAAACAGAACGCATTTCAAATGAACGAATGTAGGTAAGTATGAAATGAAAATAGCAAATAATTCAAACCTGGAATTGGAATAATAAAGAGAAATAGAACAAAACAAATTGAAATTCAAAGCCCAAATACCTTGCAAGCAATCGCAATTCTCGGCCTCCTTGCGAACAACGTCAAGAACGGCGTCGATCAACTCGGCTCCCTCGGTGTAGTGACCTTTGGCCCAGTTGTTGCCGGCGCCGGACTGCCCGAACACGAAGTTATCGGGGCGGAAGATCTGGCCGAACGGGCCGGATCGGATGCTGTCCATGGTGCCCGGCTCTAAATCCATAAGCACCGCCCGGGGCACGTACCGGCCGCCCGAGGCCTCGTTGTAGTACACGTTGATCCGCTCCAGTTGGAGATCCGAAGACTCATCTCCCCTGTACCGACCCGTCGGGTCGATCCCGTGCTCGTCGCAGATCACCTCCCAAAACTTGGACCCGATTTGGTTCCCGCATTGGCCTCCTTGAATGTGCAAGATCTCCCTCATTGTTTTTTTCCAAAGAAATGAAATCGATTTAGGGTTTGGCGTGAATGGCAGTTGAGATCTGGCGTGTGTTAGTGTGCGAGTCTGTGTGTGTTTATGAAGGGGGAGAGAGAGGTCGGAGGTTAGAATGGTAATAATGGATGGCGGGGTGGGATATTTTTGAAGTATTGTTAAAACTTGTTGCTGTGTGTGGGGTGCGTGACAGCCAGAGTGTACGGACACCCAACCAACCGTCAAGTTGCATTAGGGTGCGCACGTTAAGACAGTTTGCCCCACCGTTCCATTCGGTGCGTCGGTTTTTGTCTGTTTCGGGAATTGTATATTAATATGTATAATTTTACAAATTTTAATAGTTGCTTTTATTAAAGGGTTAATAATTTAATAGATTCTAATAGATATTGAAGGACTAAAAATATTAATAGGAAAAATTTTAATCTTTTAATTTTTAAATATCTGTTACTATTAAGAAATTGTGTATGATAGATAATTTGCTTAAGGGATATTAGAGGTTAAAACTTATAGAAAATAATATTTTTATGGTAATTAGAGGTTTTTTTTTTTTTGAGAAATTGGCAACTAGAGGTTAAACACATATACATAGAAGAGAGAGAATCTATGTGGATCCAATCCAATGCCGGTGATTTTTTTTTTATTTTTTAATTATGTTGCTACATTGTACGTGGGTCTCAATATTTGGGGTATTACCATATATCAAAATGAGATTTTTTTTTTTTTTAAATGGGAAATATTAAGTGTTCTTTCAGTGTTCTCCTAATATCCTTTCAATTGTGATGTGGCTTTTAAAATTATCGTTGAATTTGAGATTATCATTATTGACTTTTAATCTATTGATGATTTTAAAAACCACATCACAATCGAGAGAACAAAAAAACACTAGAATAACACCTAGCATTTCCCTTTTAAAATTTAGGTGAAAAGAATACTGCAGGGAAGCACTGCTGACTTAATAATCAATACACGAATTTATATTTTATCCTAAAAGCAATAAATGAAAGGAAATCAATTTTATTACTTAAAACATTAGTGGCAGCACCATAGATTATATACACCAGTACCCATCTATTAGTTGCAGCATCAAAGTTTTGTATAAACGTTGGGTCAGTTTTTACATCAACCTAGCCGAACGTCCAAGCATGATGGCTCAGTCCTTACCGCAAGCTCTCCCATTAAGAATGACTTGGGAACCCACTGACAAGCAATTGAAAAGAGGCCATCTAATGGGCCCATATGCTCGAATAAGTTTCGAGGCTCGAGCAGCAAGTAAACTCCATAAAAAACTTATCACAATTGCAGTTGAGCATAGGCAAATAGACTCCATAAAAAACTTATCACAATTGCAGTTGAGCATACTACAATCCAAGCACGGGATTGTAACAAAAACCAAAATCCTAGATTTGGCAGATTCCATATTCAAATATAAACCTAGTCATTTCAGGCACGACTGGTGTGGTATCATGGAGCTTGCATAAACATGGGCCTCAATCTTATCAACTCCCACGCAAGCATTGGGGGTTATTGTTTCAATAGTTTCATTTTCTTCATGGCATCAAAAGATTTCATACTCTCCAGGAAATTCTAAGATTCAGATGTTTATTATGAATTCCATATTTGACATTCACTTTGATAGGCATTGCACAAAGCACATTAAAAATAAAGGTCCTAAACAAGCAAAAGAGTTGGAAAAAGGCCGTCATGTGCTAGAAGCAATTTTTTCATAAGCATCAACCAATTTCATACACGATTATATTGAAAGAGTAAAACAAGAATTTGGATGGAGAAACTTTACACAATTCGATTTCATATAAAGTGTGCTGAAGGAACATCAACAACACACTAGTGTTGAAGCTGAGACTCGTTGCAGTACCTCTTAAAGTTCAAAGCCTCATCCGCCAAAAACTCACTGAAAATATGCTCACGTTAGCAAACTTATGAATGAAAAATAATACAAGAGCTAAATATAATTGAAATAACTCACAAGATCCTGAAAAATAATACAAGAGCCAAATATAATTGAAATAACTCACAAGATCCGCTCCGCCATTAGTGACACATCCCATCTTGGGCTCCATGGGTAATCAGTCAGAGGAAGAGACTTGAGTGGTACACCTTGGGAGTTCAAATGCTACAAATTACATGAATACAAACTGATTAGAAAGATGATTTGCTAACCATTTGATTGGCCAATGATGAAAATCTTGTCTATTATCAAACAATACACAATAGCCTAAACGTTTTCTTCAAGCCTCCAAGGCATGTGGTTCCTTTTTATAGCTTATCAATAATATTTGCACAAAGATTTAATAACAACATAAAAGAGTTAGATAATGGAAAAAACAACAAAATCAGAACGTGAAAGCTCATGACCTAAAAGCCATACAATCCTCTGTGCATTCAATCTAAAAAAAGTGGCCTCAGCAATCACTGACAAGGTCCTAATATTGTAATTTGATTTAGTTAAGAAAAGTATATGCCTCTTACTATAGGCTTCCATTACATTGTGACAACTATAGCATTTAGATATACAAAGGGATCAACAGCTGGTGGTGCTCATTGTTTTGAAGATATTTAAACTTTAGGTTTATAGTAAAGTCAAATTCTCCATATGATGGGGAAAAGGAAACTAATACTTTCATTTTTTTTGATGAGTAAAAGAAAAGAAAAAAGGAAACTGAATCTCGTTTGGGCTCCTTGATGAACTAGATTATGACAACTCAGTTACCACTTCAAGGCAAAAGGCTAGAAAAATCATATATTGATTTTCAGTTTTGAAGAACTTAATTAAAGAATGACAACAGTAAAACAATATTTTAGGCCTATCAATTGACCTCTGCATTGTGCACAACAGCAAAAGAACTAGGATCTTCTAAATACCACTATTATGAGTAAGGCTTCTCTAGTCAGAAGCACAGATAAATAACATATGCTGCAAATAGATATGAATTGCCAACTAATGTGAAAAAAAAAGTGCAACAACATAGAAGACCTGTGGGAGTGATCCCACCAAATCCTATAACAAGGACTAAAGAAGATACCACATTACCAGACCATATAAGGACCATTCTGTAATAATAGAAGTGAAGGAATTAAGCACTTGAGGTCGAACAATTTCATCAAATGAAATGTAATTGGATAACATGTATGGCTGCATACATCCTTATAGCTACACTGTATAATCCAATCTTTAGAATGGGAAGAAACTTATACCTGAGAACTTTGAAGCATCAAAGCTGGTGGCAGCTTTGGAAACTGAGTTGGAATCATAAAGTGAACCTACAGTAACAGGACTCTTAGAAGTTAAACAAGAAAGTTCATGTACAGAACCGAACAATGCAGCAAATAGAACAAGTAATTAAGACATTATTTTTCTTGTCATCTGTGTTAGCAAATTATTTTAGAAATTATCTTATGAGCCTACATAACTCATCTTTCTATATTTTCCCCTTCAGCCAGAAGTATGGCTGAAATTGTTCTATAAAACTAGACCTTAGTTCAATTACTGAATAAAAATCCACACAACCTATTGCAACTGGCCAGGAAATTTGGAATTATTAAAGTATGAATTTTTTTTGAATAATTCATTTCTCAACTCCTCATTACACAGTATGATCTTAATGGTATGATACATGCAGTACATGAGGAGAAAATCAAATAATACCAGGAACGTAAACACCCCAGAGCCAGCTAGAAATGTTGCCTTCCGGCAAAATACCTGGCAAGAAAAGCAAAGAGAACTGACCAGTAAGTCTTAATGGTCCAAACAGTTATTCAAGAAATTATTAATGTCTGTGATGTATACCGGATCAGCTTCTAATGGCCTTCCAAACAGAGGGGCTAACGCCTCAATAAAGCGCCTTCTAACATCAATTAGTGAAACTGCCTCCAAGATCTTCAATAACAAAGAACTACACGATCTTACAAAGAACTCATAAAAGTGAAAGCCATCAACTCAAAGACGTCACTAGATGAAAGAAATGCAGCTGACCTGTTTCTCAAGAAATTCTTCCAGATGGGGAAGATATTCAGCCATGCACCTATGAAGGAGAAAAAGAACTGTGAACATGATATGTCGACACACATCATTGTATGAAGCCAGAATGATACAATGACATACATTCCATCTGACCATGGAGGAAGTTTGACATCTTCAATGGAAAAGATAGCCTTCAACTCAGAGGTAGACACTAATTTCAGACGAGGTGCTGAAGGAGCAGATCCATATTTTCTCCCAACAGGGTACATAACCTTATAAATCAAAAATTCCAAAGACAAAATTCAAGATGCAGAAGAAAAACAAAGAAGAGGAATGGGGAAAAAAGGAAAGAAAGAGAGAGAGAGAGAGAGAGAGAGAGAGAGAGAGAGAGAGAGAGAGAGAGAGAGAGAAAAGGAGAAAAATAGAACCTGCAAGTATATCTTTGGCGGATGTCTCCAAGGGCACCCAGGCACCATCTTATCAATGTTCATGTCTGTTAAAGGCACTGCAAATCTGACTTCCTCTGGCTACGCTAAAATTCAAAGGCATAGAAACCAAAAATATAGTAAAAGCTACATGAAGAAGTTACAATCACTATTGATCAGCTTATAGAATCAACTAGAAAATATCAATGTGTCCTTTTAAAGTGATACCTTTTCAGCACCTGAGCTCATATACATTTCAATTCCCTGCAGCACAATGATGAGAGTTTAGGGAAAAAATACAATTGCTGAATTTTCTGCTCAACATACAATACAGAACTACAGGGTTTGAAAACTAAATGTTGGTGACAATGAAGGCAACACACAAAATAAACAAGGACCTGACCCAGCAGATGGAGCTTTTAAATGTACCCACCCCTGTCGAGTAAACCTCGAGCCCATGTAAAGTGCCCCTCCACACGGATCGGGTAATACTCTTGCTTTGCTAGCGAGCTGGCCCCAAAGAATTGTTTGCACCCAAGGGGATTCGAACCTTAGACCTGATGGAGTGCCACCAAGACTGAGGCCCTTACCACTTGAGCCAACCCCTTGGGGTTAACATGTCGTACCCAAAATCCTCCTCTCTTTTCTTTCTTGTTTTATTTATTTCCACAAAGAAAATGAAAACATACTCTTTGTGGCAAGCGAGAAGCAATGAGCCCTAGATCCACTACATGCCAAACTCACATGGTCATTTCATGTTTCCCAACAACCCATTTCTATATCTTCAGATTTTGGAATATGCACACAGAAGAAACAAACAGACAGAGAGAGTGAGAGAGCGAGCAATAGAGACATATAGACCTTAAAAAAGTGAACTCAACTATTACTCTGGTTATCATAGTTACAGTGGTACAGATTTCCGCTTAAGTACCAAGTAACTGACCCACTCCTTGTATACAGAACTAGCACCAGCATAATGGAAAAGAATTTGCCCTTGGCTCCATGCAGTTCTTCCCCCCTCCCATTACCATCATACATCACCTTTCAAATGTAGCCATTGCTGGCTATTTACCTTTCCACACCATCTCATGTACTTTCCCACATGAAGGACCTTGAAACACAACCACTTTATGCAATTTCCTAGCTAGTCAAGTAAAATAGCTTGCTTTAGTCACACAATTTCCATCACCCAATGTGTATGATCTTCTTGTACATGCTTCATACTCAAACCCAAAAACACAACATAATTTTTAGCAATGAATTTCAAAAACCACTGATGAAGAAAGAGTATACAACTATTTACTGTCCCTAACAGGCAATATAAAGTTAGAATCATACATATGGCACTAAATTCGTCCATCACAACCCACCAGTCCGATAACTAACATGTCCATAGCATTCAAATCGATTCGAAGTACTACCTCTCTAAATACAATAGTGCTAATTTCGAATTTCAACCTATCATCATCAACCTCCGCAACACGCTTTTTCTGGTACTCCACATATCGATCCCTATAAAACAAAACAATTGCATTTCACTCAAACGATTTTTAACCATACGGACTCTCTCTAAGAAAACTCTAGAAAGCTGACCTGAGTTCTTGAATGAGAGCCATTAGCCGCGTAGGGTCTCTGCTGTTCCAATCATCAAGTAAGCTATCAGTCTTCGACTTTGCGCTCAGTGGATGAAAATTTTCATCGTCCGGTCCAAATATAACATCCGGCGCGGACATTGGCGACTCTACGTTGTATATGACATCCCCTAGAACCAATCAAACATATAAAAAAAAATTAGCTAACAAATGGAAATCGAACACGAACAAAATGCAGTCGGTGAAATCAAATCTCACAGACATTTGACAACGTCAAGGCAATACGGGATTGCTATCGTGAACCGGTCAAGGACTCCAGGGTAGTACTTGCTACCGGACCACATCTGATCAACCTGCAAAGCAAAATGTGGACAGAATTTGGATCTAGGTTTTTGCTTCCGTTTGGTTTCCGAGAAATGGTGGGAAAAAGAAAAGCAAACAAGAACGAGATTCTTGATTTATTTCCCGATTGCTACAATTTTTTGGGAAAACATAGCAGAGAAATGGGATTTTCCCGAAAGTTACCTTAACAGAGAGGGGAAAGTGGTTGAGGAGGTAATTGAGCTGAGCGGCGATTAACGGAGGAGGAACACCGTCCGAAGCCATGGCCGTTACAGGGAGAGCTTTTCGGCTATCGTCGTTTAAAACTAAAACGCCGGCGATCTGAGCTTTCTACTTGTCTGCAATAGTTGAACTGTCGAAGTAAACATGCAAGCAGTTCTACACGGCAGCGTTAAGCCGTTAAATCAGAGAAGTCTCTACAGGCTACGGGACACGGGGAGAACTAAAACGTTGCCGTTACAATGAATATCTACGCTTGATAGAACGGCGTCGTTTAAGAAACCGAACCTTGGGCTTGTTCTTGAAGTGGGCTTAATGCGGAGCCCAACCCTTAAAGGGACAGAATCGTCAAATAAGAGACGGTGGAAACCCTAATGACGAAGCCCGTGCCCTATAAAATCATCGTCGCTTTTGTGACTCAAACAATTCCAAACGCTGGCGGGTGAGTTCTTCTCTTGCTCTCTCAGTTTCTTTGTGTGTATTTTTCTTATTTGTAGTGAAATCAAATGATGAATTTGGATTTAAAATTCTCACGACGGTCGTCTGAGACACGTAAGTGTCGGAGTTGATGCAATAATCCAAAACTTCTGATGGTTTTATCTGTTTTCTTTTCTTTTGTCATTTGAGCATTGCAATTTTATTTTTTGTCCGTCGGATCATATCTTCGGCGGTGGAGCAGGCATGGTGATGATGAATTGAAAAACGTCCGATTAAATTCATGACAGGAGACAATACCTCCTACTCATTCTGAACATTTTGCTTGCTCACCACTGCCTTTGCTTTTACGAGTTTTCGGCAAACTTTTCTCTGTTCATCCATTTTTGATTTTTCATAATTAGGTTTTTTTTCTGAATTAGGCACTGTGAGGATATGCTATGACGTGAGATCGGAAGATCTATGAATTTCTTTAAAATCTTATAAGTCCTTTTCATTCTGAGTGCCTCACAGGTTGTCCTTCTACAGGTAGATTTGTTTATGACAAAAAAAATTTAGAAACATGGGCTCTTCGGTACTCTTTCTAAACAAGAGTTTCCAGTACACCCAACTAGTGATTGTAACTTCTGAGCAATCAAAATCATTTTCATATGTTAACTAGTTTTAGGGGTGTGTTTTGCAGTTTTTTTAATTTCTATACTTGAATTTGTTAACTAGAACGATTTTGTCTCTCTCACGGATTGAGATTCCATCGGGTGTAATAGCTGTAATTTGGGCGGTTGATTTTATTTTTTATTTTTTTATAGGCACATTAGAAACGAACTACAAGCAACACCAATGGGTTACATTACCTAGTAGTTCTTGACACCAACACTAAAAAAAAAAAATCGTTGCCAAAGGCAGACGTCATATAGGTTTTTCAATCCTCAGCAAACCCCCACAAGAAAGCCCAAGTAAATTGGGAGTAATGTTAGGGATTAAAAATAAAAAAGAAATGCAGTTTATTTTCAATATAATTAACTGCAGTTTATTTTCCTAGAAAAAAGAAATGACTGGGTGGTTGAATTTTTTTGTTTGGTCAATCTTGTTTATATGGTCACCTTTATTGCTTGTGATGTGCAAGTAAGTTTATATTATTAGAATTAAAATTGTAGGAACCAAACCAGAGAAAATTGTGGAAGAATTAGAGATATTGTTCTACCAAGCAAAAAATTTGAGATTTATTAATGATCATTGAGGTTTATTAATGTGCAATTCTTGTCGCACAAGTATATGCACAATGCTGTGACTAATTCTAAAATAAAACACATCTTCAATTGTCGTAATTGTCAAAGAGAGTTGGTGCGGAAAAAAGATAAGCCATCATGCGATTCATGCGCACTTCATTTTGTGGAGGAACACAATTTACACTCATCTTTATGGTAGGCTACGCTTAGTTCAGAGCCCAAACCTGCAACCAAATTAATTCCAAAGATTACAGAAACAAACTATTTAAACAGTAAATATGAGAATTTTTATAGGTCCTATATGCCTTTTTTATTTATTTTATTATTATTTTTTTGTAATTGAATAAGGATAGGTTCTATATGCCTGAACAGGTGAATAGATTGTTCAACACATATTCGGACAACTGGGTTTTATAGAAACTCTTTTATATTTGCTGTCCAAATTATTAGTAGTCTAAGTAACAAAATTACTAAAAATGAGTCTTCTAATACTATGTTAATTATGCCTTTTTTTTGGGGGGGTTCTAACCTGGATCTTTCCATCGTAGGAACCAGCGAAAAGCATTGTTTCATCAATATCTGATGTCAATGATGTAATCTTTGCATGGGCCATTTTGATGGAAGCAGCTTTTCTGACCCTTCCTCTTAACCAAACCTCAATGATCCCACACTTTGTGGCTGTAAATATGAAGTCATTGTTGACGGCTATCCCATGGATATCAAATCCCGTTGAGAATGATCCTTTCACTGCCTTGGTGGAAAGGGAAAATACCTTCCACATGCAACATAAGCCAAAAATAGGTTTGAGTCTAATTATGCCGTATTAACCACTCATGCTTACAACATTTTATCAATGTGGGACTCAATCTTTTTTATACACTCAACAAATGCATACCTCTCCAGCTATAGCGTCGACTGAAGAACCACCGGCGAAGAGGAGGCCATCACGAACATGCAGGGAGTGCATTACTTGTTTACCCAATAATTTTCTTGTACCAGTGTAGAACGTGTTTGATGTGTAATTGTGCAAATCAATCTCCTGCCATTTTTTTTTTTCACATATTGTCAATAAGGTATTTTTGAGTAACGTTAGAAATTACATTTTTATTTTACCATTATTTCACATTGGTGACGCAATCATGCTGATTCACCCTTCTTATATCAATCTTTGTTTAGTAAAAAAAAAAAGGCTATTATCACCATAATAGCGTGATAAAAATGTAATTTTTAGTATTATTCGGTTTTTATATGCATTAGAAACATTGCAAAGAGAGTTTAATTACCTGGATACTATAACCAGAACCACCGCAATATAGTTTATCTCGACTCATGGCAAGGCATTTCACGTATTTGTTGAAATTTATGTGCCTTGGAGCTCCAGACCAGTTATACACCTGTGACAACACAAATTTCAGCCATGATCTTTCTGTTATAGGCTGCATATTGATCTTAGCCGTTCAAATAAAACACTGAGCAATTCACTTGCCTTTACTCCAGTTCCTTGAGAAACATAGCATGCCACATTACCATTGGCTGCCAAGTCGTTTACTGCCTCTTTCACATCATGAACTTCAAGACAGTGAATTTCTTCAGGTTTGATTGCCCAGACCTGTAGTCAAGAAATACAGAAAACAATTAAGATTTAGTAAATACATATATGCATGTTTGGAGGCTATCATCCTCTTGGACTTAAACGCTTAAACCGATAAGAAATAGTGAAATTTAATCATTTTGATTTTTCGACTTACCCGAATTGTTTTGTCAGAGGAACCGTTATATAGTTTGTCACCTGAAGATGAAACATAGAGGCATGTAACAGCCTTTGTATGTTCTCGAACATTTTGAATCAATCTTATCATCCTCTTCCCAGTTTCCCACACCTAGAAGCAAGTTTTTTTTATAGCCTTAGCTCCTGGATTAGGAAATAAACAGCCCTATATATTTGTAGTCATCCATGTATGTATATAGATATGTATGCATGTATGCATCTATCACCTTGAGCAGATACGGAAACGATTGAATCTGTTCTGTTTAGGTGCAAACCTTAATTGTTCCGTCGGAGTGGCTGCTTATAAGCCGACCATTTAGATGAAGCAAAGACAGAACCTCACCATTAGCGGATGCATCTAAATCAGCCATTTCAGAACAACTCCACAACTGTGTCTGAAATACAGCACATTAGCAGTATTTAGTCATCTATATTAAGAAAAAGACATGCATTCTCCTCCACAGTCCACCTCACTTACTGCATCAACGGATGATAAATTCACCACCATTGAATTCCTCTTGAGCTCTCTCAAGGTTCTGTAGATGCTTTTAGCATATGCTCCCAGCATTTCAAGTGCAGCTAAAATTTAGAGAGTTTGAGTTATTTTTTATTTCTTTTTTTAAATGACATATTGAAAACGTTTTTTGTGGAAGTATTATTAGCTCTTACTTGGATCAGTAATAAAAGTTTTGATAGCAAGAGTGGCCAGAATCTTTTCCTCCAGGTTCTTAGATGATTAGAGGACATTTATGAATTCTTCAAGCAAGGACTTGCGAGCAACACCTCTTATACCAGTATGAGGAAGAGTAGAAAGCATGTATGTGAGCCATGTGGCAAGAACAAGGCATGATTTTGCCATATCTAAGGAATCACTCTTGAGGCATTCCTCCAAGGCTTTGAAAATAGAGCCCTTTTCGTGGTTGCAAAGTTCAAAAGCTACCCTTTTCTCCCAAGAGCTTGCAGCTTTCTCTTCCTCTTCCTATGCATAATAAGTACATAAGATTCAGGGTACGTACAAGTTTGATCACAATAAGCAACAAGCTCTATAATAAACCTAAAACCAGACAAATGCAAACCATTGTTTCCATCAAATCATTGTCATGTTTTCTCAGCTCTTCTGCCTTCATCAAAGCGTTGTAAGGTTGGTCAAACCCTGCAATCTTGAGTAACCAAGCCTCGGTATAGGGCTCGCCGGAGGAAGTCAGACGCCCAGAAAGAGATAATAAAGCATCTAGAGCCATCATCTGAGAATTAGAGAAGTCCTTTCTCCTGACTGCTTCGATTAGTGCATCTATAGCTTCTTCCCTGTATATGCTCATCTTCCGTGGCTCAACCTGGAAAAGTGATCAGAGGAATCTATATATATTAGATGGTTTAGTGGTGTACAGTAGAAAATGTTGTTTAAGATTTCAAATTTTATGGCTGATTTCAGAGAGAATCAAGGCAAACCAGGAGATCAAGCTGAAGAAGAAGAGCTGCAATTGCAGGTTGCTGCTTCACAGGAGCCATTTGAAGATACACAAGAAAGGTATGCATGGTGCTAAATGCTCCTTCATCTTTGATTATGTGCAAGATTTGGTTGCCGCATGTCCTCCCACATAGGAAAATATAAAAATTTGGTAGATTGAATTATTAAAAATTGATGGGCCATGAGCCTTTAATAAGAAAGTAGACAAAGATAAGAAAGACGTAAGAGAAGTGAAGATTTGAGATGTAAAGTATACCTGTTCAACCGAACAAGCTCTGAGAGAAAATCTATACATATGCCTCTCACACCATCAGTTCCAGCGTGAAATAACTCGAGAACTGGGGATAATTCAATTCTATTTGCTATCAAGTTCCGGCAACTTTTTTCAGCTTGCATGCAACAGAAAAGTATGGAAACAATGGATCTCCTGCCTTCCAACCTATCCAAACACTTGGTTAAGGCAGGGATTCCATTTGCAGAAATGACACTCAAGGCATTGAGGGACCTACTGCAATTATCCCCTCCCATCAAAACCTGCTCAAGCATTGCTATGGCAGCATCTTGGGGCTCCATTACAAACTGAAGACCATCCAACTCTTTACTTCTGTTCAGAATTATCTGAACAAGGGAGGGTACAAGTTCATGAACTGAAAGTTGAGAAAATGCTGGCCTCAGCTGGAATATAAGAACAGCAGCCTCAGCTAGCCCATTCTTTAGCAGAGCAGCCAGGCAATCAAAATCAGAATCTACACTGGAAAGAGCCTCCCTAATACTTTCATCTGCAATTAGCAGCTCTGAGAGAATGTAAATCGAGGTTCTGAGAACTTCTCTGTTCTTAGAAGCAGATAGTATTTCCCCAAACCCGTTTACAATTGTTGGATTGGATAAATAAGATTGAACCCCACGATCAGCCTTTGAGTCCTTCAATAATCCTGCTATTGCCAGCACACCTTCTTCACACTCTTGTAAGTTCTCTGAATTACATAGACACGAAACATATGGTTTTAAACCATTAATAATCGTTTCCACTTCAGCTTGAGATATCACACTGGTTGGTGATGAGAATGCAGATGCTCGCGCAAACCTTTTGCTCCTATTGTTTAGATGCTCATTTACACTCTGATAACAGTAGAAATCACTTGTTCTGTCAAGCGTTGAGGCCAAGGGGGTTTCTTTTGAGGAATGGGAACCAAATGAGTCTCTTGGTGTTTCGGAGTATGAAAATTCCTGAGCCAGATCAGGATACTGTTCTTTCCATGATGTTATAAGTCTCTTCAAAACATAGTTTGTTTTGGGCAGTGTAGTGGCTGAGAGAGGTTGCCGTGTAATAGGGCATGTCATGTTTCCTCTTTCAAGCCATTCTTGAATTGCTTTTCTTTCAAATGTCTGGCCTGTTTCAAGGGTAACAGGATCACCAAAGATATGGCTTGTAATGGGGCAAACAAAATCCTTAGGTGGTTTTGTTTGATAACCGACTTGTCAGACGTCGGCAGAGAAATGAAGCTCTGGCTTCCCTCATCACCTTCATGAATGGAACTGCAGAGTCCAAAGATTTAAAGAAAGTGTGTTTTTAAACAAAATTGCAAAAAAAAAAAAAAAAAAAAATGTTCGTTTAAGAGTGCGTTTTTTAAAAATGTCGATTGATTTTCAAATCGCAGGCAAATGGGCGTCTTTAAAGAATGCCCAATTTTACTAAAAGCTTGACTGCTCTTTTAAGTAACACATTTTGAAACTGCAAACCCTAAAGAACGTGTCTTTCATCAAAATTTCTTTGAACTGCAGAGTCCAAAGAAATTTGACTTGCAAACTCCCAAAAATAATAATCTAAAAGAAACAAAGTGATGATTACCTATTTTCTACTACTTGGATATTCACATTGTCACAGCTCATTCTTCGTCTCCGGCTACAGATTTTCCTGCAAATTTTCTGGGTCTCCTAAATTGCAAAGAAACTTTCACTTAGAACCCATCATCTAACTTGGATAACTCAAGTAAATAAATCAAACAAAGAGATAAGTAATAGTCAGCAAACTGGATTTCAGTGGATCTTAAAATCTGAAACCTACGATTGCTGCTTCACCATCAGACTCTGCTGAGCTGATGCTGGAATCACTCCGGATGTGAGGAGATGCAGGCAACGAGGTGGCAACAGTCAGATCCTTGACACGGGTGGACATTAGGCGTAAAACGTGTAATTTTTTAAACTGCTTGTCTGGTTTTGGAGATGGAATCTTTGGAGACGGGGTTTTGGGAGAATCCAGAGGAGAGAAAATAGAAGAATTCGGACGTGTTTGAATCTTTATTTCATATGGCAGTGCTTTAGGCCCAGTTTCCATCGTCCTTCTGCTAAGAGATGTACTTTTGTTGGATATTTCATCAGAATCCACGTACCCATCATCTGCCTCATATTCAGAATCATCTTCATTCTCTTCCAGTAAATCCTCCTGCCATAGAAACAAGAACAGAGCTTTCATTATTCAAAAAATTACAATCATTCGTCTAGCTGGACAGTTTAAGCTTGTTCATGGCAATTCAATGTATTGTTCTTAGTTTTAGCATTACCTGAGGGTCCCATCCAGCAGACTCCTCCAGAATCTGAGAGGTGCTGGAACTTACATTGGTTCTGCATGAAGCCAAGGTATACTACAAAAGAGCCTCAAATGAAAAAATAAATTGAAAGATCAAATTGGTCTCCAAATTTACTGACCTGCTTGCTTCTCTTGCACCATATTTAGAGTTTAGCATTGGAGAAAACCCAGCACTCTTGGGCAAGATAGGGCCGAATTTCACATAATCTGGAATTGACCTGCTCACCTCATGCAAAGGAGTCGTTGGTGGCTCTGCAATTGGGAACATTGGAATCATCCTCTCCCTCTTGCTTGAGGTTGAATCAGAGTTCATGCAATCTTTATAGTGTTTGGCGAAAAGCCTTGTATTCTCATCTAATGATTCTCCATAAAGCTTCTCCAGCTTCTGCAATTTCTCCAACTCATCTGGCCTCAGTGTTAAGATCACAGACTCATTGAAGAACTGATCCAAATCGGCTGTGAAGGACAAATCAGAAGCGTCTGGAATTGCTTGCATCACCAGCCTGTGCCTCTCCTCCGAATACCACCCAACAATCGAGCTCATATGTGGAAGAAACAAGTCTTTCCAGAGCTCGGGAGCGAAATCGATCCGCGAGAAGAAAGGGTCTACAATAAACATCTCGAGAACATGAAGAACTGAATTGTGAACATTGTTCCGCAGCTTCCACAGGTATGAAAGGTTGAGGTGAGCCCAAGCGGAGAGATAGAAGTTTGGAACCCCGGCAGTTTTATGGTCGGAGCTCAACAAGGCACAAACCTGCAACATCTTCTCTGCATGGTCTAATCTTGCAAGCTTGGTTTCCATGTTGGAGGTCTCCACAGCTTCTTCAAGCGCTTCAATACCCCAATCCAAATTTGCCAACACTGCTTGATCCGAATACCGGACCTCCGCCATGTCTTTCTCATAGCTTCCATCTTCAGCTGCCAATCTCTCTGCACACTGTTCTTTGTGTTGGGCTCTCTCTTCCTTATTAATCAACCGATCTCGGGTGAAATTATCAACAGTTGTCACCAACAATTTCACCATATTCTTTTGGTCCATCGAAAACCCATACTTTGCATTCATTTTTCTGTCTTGTTAAGACAATCTGAACGACGACCAAATTAAACTACCATAACACAAAACATAGGAAAGAAAACACAACCATTCCTGTTCCATAGCCCTTTCTATTAATTACTATTCGACCATTCATTGTATTAGACTCAAAGTGTTATCGACAACCTTAAACCACTCTGAGACTGCCGGAACATATATTTTTTGAGCAATTCTAACGTCTACACTAACCAGAATCAATCCCGTAATGTACACGAACGTACAAATACTATATTGGAATCAATAAAAGCAAATAGAATGAGTCCCATATAGACTAGAAAATGCAAAACAAAAGGGCTTACCGTATTGAAGAAGTAACACTGTGGAGATGGTCAATGAACAATTTCTTTCAAGGCACTGGTATCATCATTGTTGTGAGAGCCAAAAACAGAGCCGGCTATTGGAGATGGTGTAAGCTCTGCCGGCTTTTAACATTTTATATATGCCTAGTTCGCATTAGTATTAACATTGAATATCAATTTCTAACAGTATAAAAAATTGTTGTCGAATAAAATATGTATTAAGTAGGATTTGAATAGTCGTTTTATAAATGTTAAGAGAGCATCTTACCGAGAATAAATTGACAAAGAGAGAGCATTGCCTATTGGACCTGGCCGAAAGAATGAATAAAAATTCTGTGTAATTTGACTGTTTGAATTGCGTAAGGGTTGTTGCGGATCCATTTGCGAGATATGGGATTCACTTGCTTGAAATAGATGGGCCTTGCACTTATTTGGTACAAATTTTAATTAGAACTCACAATTAAAACCGGGTATAAGGGAAGGGTGCTCAAGATTGTACTTTAAGCCATATGAGACACTTATAATCGTAACATACCACCACATTTTACAGCAAACGACACATTCTATTAATCTGATGGTGTCTCTTTCTCTTTTGATGACTCTACTCATCTATCGGTATTCAATGACTTCATACTATGCACTACAAAGTATCAAGACATTTTGAAATACAACTTATAAGTCGCCCTCTCTGTGACTCGACCACAAAGTCACATTCCATTTTATACCAAATTATAGAAATTTCAAGTAGAATTCACCCTTAAATATCTACTTATAAATGGATGGTGTCCAAGAGTTAAATACAGGGCCCAAATTTTCATACATGGGTCCATAGACTCCATTATTCTTATCAGATGGTCCAATTGATTTATTTTATCTAACCCATAAAGTTGGGCCAGGCCCAACTATCTCTTTATTGGTTTCATTTGGGTGATTTGGGCTATGACTGAGATCAGGCCGTGTAACCGATCACAGAGCACCCGACTTGCCAGTTTTCCGTTTTACATGTGGACAGTTTTTTTTTTTTTTTTTTTTGGTGGGTTGGAAAATTACTCTAATTCAGTTTATTAAACTAATATTTGTTCTTAGAACATGTAATTCTCACATACATTTTAATATTTTAAAAATAAATGTCAATTTAATATACTGAGGTAAAAAAAATTTATCGGACTCAATTTAGAATAAAATTTTATCCTTTTGGCATTATGAAAACAACAATAATAACATGCCCAAATCGATTTCTAAGCAGGCAAAGGCCTAATAGTTGTCCTAATGACCATGAATTGGCTCAAAAACCATCACTAGAAAGAAAGAACATTGAAAATTACGACACTATTTAATGAAAATGTATCATATGAACATTGAAATTGTCATCTAGTTTGTTTTATATGTTTGTCTGTCTGTAAATTTCTTAGTTTTGCCGGTTAGTGTAGAGGTTGATGGATCAACACTTGAGAGTTGAGAGTCGTTGCCTTTTTTTTTAAAAAAAAAAAAAAAAAGTCCCAAAGTGATGGTTATGGGGAAAGAAAGACAAATGTGGTGATATCATAAGGATTGGTAGATTATTTTTCCCTAAAACCTTATAATAAAGCATGACAAGGAATAGAACTTAACAAAACATTAATTTGCTGAATTTAAAATACCTGCCACTAGCAATTATTTAATTCCTATGAATGGGCCGAGCAGGCCCTAAACTATTCTTCTAGAAAATAGGATTTGCAAACCTGGCCTTGGCCTACCATTTTAGGCTGTGTGGTTAACGCTTTTAATTAGCCCACTATTGTTTGGTTTCCAAAATTTTCTGCCTAACTTTATTGTTAAAAATTTTAGAGTAATTTTATAAGTTCTTTTTGTGTTTATTCAAAATAAAGTAATTTTTAAAATTACAATTTTTCGCCTATTGAGAATAGTTATGCCACCCCGAAAAGACAACAATAAAGAAGGTGGGCAAAATAGGTAACAAAGGAGACGAGAGAGTGGTGGCAAATGGCGGAAATATATGACGACGAGAGAAAATGACTAAATGAGTTCCAAAATGTTTTGAATGATGTGATAACTTTGGGCGAGAAACTCGAATTAGAGCTATTACATGTCGTACAATTCCATAGATATCGTACGAGATCTTAATCATATTTCGAGCGCTAGATAAACTTATATCTCACCACGCACTAAAACAACCTTATTACGCAAGCTAGAAAGGTACATGTCTAATAAAATGAACTACACCTAAAAAGTGAACACCAATGAGAAAAAAAGAAAAAAAAAAATACCGTTCTAAAACTTTCCATTAACAATCTAATCTAGTTAAGGTTTGAAACTTTATTGTTGCCATCTTTTTCATGAATAATAATCTCCTCGACACATCCTAAAAAGTATCTTAAACTTCTATTTGTCAAAGCTTCTTAACTCATAATCTTTGATGAAATCCCATTTGTCTTTTGTGTCTTGGTTTGTGCTAGAAACCCCTCATTGACTTTTTTGCTGTTTATTTTAAGGTTTTGACTTTTTGCAATCCTTAGTTTTGGAACAGAAAACCCTTAAATTATTGCAACACATGAAGACAATCTTTTGTCAGCCATGCGTATGCACGGAGGCACGTGTACGGTGCAAGATCTACTCCCATCTTGTATTAAGAAGTTGCGTGAAAGAAATCAAGTATCCTCTTGCGTCATCTAATATGAATTGCTCAAATTCTGCCCAATAGGAAAAAAGAAAACAAAAACAAAAGGAAGAATTTTGTTTTTTAACAATCAAAGGCGTGATTTAATAAAAAGTCAAACCTTAAGGATCAAAACTGTATTTTTTTATCCGCTCGCATTAAGCATGCGTATGATTGTCTTTACCGAATGACATATAATATAGGATTTGGTTTATATACTGTTATTAAAATAACAGCATGTATGCTGTAGTTTAATCAACAGTCAAGATTAAATTTTTCAAAATCTCTTTTTATTTTCTCTCTCCTATTAAATGCTTCTAAAAGTAAATCAACTTTAAAATTCAATCTTGACCGTTGATTCAACTACAGCATGTAAGCCAATCCTTGCACAATTAACTTTACCAAGTCATATGTAAATCCAAGTGGATCACCAAATCGTAACATGCCACGTCATGTGAAATAAAAAAAATAATAATACAAAGGGTGGAGTGGTTATGGCATTAACAAAACAAGAGGTTGTTTGCGTATATTAATATTTTTTGGAAGGTGGCTTTTGTTTTTGGGTTAAAAAAATATTTTGACATGACATAAAAAAAAAACAAAAAACAAGAAAACAAAAAGGAAAAGCCGATTAAGCTGAAAATGAAGGCACAGTAAAAAAAAAAAAAAATTGACCCGTTTCACCCGATACGTTTGTAAATAATTGTATTTATCAATTGTTTTTTTAACAGCATTTGTAAAAGACCACAAGATATATTATATTTGACTCAAGATCCGTTGACCAAATTATTATACTTCTTGATAGAGTATTACCCACAGTAGGTTAGGATTAGAAGATCCAATAAACAACATTATTCAACGTGGTAATCCAAGTACATTTCTCTTTGAACTCGGGTATATTCGTAGCCAAAAGCAGGCCTACTGGGCGACATGCTCATTAACACCCATTGACTTTTTTAACGGCCATAATTTAATCATCCAAATTTCCATTTCTTATCAGTTATCCCATTATTTAAATCAAACCCGCACATCATGCGGGGACCTCAGCTTTTGGTTCAAACCTTGATCCAAGTCGTATACTACGTATTCTACGTGGGCCGTGGCAAGTGTAATGCCTACCGGCTCCACGCTTTGACCTTCGCCCCGGAGATTTTTCATCTTTCATCCGGGGATGGCAATTAAAATCCCGGTTAGGTACATAGAAAACGACTAAATATCCCCTTAATTCAGTAAATTAAATTATTATGCATTCGTTAATTATACGACAAATACATATTTTTTTTAATAAAATAGTTCTAAAACTATATTTTTATTCACCGTCATTTTATTATATTAACGTGACAATGTCAACCAATTATTATATACAACAGAATAGGATAATGATAAAATTAAAATGTAATTTTTAACAATACTATTTTTTTTATAAAGCATAAAAAGTCTCTTAAGACATGCTAAATTTCCTCTAATTTTATACACCAAATTAATAATAATAATAAGAAAAAATTACAGTTTACCCCTTTAAAGTTGACAAAATTTTTCAATTCGAACACCAAAGTTTCAATTTTTGCAATCTACCCCCAAAGTTTCAAATTTTTGCAATTTGACCAATTGTATCCAAAACTTCCCATATTGCCCATAATTTTTATTTTTTTTATTTTTTATAAAAAAATTTTAAAAAAATTCGGGTTGGCTGTAGCCACCCCTTTGGCCAACTGGCTATTTTTGCAGACCTAAATTTATTTATTTTTTCATAAAAAATAAAAAATAAAAATTAGGGGCAATATGAAAATTTTGGAATAATATTGGTCGAATTGAAATTGGAACTTTGTGGAGTGAATTGCAAAAATTAAAACTTTAGTATTCGAATTGAAAAACGCCGTCAACTTTAAGGGGTAAACTATAATAATAATAATAATAATAATAATAATAATAATAATACTATCAAATTCGAAAATCACAAACATAGATAGAGAACAACGAGAAGGGCAAAACGGTAAAGTAATAGTTCCACGTCTGAAAGTGACAGTCACGTCAAAAACTCGGCAACGGTGGGCGGGACTTTCGTAATCACCTTCCTGCGCTCTCTGAAATTCTGTTGATCGAGCTCAGATTTTTACATTAACCCACGAGATTTTCGTTGGTTATGTGAGAAACGCGGTGGTTGGCAATGATAAGGAGAATTCGTATTCGTAGTCTATAAAACACAGTCAAAGCCGAAAGTTGAATTCCCTTTTTTCGACCTTCCTTCTTCCACTGCGACCAATCACATACTCTCTGACTCTCTTCATCTTCCTCTTCCTCTTCCTCTCCTTGTAGTTATATGATCTTCTTAGGGTTTGTTATGTGAAATCACTTGGTTCTTTCTCTCTCTCTCAATCCAATTCTTTCTGTGTCTAAGAATACGAGTTTTCTTTGACTGCGCGCTGTGCTCCGTAGTTGCTGAATTTGTCAAATGGGAGGTGACTACTGTTACTTGGGTTTCTTGTTAGGTTGGCTGAGATTATATGGAAGAAAGCGTTGAGTCTTGTGGTTTCGTTGACTCCATTCAGAGCACAGCTCGGCCGAGCTGTTTTATTAGTCTCAGCTGATTGAATTTGTTTCTTTACATTTTTTAGAAACCATTTGAATTTTTTAATTCAGTGGTACGATACGCATAGAAAATTTGAAAATTCATTGAATTCGTACGATTTTGGGAGAGAACAATGGGGGGAGTGTGCCCCGGCGGGATGGCGAAGCATAATGCTAAAGTTGGAGCGAAGGTTGCTGTGAAGCCCAAGAAGACGAAGAGCATTAGCAATCAGAAAGGGGATTGCTATTCGGATTCTGATCCAGTTGATTTCAGAAAAGCGACGCGAAAGTGCGATTTGTCTGAGGGGCCAAAGTCGGGCTACTCCGAGCCGTCGACACCGATTCGGTCGACGCCTACTAGGAAAGGCAACGTGCGTTTCACGACTTTGAATTTAATTATAGTTGGTGATTTTTAAGAAATATGATCTGTTAAAGGAAATGTTGTTTCACGACTTTAGTGGAATTCGATATACTGTAATTTACCTATCCTTGGTTTATTTTTTGATCTTTTTTTTTTTTTTTTTTTAATTTTTTTTATTGCTTATCTAGATTATCCAGAAGAGCCCAGGCAGAGTTGGCGAGTTGACAGCAGATGTTCTTGACACAATTCTAAGTGGCCTGTCAAAATTTAATCCCAATCAAGGGTGTGCAAATGGCTCGGCTTCAGGGGGAAATAGAATATCCATATTGGCATTTGAAGTAGCCAATACAATAGACAGAGGTGTTAACTTGTTGCAATCTCTTTCTGAAGAAAATATCCAGGTCCTGAAAAAAGAGATTTTACATCCAGGAGTACAACAATTAGTTTCCACAGATATTAAGGAGATGCTAAGCTTTGCTGCTGCTGACAAAAGGTTGTTTCTTGTTAGAGAGAATAGTTTGCTTTTGCTATGAGTTTTTCTTGTCTTTTATGTCTAGTTCAACGTACTGGATTTAAGCTCAACTTTTTTTTTTTCTTTTATCTTTTATAATTTCATTTTCCCCTCTTTTACCTTGGGGCATTTTAGGCAGGAGTTCGAAGTTTTCTTGGGGGAAGTAATTAGATTTGGAGATCTATGTAAAGACCCACAGTGGCACAATCTGGGTCGCAGCTTTGCTAGGTAAGTTCTTTATAAATGGCAGTGTAGTGCGATGTATTGCTGATGTTTGCTGAAAATGCACATATAATTCTTGAACTGCTTGTAATATTTCAGATTAGATTCTGATGATCCAAGCTACAAACAACTTAAAGTACACACAGAAACGACCATTCAGGAGTTGACCACTCTGGCTCAGAAGACTTCTGTAAGTTAATAATTTTAAAGCTTTGCATTTATATGTGCTGCTAGTTGGCATAGTAGTGATTGTGCAATGTCATAGGCAGGATTGGACCATCCTGTATAAAGGCTGCATTATAGTAATGCCTCCTTCCATGCCCTATCTACATTACACATTTTATTGCTAAATCTTCTGGTGTAAATGTTAAGGATTTTGTGTGTGTGTATATATATATATAGGTAGATAGATATAGGTGGCTTTTAGCGATCTTTCAAAATACATAATATATGTGCACTTCTAAGACATGTTGGAGATGTTTTATCAAACCATTTGAATTGCATATTCTGCAGTTTTTTACTGTAATCCTAATTTTCCATGCTCTATATAAGTTTTACATTTTTTATATCTACACTTGAAATTATAATTGATCTCTTTGATTACTCTAAGAAGCTAACTTTACGCTTGTATAGGAATTATACCATGAGCTGAATGCTTTCGAGAGATTTGAACAAGATTATCAACGAAAGCTTGAGGAAATGGAGTCTTTAAATCTCCCCCGAAGAGGTTAGTTGTAACAAAATCTTGTTCATTTATACCACAGATTTCTTAGATATGCGAGACATATTATATGGAAGTTTGGCATTTGGACTTGTCTAATTAGTGACATTCAACGAAATATTGGATTACTCTGTTATGGTGATTTAAGATAGGTTGATGTGCTATTGGACCACTATCCCCTTTTCACATATTTTATCAATCATATGTCATGCTAACAACCTTGAAAGAAGAATAAACACTATATTCATATCAGAATTTTCTTTCAGCAAGTAATACTCTTATGTTGTTATGTGATGAAGGATTTACTTTTTCGATGACTGACGAAAAAAATCTCTCTACTTGTAGTGGTACTTAATTTTTCATTTTCTACCTTCTGTTGAGCTTTATGGGCCTTTGATCTCATAGTCTTTTGCTAGTATTTAATCAACATCCTCTTTTAGTAGATAATATATTGTTTTTGGATTAAATTTTGAGAAGGTTTTCAAAATGCGAACTCCTGCTTGTTAATAATTTGGGTCTAGTTTCTTCCAGAAGCCTGTCAACAACAGCAGTGCAGTAATTTCAATAACGGGTCATTTTCTTTGTAATTGTAGGAGAGAGTCTCAAAATTTTTCACAATGAGCTAGAAGAGCAAAGAAAGCTTGTAAGGCGTCTGAAAAAGAAATCTCTATGGTCTGAAAATTTGGAAGGGGTATGTAACTATGAGCACTTGTTATTCTCTCTGAAGAGGAAAAATTATGATATTTGTGTACCGGTAGAAAAAATCAATTATCAATTGGCTTCTATGTTCTTGAAGGTACTTTATGCTTCAATTTATAAATTAAACTGCTAGTTTTGATTAGGTTTTCTTGTTCTTTGTGAAATAAATGTTATACTACCTTTCTTGATGTAAATGGCAATTCTATGAATGTAGATGGCAATCAAATATAAATACCTATTGATTTAATAAGATTCTATGGTAGGTCATGGAGGAAAGTTTCTACTTTATTTAGTCTTGTCTTCCACAGGATAGAGTAGAGTATTTGTTTCTCTTTGTAGAGTAACATATTTTTTCGAAATTATTTCTTATTGCAGATTGTGAAGAAGCTCGTGGATGTTGTTACCAGTATACATCAAGCTATCTGGGAAGCCTTTGGAAATAGCGGTATGAACTCAGCATCTCAAAATGAGACTAGCCCAATATGCCTTTTTCCAATATGGGAGTTCACTTTAAAAAGTAAAATGTCCATTGTGCAACAACTAATTGCCACATAAATGTGATAGTTCATTTGTCATTTTTGTTTTCCTTCTCCTTGCTCGGTAGGACTTGGTAATTTTTTGGATGTGTGTTTATGGAAGTGATGAGTTTTAAGAGGAACTTTTATGGATGAGTTGGTACTTTGAAATAAAAGTCTCATACTGGTGTGAGGATTCACCAATATTGTCAAATTTCCTCTAGCTGCTCTTGAATCTCCCAAGAATTTTCAGCTCCTGGCCAAAAATGAGATCATCTGCAAAAATATATACAGGATTCACCAATATATACATGTCATTTGTAAGATTATATAATGAATTTTCAGCTCCTAGCAGCCCTTGTAAGAATATACAGGATTCACCAATATATACATGACATCTGTAAGTATATAGAATCTTACTTAGCAGAAAAATATAATTAGAGTCTTCTTTGCAACCCTTGTCTTTTATAACTACATATGCCCCAAGTATGCTATGGCCTCTACCTATTGCCATGTATGACCTGGTCATATAGAACGTATTAGTTTGGTTGGATTTTGCTTTCCATTTTGGTTTGACATCCTAATCTAACTGTTGAACTAACTCAATGACTTGCCAATTATTCTATGGCTTTCTCTATTTATTTCTTATGTTGATAGATCTAAATGTCGAATTTCATTATATGTAACTGAATTTCTGTACATATATCCTTTCTTACTGCATGGTTTTATCATGTCAAATGCAACATGGCATTATTTCTAAATTTGCTACCATTCATAATTTTTTTTTCCAGATCCATCAACTACAAGTCATTAGGACATAGTTTAAGTCTTTAAGAGTTGTTGGCCTTGGAAGATGTGCTTCAAATGATTTACTCTTAAATCCTTATGAAGTTGTCAATTCATGTCAGGTACCACATTGGTTATCGAGGAGCCTAGTAAGAGTCCTGAAAGACTTGGGGAAGCTGGTCTTGCATTACACTATGCCAACATAATCAACCAGATAAGTATCATTGTAAGTATAAATCTCCTCTTTTCAGTAATTACATGCTATATAATTGGTATTGATTTTCAAAGTACATGTGCCTAAATGGAAAGTTACATGCTAACAGGCATCTCGTCCAACCACCCTTCCTCCAAATCTGAGAGACCAATTATATCGAGCATTGCCAGAGAGTGTGAAGGTGGCTCTACGTTCCCAAATGCAGACTGTTGATGCCAAGGAACAGGTATGTCCTCTGAAGAATAGTTAGACCCTTGCCGTTTTCTTGTATTCTCCGCTCATTGTTTTCTTGCCTCATTGAGATTTAGCTTTAGTGTTTCTTTCTTTTGTCACTTGTTGGTGTGTGCATATGCACGTTAATGCTACTATCATCATTCTTATTTGCTTCTCATTCTGTTTCTCTACAGCTCTCAATTTTTCAGATCAAAGCTGAAATGGAAAAGACTCTCAAGTGGCTTGTTCCAGTTGCCACAAATACAATTAAGTAGGTTATATAATGTGTTTATTGGGCGTTTTGCTTTACATGTCTGGTTTTTCTGTTCTTTTCTAAATTTTGAGTATTGATATAGTATTTTCCTTTTTTTGTGACAGAGCACATCAAGGTTTTGGATGGGTTGGAGAATGGGCAAAGGCTAGGTCAGTCACGGCCTCTGCATGTTTTTGTGTGTGTATGTGTTTGCGTGTCCTGTGTGTGTTGTGTGATGTGGGTGCCTGTGTATGGAACATTTACTTAACGAACGAGATGCATAACTAGAATGATATTTAGTAGTGTTTGTTCTCACTGGACAGTAATGAGTTCGGCAAGAGTTCAACGACAACCAATAACATGATCCGCCTCCAGACACTGTATTATGCAGACAAGGAGAAAACAGACCTATACATCCTCAAATTGGTGACCTTGCTTCACCGTGTGATCAGCTTAATAAGACGTAGAGACCATGGTTTCAGGCCTCTGCCCTTACGATCTCCAACTCGTAACGCACTCGATTTTCACTCCAAGATGCAACATTCTGTATCCATGAACTATAGTTCTAAAACCCATGGAATTCAACTTTCTCAGGAAGATAAAAATTTGTTAGATGAGGTGATTGGAAGCTTAAGCGTCCCTGGAATCAGCAAAAGCCAGAAATTCACTATGGCCGAGGAGAGAGGGATCAGAGTTTGGCCTTTGAGCAGGAGCACTGGGAGTTCCCCTACTAGAAAGTTGGATGCAAAACAAGACTTGAAGACTGACGTTTCGGATATCATGGACAGGCTAGAATTTATAATTAGTGAGGCTTCTTGATCGATATCCCATTCCAGGCATTTTTCTCCACTCCCAAAATCGTATATTCATTTCTCTCCCTCTGTTCATTCCAATGTATTTTTTGGTTAATTAAATTCTCATTTTATCATGTAATTATCCCTGTTTATGGTGGATAGGTGCAAGTATATAATATGATATAATTATATTGTAATTTTTTCTTCTGGTCTCTTAAATAGTTAAATTTGGATACCCAGAGAGAGGAGTAGCCCATTGGTATAAGAGGTAGAGGGCATGCACACTGTTCAGCTTCAAAATACAGTATTACTGTTAAAACTCTGGCAATTTCTGTCATTTAAATTGTGAATATTTATAGAAGCATATGGTATGGTAGGGTTTCTTATAACCAGGGAATCCCCATCAAAGAGCTTTTCATTTGATTAGAAATTTAAAGTCTGATTTCAACTTTCTACTTTGGAAATTTGGTTAAAATCTGATTTCTTTCTACTTAGGAAATTTGGTCAATACAGTTTTGTCATCAAATGAATAAATAGTAATAATCATATTCCATTTCAGCTTATTGTATTCCTGATAATATTCATTTATGTTCGTAATCATCATTCCAATGTACCAAATTAACGTACCCCAACTGTTTATTACATTCAGCTATTGAAAGTGCTTATGGACTAGGTAGGCTTTTAAACTGCTTCCATAAACTAATTGATCTTCACTCACACAAAGCATGGTTTTGCTTGCATTTCTCTTACCTTAAACAACTCTCAACAGCTCCTTACTTCAATTTAAAAATCAGTTTGCACCAACTTCATTAACTCTATGCAATGCTCCGGTCCCCTATATATATATATATATATATAACGTGTTCATAATTCACAATTTCACAGCATTTGCTAGATCTGCACTGATCATACCAATGAAGACCTTCAAGACCCACAAAGCTTGTATTCTTCTCATCTTCCTCTCTTCCTCTGTTTTTCCTTCAGAATCTCTCCCCCTGGCCAGCTTCCCACCGAGTCATGAAACCACTCCCCCTTCAGGTGTACTTGTTGATCCTGCTCTCTCTCCACCGTATGGCGAACCTATTTCAAATAAAAAACCTTCTTCTGCAGAGTCTTCGGAGAGCCAGGAGGGAGAGTCCGAAGCGGGTTACCACCAAGAACCGGGTTATCCACAACAGGGCATGAACCAGCCTTTATCTGGCTTCAGTCAACCATTTTCTTCTACTAACCAGCCTTTATCGGGTTTTAATCACCCATTTTCTTCAACTAGCCAGCCTTTATCAGGGTTTAACCAGCCATATTCATCTCTAAATCAGCCTTTTGGGTCTTATAACCAGCAAGGCTTAGTAAACAACAATCCTCTTGGACTTGGTAATGGGGTTTTCAAAGAAAAGGCATTCGTGCTAGGAGTTGTTTTACTTTCTCTAATTACATTTGGTTTTCTTGTTTAGTGTGCTACTATATATATTATGAAATATGGGCAGAGGAATAACCAACATTGTATATGGCCTAGCTCTCCCGAGGCTATCGATCGTTCCTCCTTCCATATGTGTATTGGTTTCCATATGAAGATTTGTATTGATGCAATTTGTTGCAAGGTAGAAAGAAGAATCTGTATTTGTTGTTGGTTTTTTTTTTTTTTTTTGAATTGATATCATAGATAACCGAGATAAAAATCCCGAAACAGCAACAGAACTACAGCAGGGAAACTTCCCTCCATAGAAATACGTCAATGGTCCACATCTACTAGCTCTTCATATACTTCATGAACGCAGCAAGGATAAGTCACTATGACTGTAATTATTACAAAATGTTTCGTTGATGCAGTGTGGTGTAATGAGAAGCAAAATATGTATTAATAAATTACGCTTAAATTGAAATTAGAGACGCAGTCCCAAAAGAAAAATTACAAAAGTAATCATAATTAAAATAATCAAAAATTTCACTCGAAAACGTCACGTGAATATCGAGCAAAGTTTTTACCCATGATTAGCCATAATCTCGTTCGAGCAATGAACAATAAACTCCAAAGCTTAATAGTCTTTATCTGATTTCTTCATTTCAAATGACATGGAATCCATGTTAATTGATAAGTTACCAAAAAAAAGTGCTGTAAAGAAAGTAGGACAATCACTTCAAAGCATCATGTTTGAGATATCTTTATTTGTAGTTCCTTGCTGATTTAAAGAGTTGAGACATACGATCACTCTAACAAATAACCCACAACTCAAGAAGTGTTCCAAGGAGAAACGGTAATGGGGCTTCTTACCTTGTGATTTCCATTTTCTTCAACCCAAACTAGTTCGCCAAATGAAACTTCCCCTTCCTTGTTCCCGCTATATTTGATAATTACTGAGTAGGACTGCTTCTTAAACTTCTTTCCAAACACCAATATCTCTGGCATGACTGTAACTTGGGAATTTTTCGGTGACGATACCTTGGCCTTGTATGTTGTATTAATGTCTTTACCAACATTGGTTACCGTCCTTTGAAATCTGATACTACTTGTGCTATTGTCACTGTATAAAGCGATAAATGACGGGTAATTGAGATCAGGAGATGGGTTTGAGCAATTGTACTTGTTTGATCTAGTAATTTCTGATATTTGGTTATGGGTGTATTGTAAATAGCATAAATGGTTCAAATGGTCCTGCGGAGTTGCATCGTAAATCAAACCCGGGTCAAGTGCTCGATTTGAATCAATCATACCCGCTCCCATGGCTAGTGGTGAAGCAGGTTGCATACTAGTTTCATTATCTCGTATTGAGTTGAATGTATTATCCAAGGGGTTTGCAGTGGTGACAATGGCAGACCTAATAGCAGCCGGGCTCCATTTTCGATGTGCAGCTTTCAGAAGTGCAGCTACACCAGAAACAAAAGCACAAGCAACCGACGTGCCGGATGCAAAATCGAATTCACCTCGGAAGGCGCCAAAATCATTGAGCCAGGTGCCATCACATCTGGCTTCAGAACATTCGGATAACTCCGCGAAGGACCTCTTGAGGCGTAAGTAGCAACAACTGGCGCAGGTTTTCTATCTCCAAATGTTTGTTTGAACCTGATGCTAGCATTGGGCTTCTTATTAGACTCCACGTATCCCATCAAAGTCGAAGCATCCTTCAAGCTAATGACAACACAAGGACACAAAATTATTTTGAATACTTCGGGGTTTTGGTCTATAAGTATAGCACCTGTAACATTTGAAGATGTTACGTTAGAAAGTTGTTCAAGTGGAGATCCAGGGAGCTCGAGGCATATAATGACGCCTTTAGGGGCTGCAGATAACAACTTCGGAGAATCGCATTTTGATATGGTTTCGTCGTATACCAATGGTGATTGTTCAAGGGATGAAATATTACCTGGAAAAGTGGACCATCCAGTAATAGTTTCCCCATTTCCCAGAGTTATGGTTCCAGCGAACCAACGATCGGTGCTACCCGCTGTAGTAGTGATGACCCATGGAATCCCGTTTTTAACTGTGCCGAGGCTCGGACCTCCATTTCCCGCTGCGCATGAAACTAGAATGCCTTTCTCCATTGCTTTGAATGAAGCCTTTGCTATGCGATCCCAATACAATGGTATTGTTTCATTTTGTTGTTTGGTCAAGGAGAGGTTAATCACATCAACACGATTAGCAACGGCTTTGCCTATAGCTGCTTCAGCGTCAAAGATAGAACTTCCTTCATCCCATATAACCCTATACGCGGCTACACTCCCATAAGGTGCAATACTTTTTGCTGTTCCTTGAGAATACCCAAAATAAGATGCTCCCTTTACATAATTTCCTGCAGCTAGAGAGGAAACCATGATCCCGTGCCCCATAGTGTCCCTACCAGATTCCATGCTCACTCCACTAAGTTTTTTGGTAACTAGGAGACCCTGATAGAAGTACTTAGCTCCTATAAGCTTTTTATTACAGAAGGAGGAATTAAAATTTTGTCCTACCTGACAAGATCCCTTCCACTTAGCTGGAGCTTTAGTAGTTATACCATCATCCTTGAAGCTCAAGCTTTCTGGCCACACACCGCTATCTACAACTCCAATGATAATATCCTCGCCATAATTTGTGATAGGCCAAAGACCAGAAAAGTTATTCAGAGAGAGGAATTCAGGGGTGGAAGTGGTAGCAGGTGTGACGTCAACACTATCATCGTAAGTAGTACTTGACATAAAACCTGGGGAATATTTCTTCAATGTCTCTAGTTCATCAAGAGAAAGAAGAGCACTGAATCCATGAAAATCATTATCATAATTAGGAAATATAGTTGAAGTGGTTGGATTTGCTAAATCGAGAGAAGCAATGATGGAGGAGTACCAGGTATGGTCGTTGGGCATGGAGGACTTATCCATGTAGATGACATATGATGACCTCTCTAGCTACTGGCTTGGACTTGGCATGGAGAATTAAGAAAAGCCACACACAAAGGATTAAGCGTGGACGAAGAACCCCAGTAACAAACCCCATGGCAAATGCAAACGATGAAAAGTTTGTAGAAAAGGAGAAAAGTTAGCTATCTATATATCTTGGGTAATTTGAGATTCCCTGTCTTGAGTGACTAAGCTAGCTATTTGTCTATATATTATTATACCTCTTTTGAATAGTTTCTTCAATATTTAATTTTGGGGACGGTCGACCATTATTAAAATATAAGTTAAAACTATCTTGCCTATTAATTGATCATAAATTTACACCCTAATCATCTTTCTATGAGGCTAAAGATGAAAGGATAAAATAAAGGACTAAACTAATTTCTCTCTTATAGACATGAAAGGTTAAAATAGTACTTGATTTATCACAATAGGTGTGGAATATTAAATAATATGTCTATGAGCCAAAAGATTAATTTGGTAATATGAAAGGTTAGAATATTAGAGGAGTAAACTAATTTCCCTCTTATAGATATGAAAGGTTAAAATACTTTGATTTGTCACAATAAATGTGGAATATAAAACAATAAGTTCTTGAGCCAAAAGATTTTGTATGATTAAAAGTTAAAATAGAGGACTAAACTATTGTAAATTTCTAAAGGTAATTTGTTCACTCTATTTTTTTTTTTTTTTTTGGAAGGAATTTGTTCATTCTTATTGATAACAGTGTACATTCTCATATGCTGAGCCTTTATTACGATATAAATCATATGTTTAATTAATATATATCCATTTCATTTTGGATTTCCATCAACACTACATTTACTTATTTATTTTATTTCCTTTATTTCATATATCTCTCAAATTGTAGGTCAAGTAAAATGATCAAAACCCAAATGTAGACTCTCTTTTTTGGATGAATCTGTTGAGACAGTTGTCAACTCTGGTAGCAACTTGCAAAGTGCCTAAGTTAGAATTGTATAGAATGAGAGTAAATAATAATAAAATAATAATAATAAAATGAGAGTAGTAGAGATCGAATTCACCGTGTTTGGTGTTGCGGTAGGCTGCTCTTTTTTATATAGATGTAGTGAGCCTGCTTGTGGGATTCTTACTAAACTTCCTTGATATTTGGCAACGGTTAATCAATAGATGTCTATGTAGAGGTTGCAGGATGCTCTCTACATGCACCTGGACTCCTTTCAGAGAGATTCGGTTTGTTATGTCCCGATTGGGTTTGTTGAGCCTTGATTTGGGCTCCCTTAATTGGTAGACCTGCACGATTTGTTGCCCAACCATATAATTTGAGGTGGATTTTGGACTGGCTTTACGGGTTTGTACTTCATTTGTGTAATGAGCCATGGGCTTTTTACTTCTGGTGGGCCTTCGTTTTTGGGCTTTGCAGTGGAAAAGTATTTTGTGCTCTGGTTGAGCCTTGTTTCTTTGCAGGACTCGTGTTTGGATAACAATCACATCCCTCTGGCCAACAGCATAAAAGAGGATTGTTGTTTTTCTCAAAAATTTTAAAAAATGCCCTTATCATTTTTTTGGCATTTTTTTAAAATTACAATTTTACCTCCTCCCTTTTTTATTTTTTATTTTTTTAATTTTACCCCCAAACTCCAAATGCAACCCTGTATCTTAAACTACCCAAGGTTATGTGATTTCGGGTGGCCCAATAACAAAGAATCTTGATCCAATTCTACAAACCATTACATTATACCTTAAACGATTTTTTTTTTTAATATTATTTTTTAAAATCGAATATTGTATTTTTAGACTCGCTGCATCATTATATGGAATTCAAGGTCCAACTTGAACCGAGTTTTTAAACCCCATTTAAGCCCAATCAGGCAATCACCCTCAGCTTGCTTGGGCCAAGCTGAGCAAGTCCGGGCCTAGAGAAATATGATGGACTGCAGGGGCTTGAGCCAAGCCCAGAGTCTGGCAGCCTAGGCAAGGTTCTGGGCTTGTTCCCAAGAACTCCTGCAGTTGGCGGTGCTTAGATTGTTGAGTTGAAGAATTCTTGAAGCTAGGGATCACTTGTAAGCCATTGGGCTAGAGCCAATGACTTTGTAAAGAAATGGGTGAGCTAGGGATCAGATTGGTTAAGATGGGAGTGCCCAATTGTCGTAACCAGGCTTTGGAGCGGACACCCATCTCGCATCTTTAATACGAGTTCGAACCACTCATCACATCCCCTTGGCTGCCTGAAGGATCATGGCCTTCTTGGGTCTTCAATTTGCTTACTTATAGAAGCGCCTTCAATACAATATCGTCCTTCCTTCTCCATGTGGGACAACAAATCCTCATAATCTTTTAGTTTCTCTATTTATCCATCTAATAAAGTAGCCCGATCAATCGATAACCCAAGTTGTTAAACAAATATATCCTCATAATTTTTTTCAGCGTCGTGTTAAACAATTAGAAAACAAATATATTCTTCATCCAAATTGTTCAACTAACGAAACAGTCACCTAATCAAGCATTCTACATGGCTTGCTTTTTTCATTCAAATAAATAAAGTACAAAAAATGTTATTTATTCAAATAAATAAATAAACTATAGAAATATGGGCTTTCCTTGTTCGTATACATAGTGCTATACAAACTCTCAAATGTTGATTTTCAAGTGTAAAAATTACTATTTGATGAAGTAACAAATTAAAATACATGTATCAACTACAATCTATGATATTAGGCTACTAGCCTATCATCTGCTCTATGTACGGGTTTTTCATTATGATTTAATTTTAAATTTTTTTTTGCAAAAAATCTTCTAAAAGAATAGAAAAAAATATAAACCATAATAATAATAATAATGAAAAAGAAAGAAAATAAATGTTATAGAGGAATTCATTAAATTTAAACAACTGTTTATTTCTGTCCTATGGTGACGATTGAGTGGATCAAATTAACATTTTAAATAGAGTAATGTTATTTAATAAACTTAAGTACAACTTTCATTAAATTGGATAATGTAGCAATAAAAATCATTCCTTAGATTAGTGCTTTAAAGAAAAAAAAAAAAAAACTAATGCATCGTTTGGTTGACAGCATGGGTATTTCATTATTCTATTATGAAATGGAATAGTTATTACTAAAAATAGAAGGAAGTGTAATGAAATAGTTATTAGTTTGGTAACGACAAACATGCTTTAAGTGGAATTTAATCAAAATTACGAAGAAAAAGAAAAAGAAAAAAAAAAACAACCTCACTATTTCTTTCTTTTTTTTTTCAACTTAATTTTTAAAAATAAAAATAAAAAACAAAAATATATATATATATATAAATATAACATGCCACCCACCCATAGTGGTCGGCCACCCAAAGAGCAGCCATTTTTTTTTTTTTTTTGTGAGTTTAAAATAAAAGGAAAAAAAATATATGTATATATGTGTGTGTGTGGGTTTTTGTGTGAAAAATTCAGCATATTCCTCTATGTAAGTAATTAGTTATTTATGTGGGAATAACTATTCTTAGAAATAGATCTCTACCAAACAAAAGTATGACTACTCCATAATTACTCAGGAGTAACCATTCATTCCAGTGATTTATTTCGCAAACCAAACAGGACATAAGCCTTGATATAAGAGTTAATTTTTACTGATAGGTCATCCAATTGTATGAAAAATGTACAAAAATATACTAAATATAATGACTCTTTAATATATGAAAGGTTAAAATACTTGATTCATCGCAATAGGTGTGGAATATAAAACAATAGGTCTATGAGCCAAAAGATTTTCTAATATGAAAGGTAAATTTCCCTCTGTTTAAAATATTTGATTCATCACAATAGGTGTCTTTTCTATTCCCATGAACCCTTTTTACTGTAGGCACTCCCCTCCACTTATCTGGAGCTTTAGTAGTTATACCATCATCCTTGAAGCTCAAGCTTTCTGGCCACACACCGCTATCTACAACTCCAATGATTACATCCTTGCCATAATTTGTGGTAGGCCAGAGACCAGAGAAGTTATTGAGGGAGAGGAATTCAGGGGTGGAAGTGGTAGCAGGTATGACAACACTATCATCATAACTTGACATAAAGCCCGGGAAATTCTTCGACGTCTCTAGTTCATCAAGAGAAAGAAGAGCGCTGAATCCATGAAAAGTGCTGTCATAAGCATATATAATTGAAGGTGAAGACAAATGGTACTTTTTGGCTTCCAATGTGGTTGGATTTGCTAAATCGAGGGAAGCAATGACGGAGGAGTACCAGCTATGGTGGCTGGCGAAAGCCTTGGGCATGAAGGACTTATCAATGCGGATGATATAAGATGACCTCTCCACTGGCCTGGACTTGGCATGGAGAATTAAGAAAAGCCACACACAAAGGATTAAGCATGGACGAGGAACCCCAGCAACAAACCCCATGGCTAATGCAAACGATGAAAAGTATAACAAAAAAGTTCGTAGAAGAGGAGAAAAGTTAGCTATCAATCTTGGCCGGGTAATATGAAAGGTTAAAATAGTACATGATTTACCACAATAGGTGTGGAATATAAAACAATTAATAGGTCTATGAGCCAAAAGATTTGGTAATTATGAAAGGTTAAAATAGAGGAATATATAAACTAATTTCCCTCTTGTAGATATGAGAGGTTAAAATACTTGATTTATCACAATAGGTACGGTGTAGAATATAAAACCATATGTCTAAGACGAACGCTAAAAAGCAATAGATGCATCCAACATGCTTCTCGAAACTCCTAATTACTGAAATCAAACAGTAAAAAATCCGAAGAAAAAAAGAAACGCAATTTGTTGCAAACCGAAACGTTAGTCAAAAGAAAAAAAGCTCGTCATCTTCAACATCTCCTGCCGTTTGTCTCTTCAACCCTTTTGACATGCACGTAGATATTCTTTAAGAATCTCAACAACGGCTCTAAGATAGCAATGGGAACGCCGGCTGGTAAGAAATTATATAAAACCCTACTTTTTAATTCTTTCACTGTATTAAATTTTTTGAATTTTTTTTATTTTTTTATTTTTTATTTATAAGAAAGAATCTTGATACAATTCTACAACCCATTACATTATACCTTAAACGATTTTTTTTTATATTATTTTTTTAAATCAAATATTGAATTTTTAGACTCGCTGCATCATATATGGAATTCAAACTCGGCTCGAACTTGAGCGGAGTTTTAAAACCCGTTCACATTCAGCTCGATCAGGAGGATCCTCCGAGGCTGGGCCTAGTGGAATATGATGGACTTAAAAGGGCTTGAGCCAAGCCCATGGGCTCGCAAGCAAGGCAAGGATCTGGGCTGGTTCCCAAGAACTCCTCCGGCTGGTGGGGGGGTCTTAGATTGTTGAGATGAAGGATTCTTCAAGCTAGGGATCAGATTGGCTAAGATGGGAGTGCCCAATTGTCGTAACCAGGCTTTGGAGCGGACACCCATCTCGCAACTTTATTGCGAGTTCGAACCACTCATCAGATCCCCTTGGCTGCCTGAAGGATCATGGCCTTCTTACGCTTTCAATTTGCTTGCTTATAGAAGCGCCTTCAATACAATATCGTCCTTCCTTCTCCATGTGGGACAACACAACAAATTCTCTCTATTTATCCATCTTACACAGTAGCCCAGTCAATCGGTAATCCCAAGTTGTTAAACAAATATATATTCTTCATTTAAGAAACAATCATCGAATCAAGCATTCTACCAAATTAAAAAACACTAGAAATGTGGGCTTTCCACATTCGAATACCACTTTCAGGAATTATCCCAAAATTTTACAAAACCAAGATGAATAATGCAGCTGCCTCTAAAGGGAACTATAGAATGGCCTGTCCACATTTGATGACATTTGCAGGAATTGGAGCTTCATCCTCTACAGGAATGGTTGATGGGTCTTCTTCTCCAATACCTTTGACTCGTATGTACAGCTCTTGCCCAAGATACCAGTTCTCTGCATTCTGTGATCTAAGATTCCAAAGTCCTTGATTGTCCAACTTTACCAATATTGCTGTCCAAGCAAATGGAAATACCTGCGAATTATCACAACAAAAGCAACTAACAACATGTACATAATTAACCTCGCATGATAAAAACATGATGTCTGTCAGCAAACCTGGACTGTGGAGCGAGAAACAGCATCAACCATGTTGTATCCTTCTTTCTTACTCTCATCCCATGTCCCAAATTCCATGCTGCAAATTAATTTCCCAATTTCATTTGTTAAAAAAATATTTTAAAATTTTAGTCCCTACAAAAATTAATACGATATACCCCTTAATATTAAATTTTTAGTTCGGTCCCTGCTTAACAATTGAGAAAATAACACTCACCCAACGACAAAGAAGTTGTAGCCATCAAGGTGCCATGTTTGTATATATTGACAGGGATTTTGAAAAACCACTTGGAAAAAATCACGATAAACAGCTTCAACAATTGAAGTGCCAAAAGTTGGAAGAACATCGTCATTTGGTGTATCAGGAATAATGTCAGAGTAAGATGCATCAGTGAGTCGAAAATAGTCTGCCAACTTCAATGGTGTGTCCTGGTGAACAAATGAGACTCCATTAACGGTATAGCGATGCTCGTGTCCGTTAGACATAACACCGTTCTTTAATATGAGTGTACGTGTAATGTCGATGTTGCCGTAGTGGTAGGAGCCTTGCGGATTTAGCCGAGCCGCTCCAACCATTAAGTTCCACCTGTTCAACCCAAAAAAAATTTAAAAAAAAAAAATTGAACAAATTACCCCTATCGAATTACTCAAAAAATTGAGTTATAACATAGCATATTAACATCATTAGATGCAAGTGTAAAACTTTAATTGATGTATCACTAATTTAAATAATATGACATTATGTTCTAAAAGAGTAATTCGATGGGTTGGAGTCTAGGCTTCAAACAAAAGTCATTCGTACAAATTATCATCACCTATTTTTCTCTTCTCTTGCCAACGTGTCAATAATAATAATAACAATATGACATTATGTACACAATTTAACTTAGAATGCGGACAACTTAAAAGGGAGGTGTTATAGGGGCTTACTTGAATGAACAATTGTCCTTTCTCTCTTAGATTGTGTAGATTTCAGTAAAATTCAGATAGTCTAATTTAACAAGATGGGTCGAGATGGTGGAAATGCTTACCTAATGGAATGGGCTTGTGAAATGGAGTAGGTATAATCATATGTAGCTGGGCCTGGGGTAATAGGGCCCATTGGAGCTTCAACAGAGCCAGGATGGCGAATGATAGCAAGACCCAGGAGTTGTCGTTGAGTAAAGCGAGAGGATGCAATCATGTAGTAGGAGATGCAATTTATCTGCTTCTTTGCTGTGACCAAAACTGAGTAAGATTGACCCACGTGGATGTCAAGATTATTGTAGTCTTTTTGAATGGTGTAAGATCCTTCAGTCTCAACCAGCCGCATCACATGGCCCTGAATTCTGAAGTTCAGAGACGTTTTCAAGCCCACGTTTGAAATTCTGAGCCTGTATGTAGCCCCTACAATTTAAGGGCAACATTATTAAAAAAAAAAAAAAAAAAAAGACACACAAATACATATGTTGTGAAGAAATTTTATGCTTATTTTCTTTATTAAAGGAATTGTAAGCCGGATTTCACCTGGTTCAAATTCAAAAATTGCTTGTTTGGGTCCGAGCCCATTTATAAGGACTCCATCCGGGTCGGGCAAACCGTTCCCAACATCAAGCAAGGCTCTCAACAACTATAACAACAAAACCATTCAACAACCAATACTATTATGATGCTTATATAAAATTGTTTTAAATTATTATAAGAACGAATAAATTTAATTATTTAATTAATATTTTAATGATAAGCATACCCGATAGTCAGTATTGTACCAATCACCTATTAGAATATCCAAATCTTTGTAAGGATGAGGGAAAGGAAGAGGAATGACAGGGCGATTGTTCATCCGTATGGCACCATATCCACCTGCAGCCTTCTGAAATAGAAGTGAAGGGAAATAGAAAAAGCCTCCAATTTGATCCTTAATCTGAAAACTATATGTCCATCTCTGGCCTGGCAATATCGGACAGTTGGTTTCTTGCACTCCATCCTGCCATGAATTCCTTCTTAGTTGCACTCCATTCCTACATTCAAAAGGCAAATTTCCACCAAATCAGAACGAAAAATAGAAGTGATAAATTTTACCTACTCTTTTAAATTGTCACGTCTTTTTTAATGTTACTCTCAAACTATCAAAATTTGCAATATGGGTGTTTGATGTATTAGCCTCTTTCAATCAACCTATTATGTTATAATTTTTGGTTAACTCTTAACGGGAAGAATAAAAATGACTAAAATATATCCGTTTATAAAAATTTTGCAAAAAAAAAAAAAGACCAAAAAAATTGTCACGTCTTTTTTACTTCTTTTGCATTTTTTTAATTAAAAATATATTTATATATTTATAGGATATAAGAGACATTTACACATCGTTTGAGTTAATGAAAAACGTAATGGTAGAAAGTGATTAAAAAGAGCTCATACATTGGACACCATGGCAATTAAGGGTAAGAAAAATTTATATAAGAGAGTCATTTCGTAAAAAAGTTTAAGTTAAGCTAATAAAAAAAAATCAATCATTTCATCAAATATTTTAACAATGGCAACCATGTCATAAGAAATGGATCCACCAAGTTGTTATGAATCTTAATATTCACAACATCATTGGTCGTCGCGTTCAAAAGTGGCCCGGGGAATTGATCGTTGATCACAATCACCTATAAAAAGGCATTTTAGTAATCAGTTTCATAAAGAATCTAAAACAGAAATGTGTATATATATAATAGAAATTAATTAATTACTTGTTTCTCAACGCCAAGAGGGGCACGGTGAGAGTAAGATACGGTCCAGTCAAGGAAAATCGGCGGCGACTCGGCATGGACCAACGCCGCGGATACCCAGAGGATTGTCGACGTTATAAACCTCAAACAATTTGTTAGACCCATTTGTTCATTATGCTCCTCCAACTCCAAGAGAAGAGACCTTGGTGTACCTTTAAGTAATAGAGGCCGCGGGGAAATTCAGATAAGTATTCAATTTGAAATTCTCTTATTTTATTTTGAAAACAATGGTTTAGTAATTAAAAAAAAAAAAATGTTGATGGAAAATAGGTTTGTCACATGGACTGCGCCCGATACTCCAGATTCCCATGGGAAAAATGATTTCCAACGTCACCATTATGTTAATAATATATAATACAAAAGTTAATGATCATTTAATTTGCATTGACATGTTAGCATATGATTGTGTAGATGAACTTTCATGGTGTTTCATGTTTTCACCCATATAAAACAATGAATTTTTAAAGGAGGGTTACTTTGTGTACCCATTCTTATTAGTTTAACTTTGAATCTGTGTAAAGCGTTCTCTTCATACAAATCGAGTAATATTCGACTTAAAAAATTGTTTACACCTAAAGAAATTCGAACCTTAGACCTTACGAAATAGAATTTAAAATGAATTGATAGATTAAAACTTTACATTATGAATTTTTAAAGTTTTTGTTTTTTTTTAAAAAAAAAACAAATTAAGTGATAGGATAAGAGATAAGTGAAGTTTTCAACAAAAAAAAAAAAAAAAAAACCCATGGGTTGAGTCGACCAGCTATATAGACCCAATAGTGTCTGTTTTCATCTGGGATGGGTTTGCTTTCGAGCTGGGCTTTAATCTACCATTTGGGATCGTCCAAACGAAAACCGACTATTTCAGGCCCAGTGGCCATGATAAGGTCTGGTTTGACTAAAGCCTGAATGCACATGTAGTCACGTGGGTACACTCATTCTAAAACGACATCGTCAGCTACAAAAAGCAAAACAAACGCCGTTTGTTTTCAAGAGCGGTTTAGGGGAGAGGCATTTCCAAGTTGAGACTTCAGGTCCTTCTGAAACTTCGCGCAGACTCTGATCAAGATTCTCAGTACTTCAAATGTTGTCGGCCTTTAATCACTTTAGTGACTTTGTCCCACCGTCCATTCTATGACAGCCCAACACGTGTCCAATATGTAAGACTAACTGAAGCATCTTTTGTCCCCACCCATCATGGATTCATGTGAGAGTTTTTTATTTTATTTTTTCTTTAAAGCGTTTGTCAAACTCAGATCAGAGTTTGCCACCATGGTTAAGAGGAGCAGTTTAGCCTTCTTTTTTCAACTGCCACGCCATCCGATAATATCTTATTTATTAACCAATAATTAAGCGTCACGTGGCCTAGCAATCCTTCCGCCTTGGAGAGTTACGTAGCCAGTCTGGATTGGTGTGACTGGTCTCCTTCCATTGCGGCGAGACTCGTACGAAATTAGTGGTGCACTAATCACTATCCTTATCCAAAACATTTTCCTTTTCGAATGTAAATGTCTCTTAATTATTATTATTATTATTTTATTGAGAATAGACCGTTACCATGTTAATCGAATTTGTAAATATTTTTTTTTTAAATTATAAAGGTGTTGAATGAGTGGTTAGAGTGAGTTACAAGGGTTTTAAGAAGGTGAATTTGTTTTCTATATCAATAAATAAATAACATTACCCCATAAGTTTCCATTTTTTGGGGGGTCAAAGATCTTTCTCCATTTTTTAAAAACAGCAGGGAACCTTACTCTGCTAAATCATTTTTTTTTTTTTTTTTTTAATGTCCACACAAGAGAAGGGTGAAGGAGGATTCGAACTAGTGACCTTCGTTTCATTAGGCGTGATTCACAGCCGATTGAACTATCCTAAGACCTGCTAAATCATTCTATCTTGCTTTCATTCTCAAAATTAGTTAAGGCGAATATAGCAAAGTGTGAACTTGGGATATTAAATTTGTCCATATATTCATTTCAGACTAGCACCAAAAGCTAGCTGTTATAAACGCGTCTTCTTGCAATCAAAGTTGCCCCACTTTTTTGTATCTTTCTTCTTCTTTTTGCCCTTTTTCTTTAGCTGTATAAATTGGCTAACACAGCTGGTTTTGGTTGGTCTGAAATATCCGAGAAGGCTAGAAAGATGTCGGTGCCCAATGGAAATAAGGGATGATACATTTTTTGAGTCATGATTCAGGGCACGCCTGGCGTGCTTCAACAGTGAAGCACGCCAGGCTAAATTTTTTTTTTTTTTTTTAGTACATGCCGCGTTCTCCAATAGGACAATTAAAAGCATTAAATATCACTAGCTAATAACGTACTGATAACTACTTATAGTAAAGAAAAGAATGGATAGAACTTGTTTTGAGATTGTCAGTGTGTTTGACAAAGAGTTCTTCTCTTTTTTTTTTTGTTAAAAAAAAGAGCCAATCTCATTTATGCATATTAATATACAACTTTATTCATTGTTCTTTTACAAGAAATTTAAAGCTTCTTTATATTTTTACATCACGCGAATCAGTTTATTCTTTGTTTTTCCTCTCAAAACTCCTTGCCTTTTTTTTTTTTTATTATTTTTTTGAGTAATTTTGAAAAAAAAAATAGAGATGATTTTTCTTAGAGTAAATTTGGACATTTTGAGAGGAGTACATACAATGTTTTTTTTTTAAGATTGTACATCTATATATGTTGATCTTAGAAATCTTTGTCACTGCATTAATAGCTATTAACGCATTTAAGGCCATCTCTACAGTAGTAGCTATTTTAGGTATTCAAAATACTATATATATATTAGCTATTACTTTTTTAATGCAAATTTTAACATATTTTCTATAATATTTTATATTTTTTTTAAGATAAATAATAAATTATTATTAAATTTTGATTAAAAAATAATTTTAAAAATTAATTCAAATTTAAAGGGGTACAGAGAACATGAAAAAGACATTTAATATTTATCCAAGCAAAAATGTTAAATTACAGTAAGATACTGTAATTTAAGCTGGAATGGAACAATCGTGCTTACGTAGATCTTGAAGCATCCTCGTCTTTTTTTATCTTTTTCTTTTTCTTCCTTTTTCCTGAGCAGGCCTCCTCTTTTCTCAATTTGTCTGGAAGGATCTCAAAAGAATAGCAAATGGCTTTCAAGGACCTCCTTTAACATTTTGCCGTTGTCTAGAAGAAAAGGACCTCCTCCGACCTTTTCCTATTTTCTAGAAGAAAAATAAAAATAAAATAAAATAAAGGGCAATCTTTGAAGAAAAAAGAAGGCCGACAGAGACAAAGGATGCAAATGGCTTATCCCAAATAGTGCATTGACAGGGAACTAGTAACAATGTTTAGTCGATGACTTTTATCCCAAACACATGGGAAGAGTCAAAAGACTCTAGATGTTTATCTCGTGGGAGCTACCAAGTGATTATACAACTCAATCTCTTTCCAGAACGGGCGAGGCATTCAATATGAATGTATTCTTTGTAGAGAAATGTTACTATTTAATAAAAATTTTATATTTTTTCCATAAATATTCAAGAAAAAAGATATACATCTAGGAACAAGATATCACATCATATTTTTAGTGAAAGAGATTCTGGAACACCGACGTTTCGCTGAGTCAGCGTAAGCCACGATCCAATCATCCCAGTTCCCACGGATAAGCCTATGGTTTGTTAACCCACCCACACTAACCATGGTCAAGCCAGATCCCCACTTCCTATAAAATAGCAAGTCGTCCTTGAACTTCATCTCCGAAACATCCACAATCCACAACACAGCAATAACAACATTCGAAGAGTGACAATGATTTCAACATCCTCATCTTTGAGTTCCTCAGCTCATTTCATTGGCCCAAAGGTCATCAACATCAGCGGCCATTGCTCATCCCCAAACTCCGTCAAGTTCCGTGCACCTCCTATCTCCGCAGCATGTACATCGACGGCCGAGAGGACCGTGCCCCGGAGTATGTCAACGGCTTCCTCGCTTTATGAGGTTCTTGGGATTCAAATGGGCGCCACGAGTCATGAGATCAAGACCGCCTACAGAAGGTTAGCGAGAGCGGTGCATCCTGACGTGGCAGCTAACGGTCAAAGGGGTCAGACTTCAGGGTGCGAGTTCATGAAGGTTCATGAAGCGTACGCCACGCTCTCAGATCCGGAGAGACGCGCCGATTACGATCGCGTGCTTTACAGTAGGCAGCGGACGGTGAATTATCCCATGGCAATGTCGATGAGTACGGCTACGATGGGTTCCGGATTTGCTGGACATACACGGCGGAAATGGGAGACCGATCAATGCTGGTAGGCAAAAAAGCAGGCAGACTCATTTGGACATATTACTTTTCAAAATTACAGATCGACCATGATCTTAATCAGAAGCTAAAGCATGGTTTTGAGGGTATTTTAGGTAGCTGAGCTGTTACATGGCGGTAACATTTTGTACAAATGTAAACAGGCGCCTTTTTAACAGCCTGTATGTATGCAAAATTTGCATCTTCCATTTTTATTTACACTTTCTTTTATGAAAGTTCCCAACTCTTAACTCTTAAGTACATAAATATAGTATCAAAGGTAACATAATTGACCGAATATCATGTCTTAAGGAGATGGAGACCATGTCTCATGAAATGGGGATGGAGATTATTAATTCGAATATTCTTCTCATTTTTTTCCATGAAGAAAAAAAACAAAATGGTACATAAAATATAAAATGAACGAGGATCCCTCGAATTGGCTTGTTGGAATTGCACCGGGAGGAGAATTGCAACGGTCACCTGTCCTAAGCAGTGCTGCAAACCTCATTTGTCTTGGAGACAAATTTTTGTGTGACAATTCCAAAACCAGCTTGGATTTTTTCTGTTAATTTTTTTTATTATTATTATGAAGTTGTCCAAATTTTATAGAACAATTTAAGAGAGGGGATTATGAAGTTCATCTTCTTGAATAGCATATGAAATGATGCTTACCTGTTGTGGACCCTATAACTCTTTATTCTAATCTACCTTCTCATCCATCTTTTCTCCTTCTACTTGTTAGGGTAGATAGTTCCACAATCCTTTGAATGCACCAATTGCACTCCACTTGTGAGGAATAAAATATATTTTAAACTTGCAGAAGTTATTTATTTTGTAAACTATCATATAAGTATTCTTGTTATATAATTTTATGATCTTACAGTAAAAATTAATTTCTGTAAAAAAAAAAAAAAAAAAAAAAAAAAACTAATTTGCACTACCATTTCATCTCAATTGCATGAAAATAATATAGTAACCCAATAAATAGCATTACTCATTCATGATTCACCTATATATTCCGAATTGGGTTGGGCCTGAGTCAATATGCCTTTTTTTTTTTTTTTTTTTTGGGTATTTCTTTTATTTGAAGACACTCGGTACTAAGTTCAATAAAGGCTATCGTCTCGCGGTGTTATTTCAAGTCTCTCTATTGTAGTATAAGCATTTGCACACATTTTTAAATTGTTTTTATTTTTATCATATTATAATAATTTAGTTATTGAATTTAACAAAGTGAGTGGAGATGAGAGTTTGTAAATATCACTAGTATATATATATATATATATATATCAAAGAGAGCAATACAATCAAGAAATCGGAAAAAGTTATTCCCTCCTTAAAATATCCCAGTCACATGGTGGATTTTCATCCAACCAAAAAGTATCTATGATATGGGTGGTAGTCTCTCTAGCTAGTCCATAAGCAACTAGATTAGCTTCCCTAAAAACATGTTTAAATTCTGGCATACTCAACTACTGTAAACTTGTTTGGATGTCCTCCACAAAGTGACCAAAGCTACTCAAGCAATCCTTTTGTAAATTCACTGCAGTAATGATTTGCAAAGCATCCCTTTCAAAGATCGCATTTAGATCAAGCTTCCTTCCCATTATCTATGCATGAGTTGCAGCCAGTGCTTCGGCCATCACCGGTTCAAGAACCATTTCAAGTGTCAAACTCCTTGCCGCTGAGCATCTCCCGTTACCATCACGAGCAACAATGCCCAAACCAACCCAGCCTTTCTTCTTTTCTAATTAACCCAGCCTTTCTTCTTATTCACTACTTATTGATGAGAACAAAAAACAAAACAATAATATCATGTAGAATCCAGCAATTTACTAGATATAATGTCTTTTAAAACTTGTAATTAACATGATAACATATATATTATTAAATTTATCAAAAATTATTTTTTATTATGAAATAGACACTCTTAATTTCATTTAAAATAAAAATAATAATGATCCAAAAAAAGTGGGCTTCGTCTTATATTCTTATAGAACTTGTTTGACATTGTGAGTGTGTTTGATAAAGAGTTCTTTTCATTTTTCTTTAAAAAGGCCAATCTCATTTTTTCATATTAATATACAACTTTATTCATTGTTCTCTCACAAAAAATTTAAAACTCTTTTATATTTTACATCACATCAATCAGTTCATTCCTCGTCTTTCCTCTCAAAACTCTTTGCCATTTTTTTTTTTTTTTTTTTGAGTAATTTTGAAAAAAAAAAAATAGAGATGATTTTTCTTAAAAGTAAATTTGGACATTTTGAGAGGACTACATACTACATAGAATGTCTTTTTAAAGATTGTACATCTATATATGTTGTTATTAGAACTCTTTGTCACAACATTAATAGCTATTAACGCATTTAAGGCCATCTTTAGGTATTCAAAATACTATATATATATATATATATATATATATATATATATTACTTTTTCAATACAAATTTTAACATATTATCTATAACACTTTATATATTTTTTTTTAAGATAAATGTTAGATTATTATTAGATTTTGATTAAATAATTATTTTAAAAATTAATTTAAATTTGGAGGGGCACGAGAAACAAGAAAAAGAAACTTAGAGTATTACTCGTAACAAAAATGTTAAATTACAGTAAGATACTTTTCAAATTCCTTAATAATAAAAAAGAAGAGGACCTTAAAGAAAGCGACTAAACAAGGTAAACTGTGATGTATACATAAAGAATAGTTTTCTTATAGATTTCGGAGCCATAGTAAATCTATAAGTCTTTTTAGAGTCCTTTTAAAATTATCTAAAATGTGATGTGACTTTTAAAATTATATTTAAGATGACTTTAAAAAAACTAAAAAAAACTTATAATAGTATCTTCTTTCTTTTTTCTTTTTCCCCCCTGTCCTGAGCAGGCCTCCTCTTTTCTCAATTTGTCTGGAAGGATCTCAAAAGAATTGCAAATGGCTTTCAAGGACCTCCTATAAAATTTTGCCGTCGTCTAGAAGAAAAGGACCTCCTCCGACCTTTTACCGTTTTCTAGAAGAAAAATAAAAATAAAATAAAATAAAGGGCAACCTTTGAAGAAAAAAGAAGGGGGACAGAGACAAAGGACGCAAATGGCTTATCCCAAATAGTGCATTGACAGGGAACTAGTGACAATGTCTAGTCGATGACTTTTATCCAAAACACAGGAGAAGATTCAAAAGACGATCTAGATGTTTATCTTGTGGGGGCTACCAAGTGATTATACAACTCAATCTCTTTCTAGAACGGGAGAGGTATTCAATATGGATGTATTCGTTTTATATATAATTTTTTTTTTTTTTTTTTTAATTTATCATTGTATGTAGTCTTAAAAATTTAATAGTGAATTTTAAAAAAACTATAGATAAAAAAATAAGGCCATATTTTTCTCTTGGGTTTGATTCGCTTAGTGAAATAAATTTTTTTTTTTTTAAAAAAAGGCAATACTTTAAAGTACGTACCAATAAAATACAAAAAGCGAGACAGCAAAAGCATATTTTCAGTAGTTGTACGCGGAGAGATTCTGGAACACCGACGTTTCGCTGAGTCAGCGTAAGCCATGATCCAATCATCCCAATTCCCACGGATAAGCCTATGGTTTGTTAACCCACCCACACTAACCATGGTCAAGCCAGATCCCCACTCCCTATAAAATAGCAAGTCGTCCTAGACTTTCATCTCCCAAACATTCACAATCCACTGCACAGCAAAAACAACATTTGAAGAGTGACAATGATTTCAGCATCATCATCTTTGAGTTCCTCAGCTCATTTCATTGGCCCAAAGGTCATCAACATCAGCGGCCATCGCTCATCCCCAAACTCCGTCAAGTTCCGTGCACCTCCTATCTCCGCAGCATGTACATCGACGGCCGAGAGGACCGTGTCCCGGAGTACGTCAACGGCTTCCTCGCTTTATGAGGTTCTTGGGATTCAAATGGGCGCCGCGAGTCATGAGATCAAGACCGCCTACAGAAGGTTAGCGAGAGTGGTGCACCCTGACGTGGCAGCTAACGGTCAAAGGGGTCCGACTTCAGGGTGCGAGTTCATGAAGGTTCATGAAGCGTACGCCACGCTCTCAGATCCGGAGAGACGCGCCGATTACGATCGCGTGCTTTACAGTAGGCGGCGGCCGGTGAATTATCCCGTGGCAATGTCGATGAGTACGGCTACGATGGGTTCCGGATTTGCTGGACATACACGGCGGAAATGGGAGACCGATCAATGCTGGTAGGCAAAAAAGCAGGAAGACTCATTTGGACATATTACTTTTCAAAATTACAGATCGACCATGATCTTAATCAGAAGCTAAAGCATGGTTTTGATGGTATTTTAGGTAGCTGAACTGTTACATAGCGGTAACATTTTGTACAAATGTAAACAGGCGCCTTTTTAACAGCCTGTATCTGTATGAATGAAAAATTTGCATTTTCCATTTTTATTTACACTTTCCTTTCTGAAAGTTCCTTACCCTTAACTCTTGAGTACATAAAATATAAAATGAACGGGGATCCCTCAAATTGGCGTGTTCGAATCGCACTGAGACAATAATTGCAACGGTCACCTGTCCTGAGCAGAGGCTGCAAACCTCATTTTAGATTGTATTGGACTACGAATTTTTGAGCCAGAATTCCGAAACAAATTGATTTGGATTTTTTCTGTTAGCTTTTATTTATTCATTTATTAAATTACCCAAATTTTATAGAAGTTTGGACAATTTTAGAGGGGAGATTGTGAGATCCATCCATCTTGAATAGCATATGATGATGTGAGGCTTACCTGTTATGGACCCTATAACTCTTTATTCTGATGTGCCTTCTCATCCATTTTTTCTACCTGTTGAGCAGATAGTTCCCCAATCCTTTTATAGCATTTCCAGCGGCTACCGATCATCTTCTTTTAATTTTAAGGATTTAAACTATTTTTTGCTTCTTATTCAATATGTACTCCAATAGTTTTCTTAAATAATTTCCTATATTAATAAAGTATTATTATTTTTTTTTATTTTACCTTTTTTATATTTTATTCCTTTAATTTATACTTTTTCTCTCTCCCTCATATTTTCTTCTTCTCCGATGGTTTGAGTTTCAAGCACAGATTTGAGTGTGAGGGAAGACCGCACAGATTTGAGTTCCAACAACAGATTCTTTCCTCTGTGCGGTCCTCTCCGGTCTATCCGTCTGTGATTTCGTCCTTTTCTTCTCCGATTTGCATCTTCTCCATTGCAGGTTAGCGTTTCGTTATTTTGACTTATTGTGGTTGGTTGTATTTGATGTTTTCGTTCCAGTCTCTAAAATTTTTCTTTCTTTCTCAGCTTAGTGTTCTTGCATTTGATTACTAGAATATCAGAGCTCAAGCCCAAAAGAACCGAACCCAAATCCCAACTCCAATCCTACACTCTCAACTTCTCTGAGACAATCGTTTTCGAAACAATCAGATGGCGCCATGGTGAGCTCCAGCGTCGAGGCGCCGTCGACGAGTAGGATTCGGATGGGGGAGAACGGAGAGTGGGTGTCGTTCGGCAGAGCTCAGGCAGCAATTTCGTAAATTACTTGCCCAAATCTCCAGCCGTTTGGTGAGGTGCGATTGACAGAGAGAAAGAGAGGTGAGAGAGAAACGTGAGAGGAGAGAGAGTTTTTTTTTTTTTTTTTTTTTTTTTCAATTTAATAATTATAAGGATTGCTACAGTAAAACCCAATATATTGGGTTCACTGTAGCATTCGATAGTTTAAGTAACCATATAGGGAGTCTGTTGTGGGTGATTTTTTATGATTTTTTTGATATTTTTCCTAAATTTAGGGAACAGACCCCCTTATAGGGAGTCTGCTGGAAATGCTCTTAATGCACCAATTGCACTCTACTTCTTAAGGAATAAAAAATATATAAAAGTTTTACAAGCTATTTAGCTAGAGTAATATTATTTTATAAATTATTATATGACTGGCATATAACTTAATAAAAAAATCAATAATTAATTTACACAGCAATCTTATCTCAGTTGTCAATTGTATTACAATTTCATGATAACCTAATAAATAGCATTATGTATTCCAATTTTGGGTTGGGCCTAAGTCTAACATGCCCTTTTTTTTTTTTTTTTTTTTTTTTTTTTTTTTCCTTTATGTGGATAGACTATGGGTATATTCAAGTTCAACAAATGCCATATTCTGGGGATGTGTTATTTCAACTCGTTCTATGGTAATAGAAGCATTTGCAGAGATTTTTTATTTTTATCATATTATAATAATTTAGTTATTGAAATTTAATAAAGTGAGTGGAGATGAGAGTTTGTTCATGTACAAAAACATTACAATTACTAAGTCATTTTGTGTTGGTAAGTAATTTGCAGAAGTATATGGGCCATTTTCTATTGATGTGCACTTGAATCTATGTCATCTTTTTAGTTGGCTAATTGGTTTTATTTGAGCCTCAAAACTGGGTTAAACTGAAAAACCATATATTATTTTTAGGACGACCCTTTTAATGCCTTTCGATAGCCTAACCCACCATTTATTTTTAAGGTTACTTGAAAATTGTTATAATGGTGCTATATATATATATATATATACTAAATGGCAGTGCTCTTTAGAGGGCTGCCTACCATTGTGTTCCGTTAGGAACCACATGATTAGGTTTGGGCCGTCTTGATATAACGCGTAATTTACTTTGCTCGGTAGGTTGAGGTTTGGGCCAGTCCGACCAAACTTGGGGTCCAAAATTGCTTCCTATAGTCTATTAACAACGGCCGAAGGGAATTGTTATTTTGTTTTTTGTATTTTTGTATTTTTTTTTTTTTGAGGGGGGATTTCACTTATTTTAAAATGTATTTAAAATTTTAAAAATAAAAATAAAAATAAAAATTACATATAATTAGTGAAAAAATATATATAAAAATTACATATAATTTAAACACGTGTTAATTTTATAAATTAAGTATGAAGAAATTGATAATGTGCAATCAAGCTAAAAAAAAAAAATGCTCACGAGTCGCAGCAAAAAAAGCAAATGCAAACTGCCAAACTGAACTGCAGATTCTTTATCGGCAGTTCAAAATTACTGGTTTTGGTCATTGCTTAAAAAAGGTAACGAAAGAAGGTGAAAGTTTCGTGGTCGTGTTCTTAACACTTTGGCGCGACAACCTACTTTTGAAATAAGCCTCGACACAAATCCAAAAGATGCTGCCAAGGCTATAATGAGATGATGATGCAGCGGCTTAATGGGATCATAGGTTATGTTTGGCAAAGTAGTGAACTTAGGAAGTGGGTCAGAACTGTAGCAGATTTGATTGATGTGAGAGAAAAAAAGTAAAAATGTTTTGAATAAAAAGTGAAAATTTTTGTTTTGTAATGCTTTTTTATTTAAATAGTAATAAAAAATAATTGATATGATGTAAAAAGTAAGAATGATGAGGTTAATTTTGAGAAATATTTTTTGGAATTTTGGGATTAGTGGAATTGTAGATGGTTACCCACTGGTTTCTTGTGTACGCGTGAGCACCATGAAAAGTCCCGCTCTGTGTTTTACAGTGAAATTTCTGGACCTCACCTCTATAAATTTCTCCAGCACTCTCACATTGAGTATCTCACGTTGAAATCGACTTCTTGATCTTAATTGATTATACTCACCAATCAGTTTGAATGTCTCGAAAGGCAGCATCAATGGTGCTCTTATTAACAGTACTTGTTCTTGTTCTACTAACCAATTTCTTCTTTATTTATTTATTCATATTCTATGCATCATTCTTCACACACGCCTCTGCGGATTTCTCTATTACCTTCTGCGCCAACTCCCACACTAGTATTGCTCTGTGCACCCATATCTCTTCACAGCCCATCAACATCAGCAAAGCTACAAGCCCACATGAGTCCACGAGTACCGACGTGCTCAGCATCATGCTGTCAATTTGGGAGTCGCGGCAGCTACTGAAGCTGTACTTGCTCAGCTTCATGGTGACGATTTGGCGGTTGTTCAAGTTTTTGTCGACAAAGCTTTCAAATATGAGCCACGGTGGAGACGAAGCTTAGGAACAAAATCAAATTGGATGTTATTAATTAATTAGAGAATTCCAATATTTTTCCATTTTTTTTAGCTGACATAGCTAATAAAAAATTACATCGGTGTGCGTTATTTAGCGGACTTGTCGTCCCTCTTAGAATTCCTATCTTGTAATTCTTCTTCATCCTTCTCAGATGTTGGACGTTTTGTGCAATAAAAAAAATAATTTTTTTAAAGTAATAATATAAAATTAATTAAATATTCAAAAATTAATAATTGAAATATTAAAATATTAAAAAACTAAAACCATTAAAAAAAATAAAAGAAAAAAAATCAAAGGGGTGGTTTTGAGCTACCGCATTGATTTTTTTTTTCTTTTATTTTTTAACGGTTTTAGTTTTTTAATATTTTTATTTTTCTTTTTAATTTTACTTTTAAAAAAATTATTTTTTGATTGCCCAAAATTAGGTGGTTTTGGGCTACCGCATGGTGCGATGGTGCAAGTTTGCACTACCGCACCTAACTCGGATCCAATTATCTCATGTCCCGTCACATCTAACGCTAAAAGAAGTGAGATTTTCCTTAGTATTTGCGTGTTTTGTCATATTGCTGCGCATTTTATGGTTAAAAGAAAGAAAAAAGTTAAACTTTCAATTTTTTATATTTTTCACACAACTTAATTCTAAATTTGTATATGAATTTGTGCTATAATCAAAAACAAAATTCAGATAAAAATGGACGTAAATAAATTAATAGACTTTTGGAATTGCCTTTCCCCTATGACAAATGAAAAAGGCTGCCATTAATTAGTCTTAATTGTGCTTAGAATTTCATTAATTTGGGTGTCTCTTTCACAAAATTACAAGCCATAATTTCAATAATTTATCAATTTCTCTGATTGCATTCAAATAAATTTGGGCAGGTAATTGCAAGAGTCTCGATCCAATGATTTTACCATATAAGTTCATGAGATGGACTTGATGGACTTAAATCAAGTGAGCATATATAAGCTGATGTACGTGGTACAATATAATTAAGTTTTTCAAAATTTAAACTTATCTTATATCCAATCATATTGTGCCAAATCAGTTTCTAAAAGTTTTTCTGTAAAAATTATTTGTAAGTCTAGCACTCCCCATATGTAAAAGAATAAATTAACCATCGATCTAAACCTTCTAACAACTCTCAAGTACTATAAATGAGATTACATAGTTATAACCCAAAAATGTAAGCGATTATCCTTGTGTATGCAATATCTGCATAAAAAGAATCAATGATCATATCAATAGCCCGAAAAGAAATTGAGCTACGTACCATTAATTACCAAATACAAACCTCAATAAACCAACTTTTAACTCATAGTAATCTCTAAGCTCCCAACACAAATATATACATTGCTGTAAAGGGTTCAACGATCTGAAAATTTAAAGAGACAAACATGAGAAAACAATTTGTCTAAAAGCCACAGTTATTAATTAGTATGTATCAACAAAAAAATATCTTTCTAAACCTTGCTCCTCTGCATTAATTGCAGTTGAAGCAGCAACGAAATAGATTGAATATAACAACAGAAAGCTGCAAGATGAACTGCTAATAATAACAAAGCACATGGATTCAACTGCATCAAGGTAAAACGACCACAAAGATTATATTAAGAAGGAAAAAATGAGGAGGTAAATTTCCAAAAGAAGTTCCATAATCATAATAAATTAATACAAGAAAAAGTCGTGATAACAGCCAAAAAGCCATGCATGCCCGGCCAACATGATACACGTACCACTTAATTTACAACCAAGAATATATTTAAAGTTTGGTTTGTTCATAGACTAAACAATTTTACACACGTACATCAATGTTGGAAAAATTGAATCAACATTCACTTAATTTAATTTGGAAAAATTGAATTAGACTTCTATTATAGTCGTATTGTTAGTAGAATTAGACTTCTTTTTCTTCTGTTCCTCCTTTTGGCTAGTACTAGTGGTAGTGGGTAAACGTAGGAATAAAATATGAAATATTTTTTTTTAACTCTTTCTGCAATCTAATGCGGACCGACGTTGGAATTGGGATTGATTTGCCAAAAAATAGGATTGGAGAACCATATCTTATGTGGATAATGGACTCTTGGGCCAACCCACTACCTTTTTGGGTTTGTGGGCCATTAATCATAATGATTATTTTTTCTTCTAAACAAGAACATGAGCAACAAATTGAGATTATCTTCATTTCAATGAAGTTAAATGGTCTATTTTATGGTTTAAATTCGATTTGCCAAAAAATAGGATTGGAGAGCCATATATTATCTGGAGAATGGACTCTTGGCCCAACCCACCATATTTCTCCATATTAGAGAGAGCAAGAGAGCTGGCATTTCCTTGACCTGTACCTTTGAAGGAAGGCTAAGAAGCCTTGGGCTCTTAAATCCACCTCCATGGGATCATAATTTCTCACCCTTTCTTTCCTCTATGCTTGTGAAGAACTTAAAGTGTGAGTAGAATATATAATTATTCAAATCAATATAATTTTCTCTATGCATTTGAGAGGAATGCTAGAAACTAGACTTTTATTCCAATCACGTACGTATGTCAATCAACCCCTCCTTGTCATGGCTTAATTAATCAAGCATTTGCAAGAGATTTGGTATTTAAAATAATATCTTGTCAAGTTGTAGTAGGCGTGGGAAGATTGGAGAATGTATATTGGCCACTGGACGGTTTTCACTTTTGAGATAGATAGTAATGGATTTGTCACGAAAGAAAACTACAAAAACAATGGCAGCTAAAATAAGCAGTTTCTTGTATCACAACAATAATGAAGTTTAGAAATTCAAAAAATGTGTCTTCCCTTTTTGCATCAGCTGATGTGATGTTTAATATTCAGCCAAATAAATCAGACTAGTTGCTTAAAGATTAATGCTATCTGTTCTTGTCTGTGGAAGAAGATTGCAAATCAGAAGATGCCAATTCTTTCCAGTGAGGTGTGTTTAATCAGCTAATGAGAAATGATTAATTTCAGGATTTCGGCTGACGATGAGAAATATGGTTGGTTTCTCAGGTAGAATTTGGTGTTGAAATCATTAAAAAATATTCGCTGTAAGAGTCCAGCTATCACTTGAGATGTTTTTCATACTTCTTTTTGTATTTCGTCTCCAAATTTCAATATTTTCGGCCAATAACTTCTTATTTTCAACACCCCAGCAACTGTCATTTTCTAATTGGCATAGAAGACAAGCTTGTTTCATGTGTTTTTATTTTTTTATTTTTTGGTTCATGCATTCAAAATCAGCTAGAAATACATTCATATTACTTTTTAGTACCGTGTTCTTAATTGCTACGGCTTTAGTTGGCTATCACATCTCTTTTTTTTTTTCCTTTTTACCAAAAAAAAAAAAAAAAAAATCTAAACAAATTATTTTTAATACAAAAACTTAAAATTATTTAGACTGTTGGGATAAATGGTAATTGAACATGATATCAGAGCCAAAAATCATGAGATTAAACCTTGACTTCATCAAATTACCTTCCATTTAAATTAAATATTTCATGTATTGAACCTCACGTATCAAATTGCAGTTGACAGGTATAGAACATGTATGCCTGTCTGGTTATAGTCCAAAAGCAGATTCCAAATGTCGTTTTCTTGGAGGCCAGCTGTTTAACACCTTTTGACTTTATGATTATGAATGATTGGGATAATAAAATGGTGGGTGCTTTATGACGAAACCAAAAAGTAGAGTGAAGTGTTAAATTTATAAAGATCAAATTTTGTAAAGTAAAGTGAAGTGTTAAATTTATAAAGATCAAATATTTTACAAAATGAAATGGCATAATATGATCATTGGATTTTTTATATTTTTATTCTCGTGTAAGAGTTTTTTTTTTTTTTTTTTTAAAAAAAATATTTTATAAGCTTAACATTTCTCAAAAGAAAAATTGTAACGCTATTTACGCTCAGATTTGATTAAGTTTTATTGTTTTGTCTAAATAAAGTTTTCAAATTAGGCCGGGAAAAAAAAATATATTAATTCAGTTTATTAACATGTCTTCAAAAGATATGCGAGAATAAAAAATCTCATGTCATTTGAAGCAACTGAACTGTGTATGAACACCCAGAAAATGTTACAAAAGTTGATACCATTACAGCCGCCTACTCTAAACAACTCATCCTAATACCAATCTGCCAATAAGTAGTCTTCTCATCACTATCAGATTCGACAAGAAAAGCAGTAGAGGCAAGCTCAACGATTTGTTTTTATACCAAATACTTGTCTGATGTCTCCCCCAAGAAAAAAGAGCATTTGGTTTTTACATCAAATACTTGTAGTTTTTCAAGAATCTGAATTCTCCAATAATTTATTATTCAAATCGTTAATAATTCAGATAATAAATATAAAAAAAAGGCCTTACAACGACCCGCCTATTCACCAACCAGGCGAAATGTCAATAACCTACTTAGACAAGTAATTCTATAAAAGCTCTCTCGTATTAATGGCTTAGTGTCTCTCTCACAGTCTCGCACAACATATACAGTGGAGGCTGCTGGCTGCTAAACCTACCTCCAGAACATGCTGACTCACATGACAAGAGAGTGTAGGTGGGGGACAAAGGGATAAGATAAGCCTATAAAGACAGCAGACTCGTGAGTCGGCATGCAGAAATCAGAAATTCATATTTTATTTTTATTATTATTATTATTATTATTCTAAGTAATAGGAAATCCAATTACATTGTGAAGGGATTAATACACCTTTGGTAGCAGTTACCGTAAGACCATTAGAATGTTGCAAGAAAATGTTTTTTTTTTTTTTTTTTTTTCGGAATTTAAAGTGAATGTCGTATCAACTAGCTTAATTAATTTTATTTTAAATTTTGCTTCAATTTATCATATAACGCTTTTTGATTCCTTTTTTTTTTTTTAGTCAATATATAATGGAATAGAACATGCATATTGTCTCCTTAATTTTGGGTCTCTTTTATTTTTTATGAATAAAATGAAATAAAAACCATTGTTTCAAAAGATAAATATAATTTTTTTTAATACAATATAAAGAAAATGCGAAAAACAACGAAAAAAAAAAATGAAGCTTCTTTTGTACCCTTGTCAGTGAAAGTATAGTCCCCTAAATTCGAGACAAAACCTAAGGAAAACACTTCACTTCACTTAACTTCTATTATTATTATTATTATTTTTTTTTAATTTAGGATTTTTGTTATTATTTTTGCCTCCTTTTTTAGCATGGGTAAATGAGAGGAAAAGGGTGCCTAGGCCGAGCATCTGACCCATTTTTTTTTTTTTAATTGAATAATGAAAAAGATTATAGAGGAGGATCTTTCCCATTTCTGATCCGAATGGAAGAGAGAATAGAAGATCCTGTGGGAATGCTTCCAAAAACACGATTGGAAGCAGCTCATTCAGTTAAAGCATGTACCCAAAAATTGACACATTTAGACACTTTCAAAGCATTCCAACTTTGAAATGAAGAAAAAGTTAACCTAATATTAGAAATACAGTAGGCAAAAGACCAAGAAGAAAAAAGAGCAGGTCTAATAATAGCTAAAATAACAAGGAGAACATCCTCTTCAACCGAGATAGGACCAAAACCTATAGAAGCAGCCAAACGAACTACCAAAAGGACTACATGAGCTTCACCTTGCAAAACATTAGTGGAAACAAGTTTCTGAGTAGCAGCAGCAAAAATAGAACCATTTTCATCATTGATCACTGCTACAGTAACTACAAAGGAGCCTCTCACCATAACATCAAAATTCCCTTTAAACTATCCTGCTACTTGACCCACTTGGACAAAGGGCTTCCTCTCTTTACCCTACAATTTTTTTGGTTCCCTCCTATTTAGGCTAGAAAAGTAGAAAGTGTACGGGAAGATCTAAAACCAACTTTGATGAGATAGAAAAAAATCACCATTAAATTTTGAATTGATTACAATTAAATTTCAAATCTAATGGTGAATAAATTTTAATAGGTGACATGCATGTAAAGACATATACACTTAAAAGTGTGACTTAAGAATATTATGCAAGTAGTATTGACTTGTCAAAATGTGCTTAATGGCTGCACGTGGTCAATAATCTTACCGGATTGTTGGTAGCAACTACCACAGAAAGACCTAATCAAAGGGAAAAGCTTAGACCACGTGGGTTAATTAATCCATTGAGAACGACAGCTTCTCCCTCGATGGATCGATCAACGTTAATACAAGAGAAAAGAAGGATAGATTACCTATAATTTCTTGTTCAATAAAGAGAAGCAGGAAAAATTGTCGGAGAGTTGGAAAAGAAGCTCTTATCTAGAATGAGGACTCCTAGGATGGGCTCATCTAGAGTAGGGAGCCCCTCACGTACATTTGTTTTGTTTAAAAATTAAAATGAATGAGGTAAACGTAATAAGATAATAAACTTCTATTAAAACTTTCATTTTTTTTTTTTTTATTTGTCTTGTAAAACATTAGACTATTTACACCCATTTATCATTATACTCATTTAACATTAGCAACCGTAGCATGTTTTAACTGACTTCTTATGCTAGTCACTTAAAATACTCAATGTTAGCCGATGTGAAATGAGTATAATGAATGTGTGTGAAGAATAGCATTGCTTAAAATATTAACAAACAACTTAAAATAGAAAATGCTTATAAATAACATAAACAATAATATTACTCTTCACACACGTTTATGTCACGTCAAAACATTTTTAATGCCAAAACAAATAAAATATATCTCGTCACACATTAACAAACAAAGCATTGTAAGTGTTAGAGTAATAATTAAGTGGTTAAATTTACCTCTTCCTATTAGCTTAAACTTATGAAAAAATTGATAATTTAACTTGGTATCAGTGTCAAAGGTCCTGGGTTCAAATCTTTACTTCATAAAATTCGCTCTCATTTCAATTAAATATTTTATGTGTTCGATCAACTTAAGCTTATCATAAAACTGCATGGTGATTTAACAGTAAGGGATCGATGCTGGTCTAGAAAACAAAGCTTGAAAAGATCTTTTCCAGTCAGTCGAATGGTTTGAAGGGTCTTGCAGCCACAAGCGAAGGCGACAACTCGACCAATACACACAATTAACCAAATTTCTAAAACTAAAGATAGCTTCCCATGTCGGCCGACCATGGTGATATTTATAAGATAAGCATTTTTTGTATTTGGCGTGCTATGGTAGCTAACTTGTAAAAGTTGAATACGAACTGCACTCCAGTCCAAGGTGGTGGCTATATATATTTCAGAAAATTCAGCACATTTACTCAAATTAAGAGATTTGAATTAGTATTTGCCTGGGTTTATTTCTTTCTTTAAAGCCAGATCAATACATGCCCAGAAAGCAACAAACAACGTTGTTGCTATCTGGTAAGACTTTCTTCTCCGGTGAAAACCTAATTCATTGAAATTATGAAAGCAACAGATCTCAACTCTGAAGACAGTTCAACGACATTTATGCGGGATTTTGGGGACAGTTTCGGAAGTTGAAGCTAACTTTTAACTGTTCTCAAGGAATCCAATGTCTGGGCAGTTGTAACTGAGACAGACTGATCAAAACGACCCGAAGAAATTATATATATCATGGTTTTAAGGTTGACCTTTTACTACTATATATAAAGAGGAGGAAAAAAGAAGAAAAAAAACGTGTCCTATTTGAAAAGCAAGCCAAAGAAGACTCATCCAACATATGGTGGCGAGAATGATGAGGAGGTTTTCGTACTCTTTTGACTGTTGAATTCCCATTTACCTTATCCACTTCATGCCATCGTGTCAATTGTTGACTCGGTTTGGTTATTTGATTTTTTACAAACTTAATTTGGATTTGAAAAATCATTTTTGTTTATAGTAAATAAAAAATACTATTATAGTAATTAATTTTTTTGAGAAAAAAAATACTTATCTCTCTGATCAATCCCACTGCATTTTTACAAAGATACCATAAAACCACCATTTTTAATGCTTAACCTTCTTAAATTACCGTTTCGTTACAAAATAAATAAAAAATTGTGAACACTGAACATGATTTACACGTGCATATACTTGATACTTGAAATGCCCAATTTGTTCTAAAATGTCGTTCACAAAGACACCCATAAATGACCATTTTGTGACACTTGGGGTCATCTCAAATTTCAATTTTATAACTTGCCTTATATGTTAGATGTTGACGATAAAATTGATAGAAAACAACGCATGTGACTTACCTGTGCATATTTTAGATTTGAAATATATAAATTGTTCTGATTTTAGAGGAAAAAAAATGTTAAAAATGAACATATAGAGGAGAGGTTGAGAAGGGGTGATCAACACCACCAATATAAGACTTTTGGAGTTGGCCGACCATCTCTAAAGGCTTTAAACGGTGCATTTTGTCACACACACACACACACACATATATATATATAGTTGATACCAAATATTTCTATAAGCCCAACCAGAGAGTTCACTCTAAATAAGAGGCTTACTACGCACTAAATCACTAAGGAACTAAGCTTAAGCCCCTTGCAATTTGGGCACAATCGCCTACTCATCACTTAGTCCGTCTCCAAATCATGCAGTTATGTGCCATCTTAGGCTAACCCGATAATTAGGGAAGTGTAACCATTCTTCAATCAAAGGGTAACCAGCTAAATCTCTCAAAAAAGGAGTCTAGATACATGTTCTATCCATTCAATCTCCTAGATTATCCTAAGAGATGATCTTTGGTTGAAACCACTCCCACATATCAAGGGATGTCAAGTAAGAGTTCCACCATGATTATTCCACTCACTCATAACCTCTATAAAAGGAGGGGCCAACCTACGATACAGATACGTCATTTACTTTACTCTTGAATACTCTCTATCATTATTCTCAATTTTATTACTCTCATTATAACCAAATTCTCACTTAGACATTGGAGATGGCACGACCGCCACACCCCCCACTTTGCGATCTGTCACTACTGATCCACTCTTTACTCTTAACAGGCTTTTGAATCAAGTTGCTACTAGGGTTGATAATTGTCTCAATATATATATATAGTTTAAACACATTGTATTATATTGTACTTTCCTACTTCATGAGTCTAACTATCAAATATAGATATGAAAATCTCCAAAACAAGCAAATGTCAATCCAACTAATCTCAAACATTATAATTAATCGATTACTTTTAAATTGAAAAATGCAACTTTTCACACGAGACTTGTACGAAATAATCACAAACATATGCGCTTTTTTCTTTTTTTAATGTGAATGTCTAAACGTTTTTCTCTTGCCATTCTTCTATCCATTTGTTGGTTTTTAAAAAAAGCTGGATGGAAGAAAGATAATAGAATGACAAATAATAGTTCTCTTTAATAATTAATTAAGGTTAATTGACTTCTATTGTGAATTTACATTTAAAATTTCAGAAACTATAATTAAATATCCCAATGCGCATTTACGAATATTTTTAATAGACTTACAGTATATAATCTTATATTTCCTTTTATTACACTGTTGACCTTGTTTTGTATTGTTGTACTATCACCTCATTCATTACGATAACAAGTAGGAAATATAGTAATAATGAAGTTATGTATAAATGCTAATATGGCAAAATATTTATCATTTAATTTAAAAATAAAGATTGATAATATTTTAGGAAGAGAATATGGCAAACTCTTTTTTTTTTTTTTTTTTTTTTTAAAGTTCACTTAATCCTTTCAAACTACCACCCAAATGACAATCTACCCTCCAAACTATCAATTACACAATTTACCTTACAAACTACCAAAATAATGACAATGTATTCCTCAATGCTAACAAAATAACAAAATTACCCCTATAGAACTTTCAATAAGACAAAAATACCCTTAAAATTTTGAGAAAAAATAAATAAATTTTAATATTTTTTTATTTTTTTTATTTTAGTAAAAGTAATTTCATCAACTCTTATACAACTTGATTGATGTGAATTGTTTATAAACCATTGAATTAACCATTATTAAAACAGACCCATAAATCCAATGATTTATATGCATTCTATATATATTTTTAGATTTACTCTTGTAATGGGTATGCTTCTTAATTTTTTTTTATAAAATAAATAAATAAATTAGACATACAACTCTTTTACTATTCTTTAAATCGTAATCATTGATTCATTGTATTTCAACATTTATCTCTTCATTATTTACCATATTTGTCGGTGCTAAATATGGTAAATAATTAATGAGGCAATAAATGATTGATATTTGAAGTTTATTACCTCAAGAATTCTAAAAAATCCAAATCCTTTTGTATCCGAGGTTTGATATAGACACAACACAAACTCAACTCATAGCCAACTTCTTTCCTACATGTAAAAAAAAATTGAATTTTAAACTAAATAAATTGACTTTCTTCCCAAATTTTCAGAATCTCAAAATCCTCTCTCCCAATTTTTTTTTTTTTTTTAGATAACACGTAGGAGATAAGTTGATCATAAGTTGGATTTGTGTTGTGACCTTAACATTTTCCTTTGTATCCACTATAACTCTAATCTACATAAGAACGTAGCAATTTCGGGTATATTTAATTTCCTTTATGCTCGTTATTTCACAAAATCAAATTCCAAGATACGATCCAAATTACAAATTGAAAGTAAAATAATTTTTTCTTTTAAAAAAAAAAGAGTTCCAAAAATTATATTGATTCAAAATAATATCAATTTTACATCTGATCACACGTGACAAGTGTGGCATAAAAAATCAACTTCAATGAAAAATATCTCGGGTAGCTTTCTTCCGATCCCTTGTCTTGTTTGCTTAGTCCGAAAATAAAATAGAAAAATGTTTAATTTCATTCTCTTATACATCCTTAAAAAAAAAAAAAAAAAAAAAAAAAAAAAAAAAAAAAAATCCTTGTTCCTTGTCAAAAGGAAAAGACCTTTTAGTTAATGTTTGAGAACCGTTGCATCGATCAAAACGTGCTTGAGCTTCTTTTGTAGTGAATTCCGTGAATCAATTTCTTTCTGCTTGAAAAAAAATATGGAGGGATGTCAAGGCAGCTAAAAGATCTTAAACCATTCACATTACATCCTTTAAATAATTATTTTCTTTCAATTTTGAAACACCACGCCTTAAAATCACTTTCCATTCGAGGAGAAAAGTGGGTATTTATTCAAAGGACAAAAATTTATTACAAACTCATACAAATTAACAAAAATAGAAAAAATAGAAAAATAGAAAGAAAAAAAAAAGATTCTTTAAAATTTGAAAATAAAAAATTAAAGGAAACAATTTAAATGTTTATTATTTATGGCTACAATCCGTACGTGTTGGTTAAAATGCCATTAATAAGCACACCTATATATTTATGGAAAACAAATATGCGGGTACTGAGGACTGGAGTATGTTGGATTTTTATTATGACGACATATTTGCAATGCATCAAAAAAACAGAGAAAGGTGACCGACTGAAAAGAAAATTAACCAAGTTTTGACCGTCAGTTACTCCGTCAATATTACGAGAAAAACCGCACAGAATCAAACAATCTTTGACCTTGGTACACGCCCATGCGCACATGCTTTTGTTAAAAAGGGCTCGTTTGATCATGTTATTTTAGAACGTGCCTTTTGTTTTTGTTTTTTTTTTTGTTTTTTTTTTTTTTTTTTTTGGGTGATGTGATATAAAAGTCAAAGTTTGAGTATTTTGTGTGTTAAATTGTTTGTTAATATTTTAATTTTTTTACTACAAAAAAAAAAAAAAGATAGGAATTTCCTCAAAATCAGATCGAAAGAAATATCTTTATACCTATTTAAAATAGTGTCAAGTATTTATAAATATTTAAAAGATACATTAAATTCTTAACGTAGCAATTTACTATTAGACTAAATTTAATATACATTTTAAATGTTTATAAAGACTTGACACTATTTTAAATGGGTTTGAAGATATTTTTTTACACTGGTTTAATTAAATGAAATTTCTGTCAAAAAAACTCATTAAAAGTATTAGCAAACGTGCCCTTAAGAGGGCTTCACCTCTCTCCCCCTACTAAGAGCTTTGTTGAGATTGAGTTTAAGAGATAGAGTTTTTAAGTTAAAAAGAGCTTTTTGGACTGTTAAAGTTAGAGTTTAAGCTTTTGTCAAAAGTGTTTTTTTTTTGACAATTTTTCGACTTTTTGGACTGTTAAAAGCGCTTTTAATTAATTTTACTAAACGAGTACTTTTTTCTTCAAACGGACTTTTTGAGTATTAAAAGCTCTTTTAGGCCATTCAAACGGACTTTTTGAGTATTAAAAGCACTTTTAGGCCCTCAAACACAATGCCAAACACGCTCTAAATTTGAGTGGCAAATATTTGGATTTAGATCCTCTCCAACTGTAGAGAAATTGAAGATTCTCCAATTGTTAATCGTGACCCTTCATTTTAAATCTAATGGTCTATAAAATCATTTAAATCTCGATAAAACAAAAGCCAGCATTTAATGCCTCGGTTATACAAAAACATTTGGCATTTTATAGAACATTAAATTTAAAATGAAGGGTCGTGATTAACAATTGGAGAATTTTCAATTTCTTCCCGATTGAAATTGGAGGGGATCTCAATCCCAAATATTTTTATTCAATTTTTCATTTTTATGAAAACAAAGTTTAAAATCACCTTGAACAGCATATCATGGCTAATCAATGGCAAGATTAATGCATATTAAAAAAAAGGGTCTTGTACGGGCAAAGATTTTAATATCAGAAAATACATTGGTTTTTTTTTTTTTTTTTTTTCCTTTTTTTTTGTTCTTCAGAAAATACATTGGTTAGCACTTAACAGCACAATATTAGAGGCTTGGAATTTATTAGCCATTGACAACTGCAAAAAGCCAAAGACAAAGCACAATATATGGATAACATTATAATTATTATTTTTTCCAAATAATAAATCTGTTTTTATAAAATTGAGCTTAATTAATATTTGAAACCGATCACCTTGTAGGCGTCCCCTGTCACACTGTGCCTCCTTCTCCTTACTGCACGTTTCTGTTTTTTTCCCCTTTCTGTTTACCATAAAGCACAGGCTCTAATCTACTTCAACCAAAGTTAATAAAAAAAAAAAAAAAAAGAAAAGTTGGACCACGTAAGCTCATTGTAGGCCGCAGCACTCTTTCCCCTCTATAAATACCCCATTGCTTCCACATTATCTCCTCCCTCATATTCTCTCTTGGAGAAGAAGATTTTTCGATCCCCACAACCCCCAACTTCTTCTTCTCCTCCTCCTCCTTCTCCATTTTATTACAGTCATTGAGTTTAAATGGCTCAGCTTGCAGCATTATTAGTTTCATTATTAACGGTTGTTCTATCAATATCAGGTAATAACAATAGCCCAATAGTGTAAAAAGCATACAAAGTTCTCACCTTTAATACAAATCTTTCAAACTAAAAAATTTCACTAACCAAGTTATTTTTGTATAGGAGTAATTTCAACGACCTTCACAATAATAAACAAGTGCGAGTATACAGTATGGCCAGGCATTCTGTCCAACGCCGGTGTACCGGCACTGTCAACAACCGGCTTCGCGCTCCAAAAGGGCGAGTCCAAGACCATCACGCCACCGACCTCCTGGGGCGGTCGCTTCTGGGGCCGAACCCACTGCTCCCAAGACTCCACGGGCAAGTTCTCCTGCGTCACAGGTGATTGCGGCTCCGGAAAAGTCGAGTGCTCCGGGAATGGCGGCGCGGTACCAGCGACTCTGGCCGAGTTCACGCTCGACGGCGCGGGTGGGTTCGACTTCTTCGATGTCAGCTTGGTCGACGGATACAACCTCCCTATGAGGGTCGTGCCCCAGGGTGGGACCGGTCAGAATTGCACAACCGTCGGCTGCGTGGCCGACCTCAACGAGTCGTGCCCCTCAGAGCTGCAGGTCAATAGCGCCGACGCCAGCGGGAACGTTGCCTGCAAGAGCGCGTGCGAAGCCTTTGGGCAGCCCGAGTACTGTTGCAGCGGCGCGTATGGTTCACCCAACACATGCAAGCCGTCTACATACTCTCAGATCTTCAAGACCGCGTGCCCACAGGCTTACAGCTACGCGTACGACGATAAGACGAGCACCTTCACATGCGCCTCCGCAGATTACACAATTAGTTTCTGCCCTACCCCTATCACCAGGTAAATTTACTATAAACACCCTCTACTTTTTTTCATTCTACTTGCCTGAACGGTAATGGGTAGTTTCGTCCATCAAAATTGATAAAGCCTGTCAATATTAACGTTAAATTATGTCCCCCCATGTTACCTCACAACTTTTCATGTCGAGAGAGATTGAGAAAGAAAAAGAGATTAAAGTAATCTCCAGATCAGAACCCATTGCGGCATTTAAGATGGAACTCGGCTAGATTCGGGCTCGGCTCTGTTGCCGACCTGCTTCTCGTCTTCTGGTCAATAAATTCGGCAGGCGAGGGTCATAAAATCATACTTTAGTGTCCACATCATTTTCTTGAAAATGTTTTATCCATGCTCTCTGTTGGTAAATGCTGCTGCACCTAGAGTCGGTTCAATTGTCAAAACCTAACCTAACCTTTCTGAAAGCTCAAGAAAGTTGGTCATAACTTCATATCTCATCAACTGTCTTCCAAACACACTAGCCTTAATAATAATAAATATGTATTTTTCAAAATTAAAAGAAATTATTTAACTATAAAAAAATATGTGATTCTTTTATAAAAAGAAAAAATTATATTTGAAGAAAGCGGCCAAACGATCGAATGCATGTTCTGTGGTATGCAAACATGCCACAGTATTCCCGAATCTCTATACTCTATTCGCCTAGAGATGTGGTTCAATTTTTAATGCCAAAAGGCCAACCGGCATAGCAGATTTGCACACACTTCTATAGCACATATCATGACGTTGTCGGTAACGGTCATTTTTTTAGTGTGCAGTAACGGTAAGTAAATAGCTGATATATTGGCCAACCACTACACGACACGTTTACTATGTTGCTAACGGTAAAATTGTTTGGTGCAGCCAAAAAGCTTCACAAGGTACGACGCAGGCCACCCCAGCTTCCACTACAACAACCTCACCGTCCATCGGCAGCACGATGATCTACGAGGGTCCCCAGGACGAAAGTACCGCATCACCGTCCACTCGTGCCCACGTGTTCGGATTCGATTCCACCGTGGGTGTAGTCAGCATCGCGGTGGCAATTTGGAGGTTCTGGCAGCTCTTCTAACCTGTTCGCCAACCTTTTCAAGTTAGGCCCAAAATCATCCAAAATTGCCAACACCAACCTCTAGCCGAGATGCTGGCCCGTGGGCCATACACTTTTTCGTAGCATGGGCCATGTGATATAGGTGGGGCCTTCAAGGTCGGCCATTGGTGACGCGGATACGAGTCATGATGTAGAATCTCACCTGTCAAATTGATGGCTACCCACTAGCATAGAGTATGGCCATTCAATGTGAAAGGAAGTGACATAGATAATGGAATTCTTTGAAAATCATTTTATTATTATTATTGAGTCCAATTCTTTTTTATAAAGGAAGAAGAAAAGGGATGGGGGATTCCTTTGTTTGTTTTTAGGATAAAGTGTCGATTATTTCATGTAACCACCGCATTTGGTGCAAAATAATGTCAATGTGTTTGATGTCATATTGCTGTGCATGTTGTGTCCAAACACTTATTCATAAATGGATTCGGAAAGAGACAAGACAGTACTCGAAAATTAAGAATAAATTAAAGAGTATGGATAATATAAACAAGGCCAGCAGTATGCGAGACGTGGAAGATGAAACTTCAAGTAACAAGTTCGCAATCATAGTATGAAATGACATTCCTCCGCTCCATTTGTCCATAGTAATCCGAATAATGTTATATATTAAGTCATCTTTTCTATTAATGGGTCTCGATCAACTCTAGCTGAAAAAAATACCAAAAAAATAAAAATACAAATATGATGAACATTACAAAATCACGTAAATAGGCCAAACCTTTTTGTGGAGTTATAACTCGGGTAGGTGAGGCAATTGTCGTGGAGAGAGCATTTGTATTTAGAGTATTTAATGTGTGGTACTGGTAGTTGGGATCATTGACAAAGCTTTTAATAATCTAATTTATTAAATACGTATTTATCTTTAAACACCTTGATTTTTACAAGTTTTTTAGAAAAGTAATGTTAAACTATGATTATTCTATAATACGTAGCACTCTTAACCAACTCTTGAATATTTTTTGTTAATCCTATTAAAATTGTTTGTAGGCTCTCCTTTCATTTTTGGGCACTTGGCAGCCATAAAAAGAGTTGAGTATTATAATTTATTTACTCAAACAATAGAGTAATCGGAAATCAGTCGAGCTCTCCTTTCGTAGGATTATTTATTATATATAAAAATATAATTTCGCAACTATTAAGTGTTTTCAATAATCTGAATTAGCTCTACTTCAAAGGAATAGTCAACCTCCCTATAGTGCGGGCCTAAATGCAACATTATTCTTAGTACTTAAAACTGTAACATATCTAACTCAAACCCTACTGAACTTAAAAATAATGTCTAGCCTATCGAAGGATTGATCCATTTAATTTGTTCTTAAAAAAAATAAATCATATTTTTAAGTGCAGTTCACATGTCATCATAGCAATCAATTTCATTATAGTTGACATTCAAAAAAAGAAAGAACGAAAAGAAAAAAAAAAAAAAAAATTCTTTCCATATGATATGCATATAAGATAGGATCCTTTTGAGGGCGTCCTTGTATTGGCTAGAGAATTATTTTTGGATCAAAAGACTAAAGTCATATAAGCTAGTGTAGCTGGATGATGGCTCTAGTACTCCTTATCATAAACCTTTCATCTATCAAATGTTATGGAAACGGTACATCAGTTTTGATGAATATAAAGTAGATACTTATCAAGTATATAGTATTCATTGTGTCAAATAGATACACTAGCTATATATGTGTTAGAGAGTATCACTTGCGTTTTGTATTATGTGCGTATCAGTTGGACAAAGCCTGTGATAGACTAATCCACATTTTCTTATTTATTTCTATCTTCTGTATTATTTAATTTATACTTGGAGGTGGAGGGAGCATTACTGCTAAAATAATTATACTACCCCACTATTCATTCATGATCAAAACATATTTTAAAGAGATATTATTGGATGAAACCAAACCTTTAAGGGCTAGAGTGGCACAGTATTTTTTACAATTTCATTATTATTTTAGTCAAAATTCTTGTATATGCGCGTGGTTACACATGACTCAGCATATTCTCCTGCTGAGTCATGTGTAAATATAATATAGAAAATTAAGAGCCAGAAGTTTTTAATGTTCGTGCATATATAAAACCATTTCGCCTAATTTAATATTTTCTCATTTGAATTATTGCTGCTGAATGACTCTGTGTTAGTCGACACTCAGGGCTCAATGTGTAAGCGAAGATTCTTATCTGAATTTCAGCATGAACCACGTTGCTAGTTCTTCGTCGCGCATGGCAGCATTTGTCACAGCCACTGTGTGCGTGTCACATACAAATAGACCGAACCCACATCTCACCTCTCTTTTCTTTTTTTATTTTCTTTTTTTATTTTATTTGTAGAGATTTCTTGTGAGAAAATAAACAGTAGAGATGGAATGGTTTGAAGAGAAATTTGTTTTCTTATTAGAGGAAATTTTTATCATTTATTTTTTGAAAAATATTTCCCACAAATTTTTTTGTGCAAATATAATTAGTGTTTTTTTTAATCATTACAGATATAAACAGTGATTTTTTCTCTGGATTAGGCCTACTCATTTCTCAACAAGGCCCAAGATGGTATGTTATGCACTACAATTCGTTAATTAAAGCTTGTTGGGGCCTGCTAACTCTCTCGACCAGAAGCAACGTTATCATTGTCTTTGTTTTATTAACACTTTTTTAAAAATAAAAAATAAAAAATAAAAAGTTTAAAACACAATATACTTGATCTATTTTCACATCCCCTTTTTCCCCTCTCCCGCTTTGGAAAAAAAATATATATATTTTCATGTTTATATCCTATCAAAACATTTTTTTCCAAAAAAAAAAAAACATACTATGAAGAGGGTCTAAGACCATCTAAACACAAATAGTTGCCAGTGTCACAAACCAGAAGTAGTGGTAAAGCCAATAAATCATAGAATTATGATCCTCTTCAATTCATCTGAACTAAATAATATTTAATTAGTTATATTAGAATGATATTTTTGTTTCTTAAAAAAGTAAAAATACAAAAATATTTATATAATATAACTAATTAAATATTCTCCAGTTTTATAGCTGTCACAGAGCTGGGGCAACTATGACGATGGTCAACAAAGAATCTTTGACTTTACCTCTCAAAGCTATGGTAGGCGCATGTGATTTAGATGTAATCGCATATACTTTACACTCTCTAATTGTATAATCTGCCTACGTGAACCTTGACAGAATTTTTAAGCAGAATTATTTTTGTCAAACTTCTTATTTATTCCAAAATTAAGACTTTTGAGAAAATTGGGTGTTTAAGTGATTCGATGCTGATTGGATGTACACTTTTTAACAAGGGAAAAAAATGCCTGTGGCGTGCTTAATGGATAAGGTGCTTGGACTTAAGTAACCAACCAACAACGATTTATTAGTTTTAGGGGAAACTTCACTAAGGACCCTCAAACTTTCACCTGTTTTGAAATATTTCCTTTAAACTTCAAAATCTCTCAATTTAATTCCTTAAACTTTCAATTGCTTTCAATTTAGACACCTCTGTCAGATTTTAAACGCCACATGACGTTTATACCCCTGACTTTTATATAAAATTTTAACTTTTAAAACGTTTTTTTATTTTTAAAAAAACAAGAATTAGGGATATTTTGGTCCTTTGTTTTTTAACGGCTAAAATTAACGGAAGGGTCCAAATTAAGAGCAATTAAAAGTTCAAGGAACTAAATTGAGATATTTTAAAATTAATGAAAAGTATTTTAAAACAGGTAAAAGTTTGAGAGCCCTTAGTAAAATTTTTCCTTAGTTTTATTGTTAAACGCTGGTCTAAAGATAATTCTTATTATGATGAAACTTTTTATTAGAGGGTTTTTTTTTTTTTTTTTCCTTAATTATATGACGTGACATATCTCATTCAATAATAATTTCCACCTCAGACTTGTAATTGCAATCAGGAAATTTCCTCTCAATTCGACTTACACGTACGTTACATTATCTATTTTAGTTATTAACTTTTACTATTTAATTTTACTATTATTTTTCAATATATTTTATTTATTTAGAAGAGAGATAATGATAAAAATAAATAAAAATAACTTTTTTTTGTTTTTAACATTTGGTAAGTTTACCGTACATACCAATGTAACAGTTCACCCAATTTTTGTTAGTGTACGTAGCTAGCTAGATGTGAGTGATTCTTTATACCTAAATTTTGGTTATGGCTGCCCCCTCCCTTTTTCTTTTTTTTTTTTTTAAGCGACCAAGTAGACTAATTGTGGCTATTATATCTGGGCGTGACTATAGTAGCATCTATCCGCTAAGAACCGCGCAGGAGGAATCTAGACAGTAAAAATCGCAAGCGCTATGGGTTGGGGTTTTCCCATATATATCAGTTGTGAAAGGGGAGTGGTGGTCAGTTTATAAATGTGAGGAAAAGCCTCACCTCTTGAGCTAGCTTTTGAGGTTGAGATAAACTCAAGACCATCCAACACTGGTATCAGAGCCCAAATTTACCAACAAGTCTCAGCTCAACAGTCCACGGTAGAAATAGGTTGTTGTTGTGACCAGAGACGGAGGGAGGGGGGGACCGGGGTGGGCCATGGTCCCCCCCCAAAATAAGGAAAAAAAAAATTAAGTAAAAAAAATAATAAAAACCCCAAAATAAGGAAAAAAATTATAAGTTAAAAAAATAATAAAAAAAAGTAAAATTAAAGTTTTTAATTTTAGTCATTTGGCCCCTTCAAAAAAAAAAAAAAAAAAAAAAAAAAAAAAAAAATGGGCCCTATTTTTAAATTTTTTTGGCCATATCCAATAAAATTTTTTGGCCCTATTTTTAATTTTGTTGGCCCATACCCACTAAGTTTTTTTATTTTTGGCCCTTACTTTCAAATGTCTACTTTTTTTGCCCTTACAATAGTCTTTAGTTCATAAAAAAACAACTAAAATAATTTTTTTTAATAAAAAAATTTTAAAGAACCGAAAAAAAAAATTTGGCTGGCCCCCTTCCATAAAATTTTCTGGCTACGTCCCTGGTTGTGACCCAGGACCGGATGTGTGAGGAGGAAATTGTTTGAGATATCCCACATCGATTGTGGAAAGGGGTGATGGTTACTTTGTAAGTGTGAAGAAAAATCTCACCTCTTAAACTAGCTTTTAAAAGGTTGAGATAAGACCAAAACCATCCAACACTATAGATACCTTTATTAACCAGGTGTGAATGCCCTAACTGAATGGGCTAGTTGGGCTGGGGTTAAGTTTGCACCCTTTATTAATAATGAATCGTACGCCATACGGACAGTAGAAAAATCCTAACGAAACTCAAAAAGAGGTGGCTTTATTGTTGTCAGGGGCCTGGTCTATGGCTCCCGTTCAACTCATATATAGAGTCGATACGTTTTGCATTTCGAGATTCTCCAACATTAGTACTGGCACTCAAGAAAGTTTTCTCCATGTTACAGGAAAAAAAAAAAAAAAAAAAAAGTTTTCTCCAAAGGACAATTTTTTTTTTTTTTTTTTTTTCATTTGGAGAAATTCCTTTCAATTTATCACGACGTGTGTTTGAAAAGCATGTAAGAATTAATTACATGTTTTATTAAAATTACATTTAAAAATTATATACATTTTAAACACGTGTCAAGAAGATAAGAGTCAAGTAGACGAAGAGATAGGGTGCACATGGTGTCTAACAAAGACCCCTTTAATAGAATCCAACATGATCCCGTTAAGATCTTGGATGGGTCCAAGCTAGTGTGGATTTACAGCCATAGTTGCATCTGACCCACACTTGAGCTTTCTGTCAAAACATTTCATTAACATATCCACGTAGATAGCCTCCCTCATTGTTGAAAAAACTTCTTTACGCGGTCCAAATGTTTTCTCTAATTAGCTTTTTCCGTAGTTTAAACTTTAAAGACATCAAAAAGACAAGTAGATAACTTGGCCAAGAAGATACACTTCTTGCTTTAGCGATAAGTAATTTGTAAAATGGACTTCAATATCACATGTTAAATTGTAACACTTCGATCCTATATTGTTGAGAAGAGGAATTGCCCACCTAAAGTGTTTAGTTTATAGAAAAATACTTATGGATGTCAAGTCTTATATTGCTTACTTAGTACTGAGCTTTACAATTAATTATATAGAATCTTTAGATTGATCAGTTCTTTTAGGATGATAGCCTAGATGTGTTTATCGCTCTAACGTAGCGTGATTTAAATGCATGGTTTTCTTTTTATTTTATTTTAAGTGGCAACACAAGAAGACATTTAAAACACGTGTTGATGAATGTGATAAATGCGTGTGAAGAGACCGATCATAACTCGTCCTCTTTGAAGACAATTACCCACATGTTAATTTCACCTCTAGCCGTCATAATCAAGGTTAGCTAATTAGCATGTTATCCTCGAAAGTATATGGTTATTGGTAGACATCCTCAAGATGATCGATCAACTTGCCAGTCGCCAGAGTCTCTTCTTATATACGTATATGTAGTTTAGACATTGACTAGGAACAAAAGTGAGCAAATTAAATTTGCTAAAATAAAAGGGAAAAAGAGAGAGGCAAAATTAATCCTTCTTTAGAGGCTTCCAAAGGAAAAGTCTGCTGCTGTTATGCGACATATCGTACGTAGATTTCAATAAAGAGAAAGCAGATCAAAGAAAGAAAAATTTGCCTACGTGCAAAAAAAGAAAATTATCCAAATGCTCCTTTACACGACGGATAACATGTCAATTTGCATTCTTGGATGTTGAAAGGATATCATGATCGTCATTACTGAGCGGTAAAGATTGTTGAATATAACCTTTTTGATATGTTGACTTCTTCTTTATTTCATGAATTTCAGCACGACGTTGGCCACCAACATTATCCTGGGCCGAACCATGCATCCATATGAATAATGGGCATGCATGTTGAACCATGCAATACTAAAATTAATGTATGTATTGATGATGGAAGCATCAAAAAATTAACCCAAGTACAATTTATGTGGCAGGGATTTCTCAGCATAGACTAGTTTCAAACACATGCATACACGTACGGTTTCCGAGACTATTGGAGTTTTTTTTTTTTTAAAAAAAAAAAAAAAAAAAATTGTCTACATAGATTAATATAAATAATATATTAATATGGTCCAAAAGGCACAGCCCTTCAAGTTCAACCAGAAATTCTTCTGCGGTTTTGCACATGTAAAAGATATGGGCACGTCACCGGGTCTCATTACTTTTGAGCATGCAGCGTCGGCATCCCACTTCTGTGTGTCATCGCGCCCACAAATATAAATATTTTTTTCTCTATGGTTAGATATACTTGAAGAGACTGACTGTGAGCAAAGTTGCCATCATATTTGGGCGGCGAATTTAATTATTTTATTTAATATTTTAACAGTTCCTAGCCTTAAACTTTTCTTTAAAGAGTAATAGACAATAAGTAAAATACTTTTACTGAATTGAAAGATAAACTATAAAAATATTATTGGAATTATGAGCCTCAACTCTAACACTATATTAAGTTAATTACCATTTTTTTTCCTTTAAAAAAGTTACTATTTATTTTAAAAATTTAAATAAATTAAAATAGATGAATTTAATATTTTGTCTAGAGTTGGTGGCTATTCAAGTCAATTTTTAGGCATGTGTTAAAGACCACAGAAATTATATACATATATAATATATGGGTAGACAACCACGTTGAACTTCTGAACCATGCACGTAAGCCATCGCATGAAAAGCCATAAACTTTATGCATGAAACGTAGGCTGTAGGCATTTGGCTTTTGCACCACATCACAAGTGCTTTGTGAATATTCTCTCCTTGGACATACCAATTTTCCTAGCCATCAAAATTTGAGAAATATTACATATATTTTCAATCTCACTCTCAAATGTATAATACATTATTAAATAATGTGACACTAAAAATTACTATTAAATTCAAAATCTAATAATTACCATCCAATTAAAATCTAATAATGATTTTTCGTGTCACGTTAAGGAAAGTATATTGCATTTGTCTAAACACTTTAGCACTTGGAAAGTTATATATGCCAAACAAAAAGCTTGCATGTTTGGCTTTAAAAATTATACTTTTCAACACAAGTCCAAACATGTTCTTAGTTAAAGGCCTTATATATTAAGAATGCTGATCATTTCACCAGGGCATTGCTAAATTAACATTTTTATCTCACAATGTCAATATTGCAGCTTCAATTAAGTTTTGGGAATAGTTTTTTAACATAATTAAATTAATATGAGAGTTTAATGGGACAACATTATAGGATAATTGTGAAATAAAAGTGTGGTTTCCAACTTCTTTTTACTATATATATATATATATATATATATATATATATATATATCTTTTAATTTGTAAAGCAATAACAATTAAGCCGACATCTTTTACTTCTTTACATAAACCTTTTTTCTTTTGGGGGACATAGCTAGTCCAACGGTTGGACACATATATATTTTAGCCGAAATCGAGTTACTTTCTTAGGTGGCCTTACCTATACCAATTTTCTTTAATTAATTCTGTACTCAGTATATCAAAGTCTATACCCAAATGGTGTCCTTGTGAGATTCTGAAAGCGATCAAAGGATTGAAAGCCAAGAGATGAATAGGGTAACACGATCAAGTGCGTTCCACGGCACCATCGATCAACAGTGTGACATGGAGCAAGATCAGCATCTCTTTTGCTAATTCTTAAAGCAAACCCAGTTTCCCATCTTTTCCTTTTAAAGTTTCCACCTTAGGGACCTACGTACGTACCCAAAAGACTCAGAGAGTTCCACAATTGGGCCCCAATATGAACTATCAGAAACTCCAACATTTTGAATTATTCTTTTCTTTTTTCTTTTTAAATAAAATTGAGAGAATTTATTTTACATTCAGATTTATACATTTGTTACATTATTTAAAAATGATCCTCTTTGTTCATTTTTTCGGTTAGAGCGTCATCGTTTGTTTATTAAATAAGAAATTTTAAGGGTTTATCGCATATATATATATATATATATATATATATATATATATATATATATATATAATTTTTTTAAAATAAAAATTTCCAAAAGATACTTCTCCCTTTTCCTCCCCAAAATAAAGCATACATGCATTGCTTTTTTACTTTGTATGATTGTTAAGCTGATGTGTATTGCCATTGTTTATCGTATTTGTAAAGTATTGTTTAGCGATAAATTTAAAAAAATCATATATAGCAATGTCTCCGAATTAAGATGTTATCTTTTGGGTTAAATTTGTTTGTGACAAATTAATTTGTTGGATCATGTAAAAGCCAAAAACTTAACAAGTCTACATAATACATTAATCGGGAAAGAGTCCGAAGACCACCAAGAGGAAATTTCACTATTAAAATATGAAGTATAAAAAAATAAAAAATAAAAATAGTAAAAATTAAAGAAAATTACTCAAAATTCAAAGTCCCAATATTCATAAGTACTCTCACGCTTACACAAAATAAAAATTGCAACAATGGCGGTTGCCTTGTGTTTAATTGCTATTATTATTATTATTGAGTTTTTTTTAAAAAATCTAAACATGTTTACCCACTATCACAACGGAATAGGATCCTCTCAATTTCATTTAAAGTTGAGAGTATCCATTTATTATATTAACGTTAAAATTGAAAAATAATATTTACAACATTACTTTTTATTTTACACTAGAATATTCTCCATTTAATTTATGATAGCTAATTTTATGAGGTAAAAGATAAGATCATAATTAATAAGAAATATAAAAATTAATGTGACAGTCCTTGTAGACGAGAGTAGGAGGAAGGTGAAACACAGCATTTCCAGACAAAAAACTCGAAACTGGTTATTTCGCAAATCTCAAGGCCTAAGCTGTTAAAGTTTCGATGGCGAAGGAAGCGGTGAGTCACGGTCGGTTGGAATTAAAAATAAATAAATAAATAGAACGGCCTCTACTGAATTGACACGCTAGCTGCAAGTAGACCCAACAGTGCCATGCACCACCCACCGACCACCGACCCAATCCCAAACTCCAACGAGCTACTACGTACCTTCCCCATATCCATGCAGCCTGCAGGGCTCACATACATAGAAGATTCTAAAAACCGACCAACCATAGATTGATCATTGATACCATCCACCTTCAAAACGACAACTTTGCAATCGTCCTTTTTCCATTTTTTGATTAATTTGTTCTCTTACCACAAAAGTTTTGGTCGTCTTATATTATATGTAGTTGACCGTTTTATTAGAAATAGGTTTTGGGCCTAACTCAACCTAAAAGCTAGCTCTAGATAGGCCCAATACTCATTTCTAATACGTTTATGGATCGAGTGACAAAACTCACTCACAAATTCATATCAGCAATCTTTTATTTCTTCTTAAATACAAAATTGAAAAGAAGTCTCTGATCAACTTATGTTATTAAACTCACATGACATATCTCCTTGTATATCACATGTAGGACATCACTAGTCAGCCACCCAAGCCTCAAAATATTTACTATTTTTTAATAAATAGAAGAATTTTTTTTCTAAAAATACATGCATTTTCTTCTATCCAATTGTTAGCGAAAACTTTATCCAATGGAAAAAAAATAAAAAACCAATACCTCATAAGTCATAATTAACGGAGTTTTTTTGTTGTTATTATTTTGTTAAAGAGATACGTGGAAGGGGCCATTAGCAAACAGATGTGGTGGAATCTGTGCTAGCTATTGTTAGTGAACTTTCATTGACAATGAAGGTGTGAAACAATAAACTAAATTTCGAGATTCTAATAATCAAAGAAGCGAATCCAATTCCAAATTAGAAAAGATGTCCAGCCCATGAAAATTTAGCAAGATTTGCCACGTTCAATCATTGAATATAAGAGCCGAAAGCCAAGATTCTTAAACATATTAATGCTCCCAGGGCCAACACTTTGTTTGGTGGAATAAATTGAATCACACCAATTCAAAAGATGCTCTGGCAAAGCTGATTAAAAGAGCTTCGATTGATAAGCCTAATCAGGACTGGTTTCTCTGTACCAAATCCATTTTATATCGTACTGAATCTTAAAACCCCACTAAATGCACATTATCCTTATTTTTTTATTATTTCTGTCTAATTTCTCTGATGATCGATCATCTCAATTTATCTAACATAATTCCAACCGACATTCATCGATCTGCCATTCACTATATATATTTTTCCTTTATTATCTTAAGTTCTCTTTTCTTTTCTTTTTTCATACTAACTAGCTCGTCCTGTTGTGCAGACTTTCAAATTATCGGTAATAATGCCTCAAGGCACGAAAATGTGTCCTGTCTCCCAATCGGTGCATGCTCAAATAATTAAAAAGTGGCGGGTGCAAAAATATTACTTTCCACCTAATTAATTTAAAGAAAAGGAAAATAGTAATGATGGTAATTAAGGACTCAAATTCATTGAACTTTTTTGGGGTTGGGTTCACTTGCCATAAACTTTAGGAGCATAGATAGTGGTGCTGTTTAAATCAATGAAAATTGAAAACTAGACCCCAAAAAAAAAAAAAAAGGATCAAGTAAATTACAGTTTTGACATGAAACCTCGTGTTAATTATCCAATTTATCACTCTTGTTCTTGGGTTTTTAGTTGGATTAGAATTTTCAGTAAATTACTATTTAAATAGTTAACAATTTAAACAATAATTATAAAAGAATCTCTGCCGCTACAAGACTACTTGTTCGAGCCGCACAAAATAAGCTTCATAGGAGGCTTTTTTTTTTTTTTTTTTTTTTTTTTTCCCTCAAATTAATAACAATTCTAATTAACAACAAAATCAGCTTTATATATAGGTGTTCACTTTCACTATCTAGCTAGTGAGTCCCAAGCAGCCAAGCAGGACCCACAAGTTTAATGGTGGTTTCCTGGTATACAAAGCGAATCCCGAAGAAGCAGTACAAGAAATTTCCTCTCCCTTCCCTACGTGAGTGTTTGACTATCTTACTTAGATTACTTTGGACGAAGGCTTTCCTTTTGTCTTTATAAAACGGTGGAGTTTATTCCAGCCTCCATGTATTTTATATATATATATTGAGTACGCCAGTCTCTAATTCCCATCAGAATCTCTCTCCTGCCATTTCCACTGATCCCCTCATACAAACAAGAAAAAGCATTCCCTCAATTGTATGGGTGAAAAATCCCACCTCTATCTTCATAAATCTTCTCCCACTCCCATCTTTCAATCATATAGCATAACCCCACATTACCCATCATCGTCTTCGTCCTGTTGGCAACCAATGCAGCTTTTCTTTCATTAGAGAAAGATCTAAACACCACCCATAACTGACAACCCCATAGTCTTTCCAAATGGATCTCATTTTGTCATGCAATCGTTGTGTGTACATCTGCCTCATAGTTTTGATCTCGTTTTGTAGAGGTGAGCAATTTTTAAACGCTTCAGATTTTGCATTCTTGACGGTGATTAAATAAACCTTATAATGGGCTTTTGTTGTTGCAGGTTTATCAGGGGCTACATTTACGATAATAAATAGGTGTGACTATACAATATGGCCTGGAATTCTTGCCAATGCCGGTAGTGCCAGATTGGACAGTACCGGGTTCGAGCTCGCGCCTGGCGGGTCTCGGTCTTTTCAGGCCCCACCCAACTGGTCTGGGAGATTCTGGGGTCGCTCCGGTTGTATATTCGACCAGAACACCGGCCAAGGAAGTTGCGTCACCGGCGACTGTGGGTCCAACCAGGTCGAGTGTAACGGTAACGGAGCGAACCCGCCAGCGACTCTCGCGGAGTTCACAATCGCGCCGGGCAGTGCCCAGGATTTCTACGATGTGAGCCTTGTCGATGGGTACAATTTACCCATGGTTGTGGACACGAGTGGTGGGTCGGGTGCATGCATGTCAACCGGGTGCGCGACCGACTTGAACCGGCAGTGCCCGAATGAGTTACGGGTCGGGGACGGTGCGGCGTGCAAGAGCGCGTGTGAGGCCTTTGGGAGCCCCGAGTACTGCTGCAATGGGGCGTACGGTACACCGGACACTTGTAAGCCGTCAATTTACTCGGAGATGTTCAAAGCAGCGTGTCCGAGATCGTATAGCTATGCGTACGATGATGCCACGAGTACGTTTACGTGTACAGGAGCAGATTATACCATTACATTCTGCCCTTCATCGGCAAGGTAAGGATATGTTATCCCATTAATACGTCTTTTTCTTTTTCTTTTTTCCTTTTCTTTTTTTATTTTTAATTTTGAAATTTCACTTTTATTCTTCTATTATTATATGATTATTATATATGAAGCTGATGAGGAAGAATTCGGGGATGAATCTATTTATTAAGTGTTGTCTTCTTTTTACGATTATTCTGTTTAGATCATACTACTTTTTCCTTGCTTTTGTGTGCCACAAGCTAACAATGATTGGTGTTAACTTGTGAGATACATAAAGGTGATTGCTAGGTTACTTGTAAAAACAACTGGCGCATTCAATCTATTCTAGTGTAATATAGAGTCAGATTTTGATCTTTAGTAATTTATTGTTCAGATCATTAGTAATTTTAACAGTAAATGTAAGAGTTTTTATGAGAATTATCTTCCTCAACTAGTGAACGGACTATTCGAGATCTATTGAAGACCTATAGAAGTTTTCACATTTACTACCTAAACTACTAGAAATCCAAACAACCAAATATTGATAATCTAAATCATATAATGTCTACTATACAATTCAATTCTTTTATGGTGGAATTTGATGTTTATATTTAGTGTCTGTATTACATGCAATACAAGCAGCCCATGTGAGAAGGTGAGTAACCCCCTATTTGGGTAATTGAACATGTGCTCGAGCAGGTGAGGAGTTAACTTGTCCTCTCACATAAGTTGTCTATATTACATACAATCACAGTAGCGCATTGCACTTGGTCCTTGTCGTCATCTTTTATTGGGGATGAATTTGCCCCGCATTTAATCAATGCTTGTATAAATAATCAATTTTGATTAACTTATATAATTGAGTTATCACTTCTAAATAAATTTAGACAATATTTTCTTGCTATGGCATCTTCAATGAAGTCTATGTAACATTTTCGATTTTCTTTCTTATAGCCAAAAATCTGCAAGAGATGCATCTCCAACAACAAACACAACAAACAGCTCCGGAACAGAGTCACAGCCACAAGAGGTGCCAATTCCAAATGAGGTCAACGGTCCTTGGGTACAAAACTTTTTCACGGGAGACTCATCAAAGACCCTTTCTTCTTTCACTTGGATCATTGCTTCTGTGGCTTCGATTCTCAGCCTCTTCTTGATTTAGGGCTCGTTGGGACTGTGTTAATGAGCTTAAAAAATATTTTTAGTATATAAAAAGTTGTACAAAACAAAAATGAGCTCGTTTGGTAAAAAATGTCAAAAAAAAAATGCTTTTGAAAAAAAGAAGCTTTAAAATGATGTTTTTTTTTTTTTTTTTTAATCAAAAGTTCTCCATTTCTTCTAAAGAGGCTTTAATTCTCTCTTCGGCGACCTGGGGTGGGTGTTGAAAAGCCCAATTTTCGAGGCAACATGTATAGATATTTGGAGCTTGAACATATATATATAGCTTAATTGTTTCCCTCATACTTTGTGAAGGATTTGTAGTTTATACGACAAGTTAGAAAGAAAAGGCTTAGAATAAAATTCCATTCTTCCAACCGACTCACATGTGCTAGCAAAAAATTGTTTGCTTGACTTTAAATCCGTGTCTATTGATTGGTGGCCAGGCAACTTCTAAAGTAGGCCACCTTTGCTCGAACTGCAAGCTTACTAATGAGTTTGGCTGGTTTTCAGTGAAAAGATTAATGGAGATATTTCTGCGAAAAAATAAATGGTAAAATTTATTGTCCAATAGTAAATCCCATCTCAACCGTTTATTTTTTCATAAGAGGTTTTCAGTGAGTTTTTTCCACTACAGACAAGCCGAATCAACGGTTATTTCTTTTCATCAAGTCCTATCCACGTTTGCTCTGTTTCTTCTTCTCAAGATCATGAGGTTTTTTAAAATAATCCTAGATCTAAAAATGACGTTCTCAAAGAGTCCAAAAACAGTAAGGTGCAAAGGAAATCCATGAGGAAGCTGAAGGCCTACTACTGTTCTAAGTTTAGTGAGGGTTGTAACTTGTTAGTGAGAAGGACTGCTATATATATCCATATTTTATTAAGAAATGGATATCAAACTAATGTGGAACTCATTCACTCATGGATGCTGCAAAAGCCAATGAAAATGCAACACTCTAATACCACTGGCTTGCATGGAAACTCATGTAAGTGGTGAAATTACTGGCCAAGGACAGATGATGTCCTTGGCCAGAAACATCACGAAGAAATAATTGAGCATCGTTTTTGCCAATAGCAGATGCCTTCATATTGCGTAAAAGTTTTACCTCAGCAAATCGTTGCCAAAGAAATCCAAGATCACAGTCAATTTCGCAGAAAGATGTGCATCATAATCCTTAAAATTCATTAACTAGGTGGTAGGGGCAAAATTCTGGGTTATATGATTACAGTACATCTATGATCTAACGCAGTGTCTTTTATGTTTCAGTCCTCTTGAGACATCCTGAACCACAGGGAAAAAAAAAAAGTAGAGGAAGAAGAAGTGAGCCCCATCCTTCAGAGGCAATCTACAACTCATCCTTGACGACAGAAGGCTCTGTATCTGCATCATCCTTAGAAGCATCATCTTCAGCCTTGGGAGTAGCTGCATCTTCTTTTGTGTCGGTTTCGGTCTCAACTTCTTCATCTTCCTCCTCGACGACTGCATCAGGATTGATTTTTAGGCTAGACTTCACAGAGTTGTAGATACGAGATGCAAAATCACTAGGGTCAGTAGGCGCGAAGCCACTCTCCATGAGTGCGGTTTGGTACATAAGCTGTGCTGTTTGCTTTATATTCTCATCCTGAAAAGCAACCCAATTGTGTTAATTTACAGAAACTAGCAAGAAAATTGCATGCCTGATTAAACATATTAAACAACTGCTCTAGATCAAGGCAAGTAGTAAGGTTCAAGGTCAAGAATCCTTATATGTTCGGACCAAGTAGGCAAGTATTTTTCTATAAAAAGGTTGGTGACCCTTTTGGAAGAAAAGGTAGGGAGTTTTACACAGGATTGATGAAAGTCAGGCGGGCAAGAAATATACAAGAAATGGTGGGGAAGGAGAGGGGGCGAAATTTTAAACTGTACCTCAGGGTTCTCCACCACCCTCTCCTGGAGTCCCTTAATAATTGGGTGCCTCGGGTTGATCTCGAGCACCCTCTTTCCACGCATATATGCCTGCTTAGCAGAATCGGATAAAGTCTGAGACTGCATGATCCTCTCCATGTTTGCACTCCATCCATACTTGGATGTCACAACCACACAAGGTGTGTCAGCCAACCGGTTGGATATCTTCACATCATCAACATTCTCGGCTGAAAGAGCACCCTTCCACCATTTTGTGAGCTCCTTGAACGACTCCTTGAGTTCCTTGTCTTTAGAGTCTTTCCCAAGTTTCAGACCCTCCTTAGATACATTCTGGAACTTTTTGTCTTCATAATCCATAAGGTATTGCATGAGGTATTCATCAACAGGATCAGTGAAGAAAATAACCTGCAACAATATAAACAAAACAACATTTTTTCCCACATTAAGATCAGCGGAGTGAAACACAAAATAATAAGTGCAGATAATAGGGGGGAAGAACTTCCATATATATAATGAGGATCTATAGAAAAAGGCCAAATCTTTTCACAATTGTACCTCATAATTTTTCTTCTTAAGCCGCTCAAGGAATGGAGACTTTTCCAATTGCTCCTTGTTGGTTCCTGTTATGTAGAAGATATCCTTTTGCCCCGATTTCATTCTTGAGATGTACTGGTCCAGCGAAGTCAATTTACCATCTGACTTGGTGCTGTAAGAGAGTTCAAAGACCAAATAAGTCCCCCGGATCCCCAGAAAGAAGACAATGACATTCAAAGAAAGGGCAGCCAGAAAACTAGAATGAGTATACAGAAAAACAAAGTAGATACCTCTCAAATCTGAGAAGTTTTGCCAATCTGTTCCTGTTAGTTGCATCCTCAATAATACCAAGTTTAATGGACTTGCCAAACTCATTCCAGAATTTGGTGTATTGACCTTTCTTCTCATCATCCTCATCACCGGATTTTTCAACCTCTGCTTCTCCATCAACCACAACAGCCAAGCAAATGAAAATCAGCTAAACTTCCATGAATCATTTCAAAATAAGCAAATAATAAACCAATAAATGTGAATTGAGGGACAGAAATTAGCCAGTTTGCCGGGATTGCAGGGAATAAAACATGAATGGAATGGTGGCTGATCCAGTGGAATAGCATGACATAAAGCTTTAAGTTGATTATCAGAAAAGAAACTGTTTTCAGAAACTTAGAAGAAGTTACTCGTAATACCCTTTTTGTCTTTGTCATTGGATTCATCTGGATCCTCTTCAGCAATTCTACGGATCATATCAAGGGCCTTCCGGATGAGTTTCTTCTTGATTGTTTTCAAACTGCTGTGTTGTTGAAGCATTTCTCGCGACACATTGAGTGGTAAAGTGTCGGAATCAACAAGACCCTGCTCAAAATATTAACCTATTTGAGAACCATCACTAGAGCCACATTTCTTCAGTTACATTAAAATGAACCTACTAGGCTACTTGCAAGAATCAATAAGAATCAATAATTCCCTCGATTACCATTAAAAAGTTTAGATACTTCGGCAAGAGCTCATCAAATTCTTCTGAGATGAAAACCCGTCTAACATACAACTTCAAGTTGGATTTTTTTGTGTTATAGTAACTCTCGTATAGATCCTGAGGAGCCTTAGGAGGCACAAACAAAACTGCCTTGAACTCAACATCGCCTTCCGCTGTAAAGTGACTCCAAGATAAAGGCTTATCCTCGCTGAAATCCTGTTGAACAACACCAAAGGTACAACTAATAAAGAAAACTAAAACATTGAGAAGTTACTAAAGTGTCCTACAATTCCCAAACATGGAAAATTACCTTTGCAAGAGAATGGTAGAATTTGCTGTACTCTTCCTCTGTCACCTCCTTTGGATTCCGCAGCCATATAGCTTTAACATCGTTCAGAAGCTCCCACTCAGAAGATGTTTCCTTAACCGTCTTTGTCTTTGGTTTTTTCTCAGCATCCTCGTCTTCCCCTTCTTCCTCAGAAGAAGGGCTTTCGGCTGCTCATGGCAGTGGAGTGAAGAGAAGGGAATCAGTGTAACAAGAAAAGATGGAACAATAGTGCATAAAATAAATTTTGGCTACTGGCATTAAGGTCTTAAAATATATATATATATATATATATATATATATAAAGAATATTAACATTTTGGGCATTTGAGTAATGCATACGTTGTTCATCTTCATCGCTGGATTCGTCTTCATCAGCTGGAACCTCCACATCAACTTCTTTGGTGGACCAGATATAGATGGGGAAGTTGATAAATTCAGAATATTTCTTCACCAAATCCTGTGAAAAAGAACAACCATGACATATTATTTTAACGTCAACCAAATATTAAACCATAACTGACCACCTAAGAAAACATAAAAGGATCCCTCATAATAATATAACAAGAAGATAAAATGAAATTAACATAATTCAAGAAAACAAGTATCCAAACTTTATAAAGCAACCAAAAGCATAAATAAAAATGTCTTCATAATTCAAGTGAAGACAAATAAAAAGTGTTAAGCAGAACACAGTGAAACTAAGTAATATTACAAGTTCCTCTTGTGTCACTCTTTTGTCCCTCCAAGAATGATGTGGCACTTAAAATTACCATTGAACTTGTGATTAATTATTATTGAATTTTGATCAAATGGTAATTTTAAGAACCACATCATAATTGGAGGGACACGAGTAATACAAAATGGACTTCTAGAATTACTCTAGTAAAACTGGCTACCTTAAGAATGATATAATTCGAGAATTTTCAAGCAACAAAATGCATAGTGAAAATGCCACGTGCTACACAAAGCACTGAATTATTGTAGTCCATTTTAAACAACACAGTACACTAACATGTTTGATTTGTTCATGGGGCGTCTAATTCTAGATCTTCACTACAGAACAATTAGAGAATCAATGTGAATGTTTCAGCTGATACTCCTTTTGGGTTCAAATTCTCTGATGGTTTTGCAAATATTAACAGGTTCTGACTAAAAAGGAATTGGCAGCAATTAATATGGCAGAGGCATTAAAAGCAGTGTCTACGAAGAATTTATTACAGGACATCAGTGAAGTAAAATAACATTGGTGATGACTGCAACAAAAGGAAGGACAAACTGACCACTACTTTCTTTAGAGGCAAAACAGATAAAAAGGAAATGAAAAAAAGAGTATCAAGTACACGAGCAACATAACAATGTCTTATATCATTAATTAGAAACATATCAGAAAGTTTACAGGTACATGGAAGATCATACCCATCATACACAACAGAGTCAAAAATGAATATCCAACTACATGAGAAGCGGTGAAGCACAGATATTAGAAAACAAAGTGCTTAGCCTCTAGCCATGAATGCACTAATGCATGGCTATTTTCTTTTCTAACTCCACGTATGTTCATATAATAGGTAGAAAGAAAGAAGGGATCATCAGTAATACAAGCAACACAATTATCAAGCACCACAAGCAACAACAGAAAAGGCACCTAAATAGTTTATGATCAAATATTTCCAACATACGCACTTTCAGTTTGCTCTCCTCCAAGTACTCCCCAGCTTCTTCTCTGAGGTGCAATTTAATCTCGGTTCCACGTCCTAGTGGTTCATTCCATGTATCCTCGGATATGGCAAACGCCCCATCAGCCTTTGATTCCCACACGTACCTGAACACCATACAAACAATTCCATTAACAGTTACATTCATTCAAGAGCTGGAGAAAACAAATCAATTAAATGCCACATTGATTCAAAAGGCTTACTGTTTGTCATCGTTGTGTTTGCTAATGACTTCAACGTAGTCAGCAACAAGATATACAGAGTAGAAACCAACTCCAAACTGCCCAATGAGATTGAGATCTCCACTTGTCTGCATTTTCTCCACGAACGCTGAAAGAAAAAAGAACAACCCAAATCCACATAGTTAACAACCAACTCTAATAAAAAACAAAACTTTAAAGGACTTAGCATGACATAGATACCTGAAGTTCCAGACTTTGCTATGGTACCCAAGTTCTTGATTAAATCCTCCTTTGTCATACCAATACCTCTGTCACGAATTGAAAGGATTTTCTTCTCTTTGTCTAATTTAATCTGCATTATATCATTTCACATATTTCAGACAAAAAAAGGCTTTCCATATTCAGCAATACATGTAACGACTTTCATCAAATTATTTAGACTTTCTCTTCTCTGTCTTTAGCGCAAGAACAGGTTAAAAGTTCTTTTTTAAACAAAATCGCAGAAATTTGAAAAAAAGAGCAACGATTTGAAAGGCCGAACTGCAATTTACATACTGAACCACAATTTTTTACCAAAATCTGCACATTTTGAAACTGCTGAACCAAACGGACTATAATTCAATGTATCATTATCTTGGTAATTTAATATGGGGACAAATTCCTGACCTGGATGTCAAGCTTGGAGTTATCTCCTTCGCCCAAAATCTCTTTATCCGTGAGAGAAAGGAACCTAATCTTGTCCAATGCCTGAAATTAACAAAGTAAAACGGTTTTTGCATAATTAACATTAAATCGTATGAATAATTATCAGAGATAATGTGGTTCACAAAACACAATCTTACGTCAGAGGCGTTGGAGATCAGCTCCCTGAGGAAAATGTCCTTGTTACTATAGAGGGAGTTGATGATAATATCCATGAGCCGAGACACCTCAGCCTGGAATTGAAACTTCTCCGCGCTGTTGCGCAGCGATCTATTGGAGATCGACTCCGCCTCCCTATAACAATCAATCATAGTTAAAATTTATGCTGAGAGACACACAGTGTGCGCGTGCGTGTGTGTCTATGCAGGCTGTGGAAGTGAGGGGCTCATCAATAACAAATTCACAAACCTCTTAGCGACATCAGAGTCCGTCGATAGGCCATTTGGTACCGCACCCAACTTATCTTCCACCTTCGGCGGATCTACAACCTCATCCGACGCTTCTGCATTGGCTTGCAACCTCCGACCTACACAACCAAATCCGATCAATAAAACGGCGTAGTTTAGCAGCGCAATAAGAGTAACTATTCAAGATCCAAGGAAAATGTAAGTTATTGATCTTTAATGGCTGAAAAAGAGTGAGATTTTCCCAAGCGTACCTTGATCCGGGAGGACGAAGAGGAGGCAGAGTAGGAGCAGAGCGGAAGGGATCGTCCACTTCCTCATCGTACTCAAGAACTTCCAGTAGCTTCGCTTAGAGAAATGCTAAATCGCTCAGATTAGCCACGGCTTTTGGGAACTTCATTTGCTGTGGATATATATAGCTCCGTTAGTGAGGCGTAGACCGTGATTTTCACGGGAGCTTGACTCTCTTAACGAATTACGAGTTTCTGAGGGGTAAGGTGCGTTGGATTGGGTCTATTTTGGCAGCGTGGATGATCCAGCGGCTGAGGATTTGTTAATTGAAACGTGGCGCGATGTTATTGGGTTCCGTTTGTTTTCTTGACGTGGAGAAATCAAGTGCGGAGGACGGCCCCACGCGAGGACTTATAAAGTAAGTCCACTTGACCGACTAGATTGCTAATGTGGATGATCGAACGATTGCGTTTTGTTCGTGGGACGTGGTAGCCTGGCAGGGGTTTCCTTCTTTGTTGGTGGAAACGTGGCAGGGTTTTATTGGCGTTTGTTCTCAGCTTGACGTGGATAAATATGCGTTCTTTGATAACTCTACAGGTTTGTTTGGCTGCCTTCAATTTTGTTTTTAAGAAGACATGCTATTTTTTTCTTTTTTCTTTTTAATATGTCCACACAAGAGGAGGGAGGGAGAATTCGAATTAGTGACCTTCGCTTCTTAAGGCGTGGTCTCTAGCCGATTAAACTATTCATTGGACACCGAAGACATGCTATTTGGTTTTCTTTACGAGAATTTTCAATTTTTTACACAATTTTTTTTTTTTTTTTTTTTTTAATATTTATTGGTCCGTTTCTCGACCAACTCCTCTTGATTTTTAGGTTTTAAGTACGAGAAGTACTAGGAATTAATAAGCTTTTTATATTAGGTTATATTCTCTTACAATTAATTATTAAATTTATAGGGTTTACCATTGACTTATATATAAAACTTATTGTCTCCTAGCATTTCTTTTTAAATACACCGTACTGCCCATTTACAATTGAAAAATGCCATATGTAATTTTAAGTAAATATATATTTTAAATTAAAAGTAATTTTCAGTACCATATTAAAAAGTAAATGCTTGAAAGTTGAAAGTGAGCATTTTTCATTTAGAATTGTTACCATTAATTCACATCCGTAATCGATCCGTTTCACTTTTTTGTACGGATCTAAAATCAATTATATTAAATTTTACATGATCATGATGCATATGCATTATTGTCTTGTACATTTACAACAAAATCTATCCTAAGATATTCCTTAGTCCTTAAATATCATCATAAATCATTTAAAAATTCAAGACTTGCTTTCTATAAATTAAGAAGCACTTGAATTATAATAATAATGCCTTTTGTATATAAAACTTGTGGAGAAAGGAGAAGGGAATTTTAACTAGTAACTTCCACTCCATAAAATCTAATCTCCATGTTAATTGAGCTATTCCTTAGGATCTAACAAATTACTTGTTTAAGCATTGTGGTTTTGCAGTTATACCAAACTATTTCTTTAGCTTAAATATCTTTGGGATAAGCTGTCACCCATTGACGAAAGTCATTAAGTGCACATGTGAATTTATGTTATAAACAATGATTAATTTATATGTGGCATTATTAATGACTTAGTTTGGTGTAAAATTATAATATTATCTCTAAATTAAAACAAAAAAGAGAGGTGACTTGGTGAGGAGTAAAATAAAAAAGATAAATGTTATAGGTCAATAAGTTTCTCATATTTTGCTCATATTCTCCTATAAATTTAATTGATCAACTATTATATTGTGGAGTTCACCATTGACTTGTGTGAGATCCACATAAGTTTACAAATCTAATGGTTAATTGTAAGAAAATATACTTTTGATACTTAGAGGTCAATTTGGTTAACTTACAACTTGAGGGACTAATATGTCATTTTTCCTAAATTCTACATTAATTATCATCATTTACTTCTTAATCTTTTGTACTCTATGTTAAGAATATTTGATATTATTTTATAGTTTATTTATTCCTTATTAAGATTATTATATTTCATTTTCATTATAAGGTTTATCACCTTTTCTCAATCTACTAGGTATACTTGTTTTTTTTTTAATTGGGATTCCCTATTTTCATTTCTCAAAAAACATGTTCTGATACAGTCGAGAATATGCTCTTCACAAAATTGTGCAGTTCCGCAAGCTAACGCCTTCTTGGCTAGTATGTGGCCAACTTCACTGGCTTCTCGTTTGACGTGACCTACCTCCCAAAACTGGAACTTTTGCATCAGAATTTTCGCATCATTGGTCATGTGTTCATAGCGACTCCAACAACTCCCTTCCATCCTTAGGGCTTGAACAATTTCTAGCGCATCACCTTCTAGATAAATCCTTGTAAACCCCAAATGGCTACTCAAATCCACTGCCATCCACGCCCCTTTTGTTTCCTCAATAGTTGGATCAGAGACAATTGGTCTAGGTGCAGACAGAGTGGCGAGGATCTTCCCCGTGTAATCTCGAGCAATGACCTCCACCCCCATCTTCCTTTCCTTTATTGCAACTGTTGCATCCCAATTCAGCTTAATAATGCCTTGCGGGGGAGGTTTCCACTTCACTTTCATTTATGCATGTCCACGTGATTTCGAGGAAACTTTGTTTTTTTCCTATTCTGCCTTAAAGGAATTCTGCAATTTGATCTGCTGCCACTTGGTTTATATGTGCCGGTGAAGATAATTCTCCTCGAAAGACCAAGTTGTTCCGTCGAAACCAAATCTGCCTGGCGACAACCACTACGTGTTGGATTTCTTCAACATCTAACTTATCCAACAACTATTCAAGAATGCGTGTAAACCCTGCGTCATTGCTATTAAAAATTATGGACTTTCCTGCCATTCCCCAGCAACGTCACTGGCAGTTGAACAGCTCCAAAGAGCATGTCTTATTGTTTCTGTTTGGAGACAACAAATCGCTCGCAGAGGGAGTCATCGACTAGGTTTACTTGTTTACCACTCGTATCCTACCTATAAATAAAAATTTGTGTATTACTTCACAATATAATTCAATATATAAGATATAACACGCGTCTTTCCACTTCCTCTCTCTTATCCCTTTTATTATTTTGTTTCTTTTATCATCCTCATCGTATATTTATAAATCGGATCAGAGCGACTTTGTCACAAAATAATAGTATATCTGCATGGCATTCTCCCTCAATGGCACAAGTCTGTAAGACACCTTGTTTGCTGACATTGGCTCTTCCTCGAGCAGCCAACCGAAAACCTTGTCTTCTCGGTTTGTACTCCAAAACTATCGATCTTTCTCGGCCTATGGGCCAAGAATCTATATTGGCTAGACTGGGTTTTTGTGAGCCCCAACCCTTGTTTTTCGTTTGTTCTTGTCGCCTTTAATGGTTACGCTTTAGGGCAACACAAAGAACAAAGAATCAATATGTGGGCCTGAGCCTTTCTGGGCTTAGCAAACCGCCCATTAGCCACAACCCACAAAGATTAAAAAATTGTATGTCTAGAAGCATGCGATACATCCTTAGTATTCACGAGAATGGTCCCTGTGACCTACCAACCTCGGTTATTATGATGCGTGGCGCTGTTGGCATGAACCAGCTAATTCATGCATATGATAAGCCACGCACTCCCATGAGCTTTTGCATATTATTTGGGTTTGGATCAGATACCATGCATCATCATGCCCTATTTATAGCTCTCAAATCTTGGTTGCCTTTTTTGCCCTTCAAGAATAATACCCTTTATCCCGGAGCTCAATTTTTAGTAAGATGCCCGTTATTGTTATTGGTTCCCCCTTGAATTTTATTATCCTTAACCCAACTCCATAATTAAGTTCGGAAGAAGTAGCTTTAAGCAACAGCAAGTTCTAGACTTACGAACACCCATCATCAGCTCGTGGCCCACCAAGGAATATACTAAAATGTAAACGTGGCTCAGATCAGCTCGTTTACAGGGTCATCCTCAATCGCCACCGTTCACTATGGAGTAATGATTAAGGTGGCCTTTCCTAGTACCAGTGTACCACCAATCACAAGCATCATAAAAACGACATCGTTACTTTACAAAGCAAAAAAAAAAAATCTGATTACAGTACTGCCACGTATTCAGGATTACTATATCTCCGAATAAGTACGGGCACGTGGCGGTATGTCGTTGGGTATTGCAAAATCGGCGAGTGTACGAAAACAAAAGATACCTTTACTTTGCTCTTTTAAGAAAGAAAAGAACGAAGATGAAGCTCGATATGCCATTACATCAAAGCATTCAGTCAATCCTACTTCCGTAATTTCAACTCCGTAATTAATACCCAAAACATTCTCTAGACGACTCATTAAATCTCTTCCAAGCCCCTCCAGATCCGCTGCTTCCCTCTGCTTTCACACCCAACAACCACAGTTTCCCAATTTTTCCTCTTCCCAAACTACCCCCAAGCTTGTACGCACCGGATGGCGTTATCTGACGCGGTGGTGGGGAACTTGACGACGATCTACGTGGCGGTGATAGCGGGGATCAAGGCCTACGGATTGGTCTGTGGGCGGAGCTTCGGTGCTGGGTTTGTGCTGATCGTGTCCACCGCCGTGGTGGGCCTCATCTTGATTGGGACACTGACGTGGGACGTGTCACGCAAGGCCACGTACGCGGTCTCGCGCGAGCACGTCCACAGCCACGAGATGTGCAAGGGGGGTATTTGCTGGCACGGGTTGGCGGTGAAGTCCCCGGCGTCGCAGGTCCGGTTTAGGCTCCCACAGCAAACCCCAAACGGCCCTTTGTAAAAAGAAGTGCATAGAAGGGGAAAGGGAATAAAAGTAAAGGTTTTGTAACACTGTAAGATACACAAATCTTCTTGTTTCTTTTTTTTGGTTGGTTGGTGGTGTTTGTAGGTTAGGCACGAGGTGTTTGCTTTTTTGATTGAGAGAGAGATACTGTACATGTAATAAGTAATGTTGAAATGAAATCACGTTTGTACATGAAATATAGGCTCCATTGTTGTTCTGTTTAACAGACGTACGTCAATGTTTTCATTGTTTTCATAAAGGATGAGTGATCTGGGACACGCGACTTATCTTCACTGTGTTCGACGCTGAGAACAACACAACAGGGGAGCGGAGATGGCATAAAAAAAAGTTTTGTTTTTGCCTTTCTTGGTTCTATCTATTACGGTGGAGAAGGTGAAAGTTTTTTTGGGTATGGTTTCGAGCTGTTTGGTATACAATTATGGTTTTGTTTTATTAAGACTAAGTTTTATCAATCGTTCTGTTCAAATATGTTTGCTTTAGGGATTTTGTTTTGTTGCCGCTGTGGCCCTTCATGATTGAATTACTGTTTAGTTTGCAGTTGAGGTTCGATTGTATTGACATTGTAAATCTACAACAGGCATTGAATTATCTGATTATTAGAATTCTGTTAAAAGATATGGCCTTTTCTTTTTCTACTTCGTTGTTTGTATTCCCTAACCAACAATGTGAAGAACTTTGACCAATATTATTTGGAACAGTGAAAAACTATTTGTAAATGATAGGTCTGCATGAGACTTGATTCTTTTTTTTTTTGTGGGGGGGGGGGGGGGTGTGGGGGGGTTAATGAGCATGCTGTGTGTGTGTGTGAGCCTTGATTTAGTAATTTTTTGTTCATATTATTGTTAATCTTTTCATCCAAAAGCACAGAACATCTGTTACGTTAGCAATTGGATTGTAATACACTCAATCCAAATTGCTCGAGATTATTGGGATCATAAGTAGTTAATTTGACAAGTATTATTACAACCGGTATTGTTTTATGTTTCTAAAAGGAAAACGTGCATCCATTGTTCAGGTTATTACCTAATGAGGGTACAAATACCTAGTGCTTCCATGTTAACATACTTCATAACTATTGACACACAACAAAGGATTGTTGTCTTCGCCAATCATTGACAGATGAAAGTGAGAAAAAAAATTGTCATGCTATGTGCAGCACACAGTTATTTTCATTGAAATATCATATTTTGTTTCACATATATGCTCTTCCACTTTCTGTTGATGTTATGACCACAAGCTCTTTATTACCAAAGATAGTTTTGGTTTTACTTGTCAATGTGATTTTCTTGGTTTGTCTTTTTGACTAAAAAATGTAGTTGGAAAAAGTCTAGAACATTTATTTTCTTCATTTATATAATTACTTCATGGGCCTGTAAATCATTTTCATTTGAAAACTCCTTTTATTTTTTTCCTATGGGTTATAATTTCTTGTTTCTAATTAAAGAAGGAAGAGAAGACGTAAGCTAAGCACAGGGAAAGATCCAATTAACTAAGCCTACAAATGCCCAAAAAGATAGCTAAGGATAAGCATTTTCAATCCCTTGTATTTCACTTCTTACAAGACCTCCCAGAAAGACAATGGAAAACTGATCTTCATATAATATTATATTTTACATTGATGGCTCTTATTTATTGCTCATGACATTAGCCCAACCACAATTTTGTTTGTAATTGGACAATGTCCAAAGGTAGCAATGCTTCAAGTGAGAGGACAGTTTTATTATGTTTGGGGGAATAGAGTGGTGGTTATAGAGAATAAAAGCCGTTTTGTAGTTAAATATGTGGAATTCAACTAGTGCTGACAACCACAAGTTCTCATATATACTGCGAGTGCTTTTAGGAGGATCATTATGATTGATATATGTTTTAGTGGTCATGTTCTTGTTATAAAATATAAGAAATTTGGTTTATTGTCTTTTTTTTCCCACTTTTCTTTTCAACCATTTTATGATGTTCTTCCGAAGGTTGTTAATTTGTCAAGTTTGGGATTGTCTATCTTGTGTAGAATTTTCTTTTGTTAGTTTGTTTTTCTCCCATATATAGCATGTAGTCTTCTTATGTATTATTCGCTGGTTGGGTTCTGGTAGCTATTATGTTCAACGTTCTACTTATTGATTTGGAAAATTAATTGTGCCACAATGGTTCTTTTTGTCCTGTAAACATTTGTCCCAGATGATGTGGTCCTTTAGCTGGAGAAAACTAGCTTTGTCTTGGCTTAACTAATTAACATATCATTAGTGTTTATTTGTGTTTATGCTTTATTACTCTCTACACTTTTTTGTAAATGTTTTAATTAATTTTTTTAAAGGCGTGTAGTAGGTGAATGTCCTTGTATGTTTATTGGTGATAAGCGTTTTTACGTCATCTTTTGTCTACTTATGACTGAAAATTCACATTCAGAAAGGACTTCATTCCAATGCTAAAACTGTCTTGCCTTTGTGCCCCGTAGCTATTTGGAAGTGTATGCTCATAGTTTATGATTGTGACTGGATTTACAAATTTAGTTGTTTTGGTTTGATATTTTAAAACCCTGTGTGTTGCTTTTGTTGATAAGAACTTGACTTTATCTTTGGTTCATGCACTTTTGAACTGTGTGGACAAAGATAACCCAGTTCTTGTTATCAGTTATTTTGTACTTTACTATATTTAGTAGTATCTTTGTAAATGTTGCTTCATGTAGTTTTTATTCTGCTGCCGAAATGTGTTCCGTATTTTATATTGTGTCTGGTACATGCCTGTAATACTTCATCTTGATTCCTGGTTTAATTCAGTCCAGGATGAGAGTTTACCTGGTTGTGATTTCTAAGTTGCTTTCCATATAAGCGTTCTGATTTTTTATGTGCGACCTTACTTCTTGTGAACTCTGGCTCCACCCCCCTTCAATGAGATTGAATTTTTGATCAAAATTTTTTTTTGTGTGACCTTGATTGCTTTTACCAAGTTTTTTTAATTAAATATTGATTTTGAATAATGTATTGGTTTTGAACTTTTCTAAACTTACATAATATTGTGGAAAACAGATCTTTTTTTGAACTTACACTAGGAATTATTTGCTTATGTTCCTTCAAAATTCTCTTGCTCTATCCATCTAGAGGGAATTTAGGTTGATTTTTCCACTTCTCGGCATGACGAAATGAATCAATCTTTTCATATCTGCAAATCATTTTTGGGCCAGTTGCCAAGTTAAACTCCATCATTGCGAGGATAATAATCTATTGAGAAATCAATTTTGTCAAATTTTGTTGGTTCTGGTTGGTTGTTTCTTTTCCTTTTTAGATAGACTTGGTGCTCATAATTTACTGATCATAGCCAAGGCTTTAAATGTAGCTGTTCATGTTTTACTATACTATTTGTGCATTCTATTCTTGGTTTCTGATTAATTCTGCAAATGCTTATCATGCAAGTTGGACCATGTGGTGATTTGCAATTTGTGATGACCAGTTTATAGAAGACGTGAAATTGTGAACATAATAGTGTAGTGCCAGAACTTGCTTGGTCCAACTTCTTGTTCAAAGTCCAGTTTAGGTTTCTTGTTCCACCCCCTGGGTGATCCATATTAAAAGTTTTTGGATGACTTATCATTGTAGTTGGAAGGGTTATGCTTATATGGCAATTGTGCTTACAGTACAAGAAGTGTATGTCTTCCCCTTTTGTAATTTTTTGCTCTGCAGGTCATTCTGTGGACATTGTTCTGATCCAATGGGAGAAAAAGCATCAGGATGTCACAAGGATTTCTTTGATGATTGGAAACTTGGTATTTGAAGCAGTATGACGCTCGAGGATTTCTTTACGTTGACTGAGATGAAAGATGGGCTTACAGTCCCATCTCGAGTTGAGGAGCTGCTCAATGTAATGCAGAAGGAGAAAGATTGTGTGGTGAAGAATGTTGGCGATGCAACCAGGCAGTGGGCTGCTGTTGCAAGCACCATTGCTTCCACGGAGAATAAAGATTGTCTTGATCTTTTTATTCAGTTAGATGGACTTTGGTTTATTGATAGATGGTTGAAGGATGCTCAATAATTTGGTCAGGACACAAGTGACAGTTGCGTTGAAGAATCAATCACTGCACTGCTACGAGCACTTGAAAAGTTGCATATAGACAATGAGAGGTCAATATCTTCGGGGATTTTGATCACTGTCATGAATCTTCTCGGCCACAGTAGCTCTAAGGTTCAGGACAGAGCAAGAATGTTGTTTGATAGCTGGCAGCTCGGTAAGGATTGTGATTCAATTCCCCAGGATGTTGATGATGTGAATAGAAGGCTTGCTGAAGAGGATTGTGGGCAATCTGCTTTAGGTGCTTTAGAGATCTCTTCTGCCTCAGGTGCATTGGAATCTGGATCTGCTTGTACTGGTGATGAAGCTGGAAGCGAGAAGAAGATTGTGAGGGAACCTGCTTTGCAGAATAGTGTTGATGCCAATGAGAAGCCTGCATCCGATTTTAAGAGCAGGTTAGCTGATATGAGAGTAATAAATCGTTGCAGTGCAAATGCACTCAAGACTACTGGTCAAGATGATGAATGTTGTTCTAATGCTTTGTTGTCCGCCAATGGGATATCGGGAAAACCAGAGGATTTAGACACTACTTTTTCCACGATGGAAGACATTGGAGAAGGTGACGAAGATAAGGAGCATACAAGTGATGAAGGTGATGATTTTATGAAAGCTTCTGATTTTCCTAAATCAGCAACGCATACCAAAAATCCTGATGCAATTGACAAAAAGAGGTCCGATATTGAAAACGAGTATGGCATGGTTGATGCTCTAGAAGTTGCTCGGCAAGTTGCTCAAGAAGTAGGGAGAGAAATCGTGGATTGTAGAGAACCATTCTGCAGTTCATCTTCAGAGAAAATCTCGGAGGGTGGAATCAGGGAGCCAGGTGGCCCAGACTCTATAAATGGAATGCAGGACCGACCTACGGATGTCCCACAGGAGGAGGTGCCAACTGGACAAAGTCATTCTGCTGAGACAAATCCTGAGGGAGAGGGAGGCTCAATTAATTCAGATAATATGGACAATGAACCAGAAAATAGCACACATGATATGGAGTCCTCTGGGGTGACTGAAGTGGCTCAAGAACCAGAGGGTAACATAGAGAAAGGCCCTTGTGATTTTGATCTAAATCAAGAAGTCTGCTCTGACGAAATGGATTGTCTAATCAACCTCTTGACGCCCATCTCTTTTGTTTCTGCTTCAAAGCCAGCAGCAGCTCCTGGATTGCCTGTAGCCCCTTTGCAGTTTGAGGGGAGTCTTGGATGGAAAGGATGAGCTGCTACTAGCGCCTTCCGCCCAGCATATCTTTCCACTGGGGGAGCCCGTGATAGTTCAAAGCAGATATGGTGGACCACCATATCTTTCTCCTCGGCCATGTATGGACCTGCTGGCTCAATCCCGTATATGGTGGATTCTCGTTGTGCCTCAGATTATGGGTTCTGCACCAGCTGTTCCGCCTTCCTACCCACAGCCGCCTTTCGTTATTGTTATTGGTTCCCCTTGAATTTCATTATCCTTAACCCAACTCCATACTCCATAATTAAGTTCGGAAGAAGGAGCTTGAAGCAACAGCAAGTCCTAGACTTACGAACACCTATCATCAGCTCGTGGCCCACCAAGGAATATACTAAAATGTAAACGTGGCTCAGATCAGCTCGTTTACAGGGTCATCCTCAATCGCCACCGTTCACTATGGAGCAATGATTAAGGTGGCCTTACCTGGGACCACCAATCACAAGCATCATGGAAACGACACAGTTACTTTAAAAAGCACAAAAAAAAATATGGGATTACAGTACTGCCATGTATCTCCGAATAAGTACGGGCACGTGGCGGTATGTCGTTGGGTATTGCAAAATCGGCGAGTGTACGAAAACAAAAGATTCCTTCTACTTTTCCCTTTTAAGAAAGAAAAGAATGAAGATGAAGCTCGATATGCCATTACACCAAAGCCTTCAGTCAATCCTATTTTCGTAATTAATACCCAAAACATTCTCAAGACGATTCATTATCCGCTGCTTCCCTCTGCTTTCACACCCAACAACCAAAGTCTCCCAATTTTTCTTCTTCACAAACTTCCCCCAATCTTGTACGCACCGGATGGCGTTATCTGACGCGGTGGTGGGGAACTTGACGACGATCTACGTGGTGGTGATAGCGGGGATCAAGGCCTACGGATTGGTCTTTGGGCGGAGCTTCGGTGCTGGGTTTGTGCTGATCGTGTCCACCGCCGTGGTGGGCCTCATCTTGATTGGGACACTGACGTGGGACGTGTCGCGCAAGGCCACGTACGCGGTCTCGCGCGAGCACTTCCACAGCCACGAGATGTGCAAGGGGGGTATTTGCTGGCACGGGGTGGCGGTGAAGTCCCCGGCGTCGCAGGTCCGGTTTAAGCTCCCACAGCAAACCCCAAACGGCCCTTTGTAAAAAGAAGAGCATAGAAGGGAAAAGGGAATAAAAGTAAAGGTTTTGTAACACTGTAAGATACACAAATCTTCTTGTTTTTTCTTTTTATTTCTTTTGGTTGGTGGTGTTTGTAGGTTAGGCACGAGGTGTTTGCTTTTTTGATTGAGAGAGATACTGTACATGTAATAAGTAATGTTGAAATGAAATCACGTTTGTACATGAAATATAGGCTCCATTGTTGTTCTGTTTAACAGACGTACGTCAATGTTTTCATGATGGATGAGTGAACTTGGACACGCGACTTATCTTCACTGTGTTCGAGGCTGAGAACAACACAACAGGGGAGCGGAAATGGCATGAAAATGGTGCTGTCGTTGTGTCTTGAATAAGATATTTGGGCCCCGACCTCTTTGGAAACAGTCCTTTATGCCATTTTCAATTGGGGCCATGCCATCAAAATATGAAATGGGACAGCCCTCAATTGGGGGTGGATTTGATTGAGTTTTCAGTAGGTATATCGATCGGCATCAAGATAACCCAACACAACCCACTTGTTTACGCTTGAAACATGCTTCATGGGTAGATTTGTTTGTTTTCCTTGTTTCTTTCTTCTCGTTAATGCAAGTCTGGGTAGAAGGAACTTGATGCTTTTCTATGCGAAAGATCACCTTAAGGGATGTAATTGAACGCTATAGGGGACTTTTATGCTTATACCAAATCACTGGATAAAGAGAAATGTTACATACCGGACTGCTACACAATCAGCAAACAATTGGGATTGGGATTACGTGGCAGTACAAGTCAGCTCAAGCTAAAATTGATTTACAAGCTGATTTTTACTTTCATGTGATTTTAATTATATGACAGTTTACTAAATAACATTAATCTTATATCAATGGGACAATGACCTATTAATTTTTGTTTTGTTAAAATTATATTTTCTTGCCCACACAGTTTGATAACTTTGTGTTATTTACCTGCGAATGATCTTCTTCTAATGAAAACATAAAAGATAAGGTTATCATACTTTTCAAATTGCTTGGTGGAGAATAGAAACTCTCTTGATTCTGTAATGTTTGAAATATATATCCAACTATTCCACCCTTTAATTTAATCACATCAGCTGACAGTAGAAAGAGGCCAATTGGCTTTCTTTGGCAGGACATGAAACTGAATAATTTTTTGGGGGAGCATGTTTAAGTTGTTTCAATATCACTAGAGACAGAGAGAAAGAGAGGGGATATAAGAATTCTGTGCAAAAAAAATATATATATCACTAGAGAGAGAGAGAGAGAAAGAGAGGGGATATAAGAATTCTGTGCAATTGGATTGCCCCGTTCTAGAAGTAGCTAGTTTTTGTTTTTGTTTTTTTTTTTAATGTGTTTCTGTGGATTCAATTGGTATGGGTACGGGTACGGGCCGGGGCATAGGACGAATTACCATGAAGCATGCAAGAAGGTCAAGATAATAAGGTCTCGTAAAGGCAATTGAGGCTGTGAATCGTCCAACGTAGACTTTCAAAATGAGTGGCCAACAATTTATTAACAATTGCCAGACAAATTGGGTGCCCCATGAGCACGGAGATGACAAAAATATCTCAATTGAATTTTAACTTGTTACGCTCGGCAAAGTAAACGGTCTTTGTTACGACCGAGACTTGAATAGTTCTTCGTACTTTGTAATCCAACGGTTGGCTTCCAACTAATACAACCCGTTTTTGACTCTACCCAAAAAAAACAAAAAACAAAAAACCTAAAATCTTAAATTTGTTTTTTAAAATAAAAATAGTGACAAAGAATTCAAAATACAAAACAAAACCGTTTTGAAAACATAAAAATAGTTTTTACATTTTTGAGTATTGCACCCATTTATCACAAACTTTTCACACAAGACCGATATCATGACCTATTTTAAGTGATTTGTTTTTTTAATAAGAAATTATAGACAACAAAAGTTATTTAAAACACGTCATATTAGTCGATGTGATAAATGAATGTAAAATGTAGAATTATTTGATACATTTATGTCATTTTTTTATCGTTGTTATTGTCTTTTCTTTCTTTTCTTTTCTTTTTTTTTTTCTTTTTTTTTTCTAGTAGGGGTGGTTTAGATTGTCATGACAACATTGTAAAATAGTTATATGGTATATGTCACATCATAACATTTTGTCAAACAAAAAAAAACCTCCAAAACATATTAACAACAAAATTCAATAGAGCATTCCTAATGGAGGAGTCATATTTTTATATAAAATGGCTTCTCAAAACTCATTTTTATCTAGTTTAGTTAAGCCATTTTTAAATGTCTTTACATCCGATTAGTTATATTTCTATCTATTCTATTAAAATATTATTAAAAGTAAGAAAAGTTTTGAGAAAAATAGAACATGTGAGAGGAAAAATGGATAAAAAAAAAAGTTGGGAAAAAGAGAACATGAAGAGAAAAAGTAGGAAAAGATTTGGGAAAAAGAGAAAATAGTTGAGAAAAACAATGAAAAATAAAATAGCTTCCTTAAAAAGTGCTGCTACATTTAACTTTTTTTTTAGCTCTTTCAATCAATTATCTATTTTACTTCTTCTTCTTTTTTAGCTAATCTAATGTAGGGTTTTTTTAAACATTTGAAGAGCTATTTTAAATAAAAATAACATTTAGTACATGTGCTAAGGCCCATTATCCAATAATGGCTGCTTCGGTTTCAAAAAAATATCACTTGTGCTACTTGATGCAAACCACTTAGAGCATTCCCAATGGAAGAGCCATATTTTTATGTAAAATGGCTCTTCAAAACTCATTTTTATCTAGTTTAGCTAAGTCATTTTTAAGTGTCTACACATCCGATTAGCTATATTTCTAAAAAATAGGTGGAAAAAGATTTGGGAAAAAGATAAAGTAGGAGAGAGAAACACTAAAAAATAAAATGGCTCCCTTAAAAAGTGCTGCTACATTTAACTTTTTTTTTAGCTCTTCTAATCAAATATCTATTTTACATATATTTTTGGCTCATCCAATGTGGGAGGTTTTTTGAACATTTGAAGAGGTATTCTAGATAAAAGTAACATTTGGCTCTTCCATTGGGAATGCTCTTAGATAACGCGCCACCTACTGCTCCTCAATTTCGGGAAAGTTGTTTTGGAAAGCCTGATAAAACTATCTAGTGTTGGAGATTGCATATTGAATTAAGCTATTGTTTATAGAAAGAGCCTAAAGAAGTTTTTTTAGAACCTATCCACACCTTGCCACGACCACTACTACAAGCCATGAGACACAAAGCTCTTATGCTTAGTAGAGATTTTCGGCAGTCTAGGGTCATCTCAGCGTCTGTCAAAGTTGACATGGCCACTCTTATGTTTGGTTATTTTCATTCTTGTGCTGATCTTATTCTAAATTAATATTCAAATTTCATGTATGATTTTTGTCACTCTCGTTTGTCAAGATATTTCAGTCCCATTAATTCGGTATATGACAATTCAGCTACAGAGTCTCCTACAACAATATTATATTATTGTTGTTAACTAAGAAACAAAAATTTAGACATATGTAGTTGATGTATAATAAATATGATATCATTCTATCTGCTTGCAAATCATGATTTATAAACTTGCTTAGACATGCGTGTTTATGTTTTGTTGAAGAGACAATATGATTTCGTGCAATTCTAATAACACTTAGGTGGCAAAAATCAATGGCTATGATTTTCTACCATTCATATTATTCAGGTAATATGGGCCCATAAGTTCCCAAGAGGTAGATCAATCGGCCGGGATCACGCCTAATGAAGCGGAAGTCACTAGTTCGAATCTTCTTCCTCCTCTTGTGCGGACATATAAAAATAAAAAATAATAAAATAATAATAATAAAAAAAAAAGTAATATGGGCCCATACATTCTAATAATTAACCTATTGGAGCTTTGCCTAATAATTAACCTAGCCTAGAATAGGGGTTGTCACTTTTCACACATGTAAGAGCAATCAATATTTAATGTTTTGTGTGAATTAAATTATATAATTAATAATAAGCTTTCTATTACTATTATGTAACTCCTACAACTAGTGTGCTAAGATCGTATAATTTTTTTGAGTAAAGTCAACATACCTCTTTCCAATTATCACTCAATTGATAATATTTTTCTAAATTTTTAATTGTGACAATATCCTCTCAAACTATCAAAATATTGTCAATGTCTCCCAAGACTAGCAATAAGACAAAAATTGCCCTATAAAATTCTCAATAAGACAAAAATACCTCTATAAATTAACCCAAAAAAAAAAGATTTTTTTAAAAACAAAAAATTTTAATTAAAAAATATATTTTTTAATATTTTTTAAAAAACGATTTTTTAAAAAAATTTTTTAAAACGGATTTTTTTTAAAAAATTTTGTTTTAAAAAACGATTTTTTCTAAACGTAAATTTTCATTTAAAAAAAATTTAAAACAACAATTTTCAATTTTTATTAAAAAAAAAAAAAATCGAAATTTTTTTAATTTTTTTCTTATAAAAATGATTTTTTTTTTGTTATTTTTAAAATTGGCCACCGCTTGGACTTTTTTTTTTTTTTTTTTTAGGTTTTTTTCTATAAATTTTAGTTATTTATTTATTTATTTATTTTACTAAGGATAATTTCGTCATTGAGGGAACATTGACAATTTTTTGTAGTTTGTGAGGAAACATTGTCATAATTTAAAGTTTTTTGGGAGGGAGGGGGGAGACATTGTGAATTTAGTAGTAGTTTGAGGAAGGTACGTAGACTTTTCCCAACTTTATTTAAAGGAATTTCAACAATCATTTTCAAATTAAATGGTTTGAAATTTGTCGTATATTACCTCTACTAACTCATCATTTTATAATATGAGTATCTATTATATTTAAAAATAAACAAATACCAATATTATAAAATTTCAACAATTTAATTGAAAATAATGGTTGAGAATTTGAGGAAATTCACATGATGGAATAACCTAAGAATTATAAATGATGTTGGTATGCATTGCATCAATTAAGAGAAAGATAATAGTTAGGAACTTCTTACCTTATCAAAAGTTGAAAGGTTGTAAAAGCATTAAAACAACATTTCCATTTCTTGACTACAAATATAACACTTGTATTGTTGAAGGGTTTACTCATCGCATTATTCATGTCAACATTGCTGAAGAGCCAATTATGGTTCCTATCATCAAAAAATGCGTCACAATTAAGTGCCCACCAAGTTTGCATATCAATCCCATTCATCGTAAATCAACTAGGATTGTGCATTGTTTACTGGACTGTTATAAAGAACATATTACAAAGTATGCTCCTACACAGAGACCTCAAGTTTCAATTTTTTTTTTTTTTGTTAGGAATCAGTTCAGTCTCATTCATTGACAAACGAGTATAAAGCTCAAATAACACAAAGTAATAGCTCTGAATCAACTATAGTCGAAACTACGAGGTTACAAGCGTCAAATATGACGTATTACATTCCAGACTCAAACAAAATCCACTAACCTATGACTAATTTTCAAATTAAATAGCAGATATGCGCCATACAGACTTAAACCAATGAATATGTAGCTCTTATTTCTCGGCATTGAGGGCAGAGAACCCTAAACCAAAGCTCATCCTCCTCAACCCGAAAGTCAGGATAATGTTCACATCCACAACCCAAAAGTCTGGGCCAAAGCAACAAACTCGAAGGGCATCAGGCAGGCAGATCGAGTGAGAAGACCGAGCGTTATTACAAGCAAAAATAAAAACGATTACAGGGAAACAAAATAAGACAGAAATAACAAAAAAAGGAAAGTTAGACAAAATTACAGGGAAATAAACAACATAAAAAGTACACTAAGAGGATGACAGTAGCCAAAAAGAAGAGCCGATCGCGTGCTACCCGGAAATCGAAAACAGAAAGCGTTGGAAGCTCATCGCGGTGGGGGCGCGAGAAAAGGCCCAACAGAGGACTGTGGGTGGCAGAGCACACGGAGGAGATCGGCAGCGCACTCAAATGGAGGAGGAAGTTTGAGTGAAATCCCAAGAGCATCACACACAAAGTGTACCTAAATAAGCAGAAAAAAAAAAAACAAACAAAAGCAAATATAGAAAGAAACAAAAACAACTAGGTTCCAAAGGAGGGGGAAGAGGTGGAGAGGAAAGAAAAGAAAAAAAAAAAAAAAAAAGTTGAAACTTAAGGTCTCTGTGTAGGAGAATACTTTGTAATATGCTCTTCATAACAATCCAGTAAACAATGCACAATCCTGGTTGATTTACGATGAATGGGATTGATATGCAAACTTTGTAGGCAATTAATTGTGATGCATTTTTTTGATGATAGGAACCATAATTGGGTCTTCAGCAATGTTGACATGAATAATGCAGTGAGTAAACCCTTCAATAATACAAGTGTTATATTTTGTAGTCAAGAAATGGAAATGTTGTTTTAATGCTTTTACAACCTTTAACTTTAGTCGTAAGACAAATATGCATTGGTCCTAGAACTTCATCAACTTCAGAGGAATAAGGAAGCAGGATGGGAGGTGAAGACGGATAAAATGAGGTAGGAGCAAGGTCGCTAGCTTGCACATCGTAGAGAATAAGGATGAGCAATTCCATCATCACCAATGTAAGTTTCGTAACCATCATTTTTTTCACACTTTAGAAAACTTATTGTTTTAAAGTTTAATTCAAAATGATAATTAAGGCTTGTACACTTAAATTTATATGCAAGTGGCGTAACTTTTGGTTAGAGTAAAATGGTTAACGGTTCTAAATATATTTATTTTTAAAGTAATTTTATTCCCCCCCCAAAAAAAAAAAAAAATAATTTTTAGATGTCTGACCTTTATACACTAAAGCGACTTATGGTTATAGCAAAAGTTTTCAATAAAATATTTATATTAACACGGGACTCTTAGCAAAACCAAAACATACTCATAAGAATGCAAATATTTTTAATAAACAAGTGAAGATGGATGGTTAGGTAATTATGATATATTATATCAATGTACCAATTTAAAAGGTTTTGAAATGTTAGCTCTAAAAGCATGGTTAATGTTAATCAGCAGTTATCCAAAAAGTTTAAGATAATATAAAATTGTTGATTAATCATTTAATTAATATTTTTTACATTTCTCATTGCATGTGTGCTCAAACTTTCAAATAACAAGGGAGACCCAACACGTTTATTATTTAATTGACATGTGAGGTGAATGACATGGACAATGTTCAAACTCACAACTTTTACTCTAATATCATGTTAAATTACTAGTTATCCTAAAATATTCAATTAGTTAAAAATGATTAATTTAATTAATATTTTAACAGTAAACACGTCATATAAGAGTAGATGAGTTTGCATTATTTAGATATGCATTTTATATTAACGATATTCAATTAGTAGAAAATGGTTAATTTAATTAATATTTTAACAATAAATACGTCATATAAGAGTAGAAGAGTTTGCATTGTCTAGATATGCATTTTATATTAACGATACTACTCAAAAGCCTATATATATATAGAAAATATTTTTTTTTTATGACATTGGAGTTTTTCAAACAACGAAAAGACATGAAGCAAATAGAATTATAGATTGAAGGAAAAAATGTATTGATTCTATGCTTATACAACACAAAATGTTATGTTGCGCAACATTGCCTTAAATAAAGTTTTATTTAATGGAGGGTTGTTATAAAAAAAACAGTAACTATTGATTGATTGGCTTTTTCTTAATTAAAAAAATAAATATTTTCTATTGGTTAAAGAATTTGTTATTTAAATTGGGAGCTAGCTGCTTAAGAATGGAAACTTTTGATATAGTAAGATAGACCATAAGTTAAATAGTTTTTGTTTTTAATAATAGAAAAATTATATTTGTAATTAATATGTGATTTTTATTAAGAGTTATCTAAACACATAAGGGTCAATTGTGGTTCATATAAGTCCTATAGTAAGGTCCCATGTCACGTGTCATCCATTGGTTTAGTTGTTTTGTGGCTTTTTGCATTTGCGTGCATCGTTTTTGCAGTGAAGACTTTTTCTACAAAGTTTGTTTCTTCCCATCGAGGAAGTGCTCATCCTCCATCAAGCGGCCCATTTGTTGCCATTTGGCCCAAGCAAACAATTTTTTTGGCCCATTTTATAGTTCTTGTTTGTCTTAATTTCAAGCACTATATTTCTATTTCGGCGGGGAAGCGTATTTAATATTGCTTAAAAAAAAAAAAAATGAAATAAAGATACAAAAGATAAATGGCAAAATTTTTTATTCTCAATTGGTCTTATATTTTTGAATAGAAAAAAAAAAAAAATTGCTCTTATATTTTTATTAGTAATGGTTAATTCTATAATTAGATGACATAGGTGCGGTTAAACCATAGGTCAGTACTAGCGGACCTACAGCTACCACGATAAGCTTAAATTAACATCGTTTGATTATCTTTCATATCCACATCATCCTTTTGTATTCCCATCAGACGGCTCGACCTCCAAGGCAAACAACCGCCTTAACTACATCGACACCTTCCTCTCACATAATTGACACACTCAGGCCACAGCGTACCGGTCCTCAAAAATCTAATCTCTCCTGCTTTCCTCGATCCTTCGTTCTTCACCTCCTCAAATCATACCGGCTGTAACACGGTCGTTTCGGCCCGTTCCTAACCCGAAATTTCATGGCCGAAACCCCGTCTCAGACACCGACGGAGCGCGTGCCCGACAGTGACGCCCCACAGTACTGGTGCTACCAGTGCGAGAAACGCGTCGCCGTCGAAACCCTAGCCAACCTCCCGGACGTCATCTGCTACGATTGCAAGAACGGCTTCGTCGAATCCATAGCTGCCACGTCACGCCCTTCGTCGGCTCCACCCTCCGGATCCTCAGATCAGGTCGACGATCCGTCTCACGGCGCACAGTTCTTTGAGCTCCTCCGCCTGATGACGCAGGTCACGCGTGAAAGCGACGCGCCTCCCCCTCTGCCCCGTGACCACTCCCCAGGCGAGGATTTTCTGAGGATCGAGATCGATGGATGGGACAACGATGACGAAGAGGACGATGATCCGAACAATACGGAGCTTCATAATCAAGGGGAAGAGGAAGGAAATGAACAGGATGAGGAAGGCAATCGATATGAGAACGAAGAACAGGAGAGTCAGGATCAGCGAGAGAGAGATGAAGACGAAGATGAAGAAGATCTACAGCGGAGGCGGCGGGATCGGCTGCGGCTTCGGATCCGGGACTTTGTGCCCCGCGCAAGGAGCGGGCGGAACCGGATCTTGGACTGGGCTGAGATCCTGATGGGCCTGGAGGAGAGCTCTATCGAGTTTCGCCTCGAAGTGCCCGAATCGGACCGATACGTCGGCAATCCCGAGGACTACGTGGACCAAGAGGGCTACGAGGCGTTGCTGCAGGCCCTGGCCGAGAACGACATAGCCGCAAGGAGAGGGGCCCCACCGGCGGCCAAATCGGCCGTGTCGGTGTTACCGAAGGTGCAGATTGCGTCGGAGGACCAAGCTTTGGTCTGCGCCATATGCAAGGACATGGTCGGTGTCGGCGAGATGGCCACGAAATTGCCCTGTGGGCACGAGTACCACGGCGATTGCATTGTGCCCTGGCTGGGGTCCCGAAATACTTGCCCAGTTTGCCGGTTTGAGCTGCCGACCGACGATCCCGATTACGAGAAGGAGAGGAAGAGAGTTTCGGCGAGTGCTGGCGGAGCTTCGGGTTCCGGTTCGAGCTGATTCGAATCGGTAAGCTTACTGTAATTTTTATTTTTCGTTTTTTTGGTCGTTTTAAGTTGTTGATGAAACTTTTGGTTGTTTGCTTATTAGTGTATTAGATTTGAGATATATTTCCATTTTCATCTGAATGTAAATAATATTTAACTCAATGTGGCGTTGCTTATGTTCAGTCTCATACCTTTATAAATAAACTAAGCTACGCTCGAGTTTAGATTAATACGGGTGGGCTTTAAATTCAAAACTTCTACCTCTGCGGCTCAACTTTTGCAATCGCATGGTTGTCTGAATGTAAACACGATGATTTTTCTACCGTTTTTGTTTTCATTCATGCATGCTTTCTTTGTGTCTTAGGGGAAAAGAGATGGGGTTGAGTGGAGAGAGACGTTTAAACAATTACTAAAATTGTTGTCTTTTAGCGCGGTTTCGTGGACCTGTAGTTGTGGAATATAGCAATGCCATGAGCTTTTATGCGTACCCCAACTTCCTTTCTTGTTTATTGTATGATGTCGTTTTGGCTGGTTTCCTAGCTTTTGTCTATTTGAGCCTGGAGCTGTTTCCCAAGCTGAATTATCTCTTGGTCTCCTTTAGAAAGAGAATAGGCTTCAAGCCTTGGATAATTTAATTTTTGGGACCCCAAAACCACCGAGCCATATGCCTCTATCAACCTATAGATGAAAGTGCTCGTTTAATTTCTGCTCTCATGGTTTTGGCTCTCGGGTAGACAGTTATCATTTATATTTTGTAACGTGTTTTCTTTTTCTTTTTTTCCTTCTCTTTCCAGCATTGATGAAAGTGTCTGGAACCAACCTATTACCTGCAGAAAATAAACTTTATTGTGTGTTTGAATGCGTGCCCGGGTAACAAATCTAAACTAGTAATGCTAAACGTACAACTCTTTTACAGCTTGTTGACACATGTTGGCATATGATTGGAGCCAAGTCACAAACTAAAAAAAATTTAACACCCTGATACGGGTCAGCAAGTTATGAAAGAGTTGTAGGTATCATTTTTCAATTTGAAATGAGAAAGCAATATATGCATTTATTTTTTACATGTGTATGCATGCTCTTGGGCAAAACCCAACAAACACAAAGCAGTATGAAGTAGATGAAAGTACTAGGCCATGTTTGATCATACTGGCGATTCCATTGTCATCCATTATTTTGCATCTATGCTGTGTTCAATAGCTGGAAATTAGGGATTGCAGGAACCTTTTGTTGTCATAGTCCTCTGTGAACATGTCTTACCCGTTTTATTGTAAGCAGGTGGATGCATTTGTAACATGGCATGGCCCTAGCTTCCTAAGATGTGGTCTGTTTAGTGATGTTTTTATAGAATTTGAAAGTATTCAAGGTTAGATAGTAGAACATGTATTTGAAATATATGTATACAAAAGAAGAGTGAGGTAGTAGCAAGCATCTTAACCTTGCGATTATACAATGTTATTATGTGTACTTCTTTTGTGTGGCTTGACTATGTGTATACGGGTAGATAGTGATCTATAGCTCCCATCTCTATGAAACAGTGAAGAGAAAACTTCCTCAAAAGTTCTATACAAAGTAAAATAACGATTTTTTTTTTTTTTTTTTCAACCAGGCTTTTGTTATTAGTGTGTTTACATTATTTGTCAATCCCAACAGATCTCTCATCTTTCTCATTTCTTTATAAGGCGGTTTTTCATATGAATTTTTATTTATTTGTCAGAATCTTATGCTATACCTGTCTCTATATATGGAATTCATTGGTAACTAAAGTAAGACAAGTTTGAATTCGATGAAAAACTACAATAAAACATGTGATGATGGTACAACTGTTGTATATTTAATTTATCTAGAAAAATAATTTTTGTATGATTTATGAAGGTGGGAGTTCTATTAAAGCTTTTTAACCTAGAGAAATTCATTTGCTTGGAAACACAAGAATCACAATATACTGCTAATGTGTTAAAATGGTGGAAAAAAAGTGAAAAACTCAATCATTTGGTTGCATGTGGTGTTTGATTTTTCTGAACTCCATTTTTTTGAGGAAGATGCTTTCATCCCCTTTCACATATGAACATATTTCATGTTCGAAGTGCCAGCAAATTTTCTTTTTGGAACCACTTACCAGTTATCTCAACCTCTGTTGTGGATTTATTTAAATGTATTGGAAATTGGGGTTTGGAGTTATTGTGGCTTTTTGGGGTGTTATGTGACACCCTCGAAAGTTCCATTAGTAAGATAGATGGTTCACATTAAGTTGGTGAATTATAAAGGAGTTCATATCCTTTTAAGCTTCACATTGTTTTTTTTATTAGGTGAAACTAAGGTTTTATAAGTGATTTTACAATAGTTGCATTTTGACTAGTTTTTTTAGAGTGATAGTGCAAATGTGACTAATGTTTTTTCTATCTATTACAAGTTAAGTAAGAAAAATAGTATAAGTACGGGTTTTGTAGCTAATAAATTATGCACCCTGTGCTTATAAAGACTTTTCTGCAGTTCTTGGAACAATGTTATTCCTGTTGAGTAATTGGAGCTCGTTATTTTGAATTAGGCCAATAGACTTGGATACCTTGGGAGGAATAGGATGCTATTCATTTCATTTCATTTCCTTCTCCGCCTCCACGTTTGGATGCTATATTGGTGGTGTTCATCGAGTACAAATCGTCTTAGATTTCATATTCTTTGCTGATCATTTCTGGATGGTCTTAATCCAACGAGTTGGCCATCAGGTGTCGGTGCCAAGCTTTGTTATCCTATTGAATGTTGGCGAGCTGATCACTTTGGCAGCTCGAGCGTGGATTTTCCTGTGATTTTTTTTTTTGTTAAAAAAAAAAAAAACTATAATGAATGCTAATATGTTTTGACTTTTGTCCATCTAAATGCGTATTTGGATAAATTTAAGGGATATGCCTATGAATATTTGTAAGCACGCGTTTACCAACCAACCAACTTTATTAGGAATATATAATAATAATAATAATTATGAATTGATATCTGTGTGGCTGTTTTTATCGAGCCAGTGTGACACATCTTGACTAGTTGTTCAACTTTAATACTATTTTCAACCTGGATTTTGGACTGGCACGGCGAGGCTCAGGCTGCCCTTTTAGCTGTCAATCTTGCAGCCTGAGCCTCATTGGACAGCTAAAAGGGCTGAAAGTTGACAAACATTTACGAAGAAGAAGTTGTTTCTGTTGACATCGTTAAAGTAGACAAATGCGTTTAAAGGACTAATTAAAAAAATTTCCCTAATAATCTTCCGTTGATTAGAACATTACTTTTAGCTATATTTTTTGAGCGGGACTGAAAGGTGTAGAGTTTTTACTTAATAATCTTCCACTAATGTCGTATCATCAGATTCAATCTTCTGAACGCCATGAACATCGTGTGAGAGCATGTTTGAGATTGCATTTGAGAGACCTAAAATTATTTTTAACACTAAAAAAAACCTTTTTATTTATTTTTTTTTTAAAAAAAATACTCATTTGGTAAAAAAATTAAAAGCATTTTTTTGCAAAAACTTAAAAATGAAGTTTTTGTTCAAAAGTTTTTTTTAACTTAAAAATTATATTTCTCAAACGCAATTCAAAATAGACTTTTGGAGTGGGATGTACGGAACTGAGAGCTCTTATTTTCATGAAATATATATATATATATATATATATATATATATATTAAGTTGCTCTATTCAAGGCCAAGATAAATTTAGTAGAGTTCTCGTTCTCACTATTTTCTTCTTAAACAATTGTAGGAATATTCTTTCTAAAAAAAATTAAAAAAAAAAACATTCTAGGCCCGAGAAAAACTTGCATCACTTACTATACATGGCCTCACATCAATTTTGTCTTTTTAAAGATGATTTTACGAAACTATGGACCGAAGAATATACAGTTAATGGCGAATATCTCTCTAGAGAGATCTTGTGGTCATAAATGAGGCATTTGTCTCATTAATATAAATAATAATAAAATATTATTTATATTTTAAAAATAATTAAAAAATAAAAAAAAAAAATTAAAGGATGGCTGGTTACCCCATTTTTGCCATCGGGGGTGGCCAGCCACCCCAATTGGGCCATGGGGGGGATTGGCCACCCCAAAGGCCAAATCTTTTTTTTTTTTTTTTTTTTTTAATTTTATTTGGCCGTTGGCCACCCCCAGGCCCAATTGGGGTGGCCAGCCACACCCTATGACAAAAATGGGATGGCCAGCTACCTCTTAATTTTTTATTTTTTATTTATTTTTAATTATTTTAAAAATGCCAATAATATTTTATTATTATTTATATTAATGAGACAAATGCCCCATTTATAACCACATAGAGATCCTGACTATTAACTGGAGAGGATCCACTTCCGCATTTTATGGATATTAGAGGTTTTTATTTAATGAATGAGTAACTTTCATTAACAAACAACTAAACACTTTACAAGCATAATAAATGGGTTTGTTTCTCAAAACTTTTTAGGTGTTTTTTGTTCGAAAAAAGTGTTTTAATTTGATATAAATATTAAAATAGTTTTGAGTTATTTGTTAATATTTTTATTTTGTAAAAAGCAAAAAATTTGAGCAAAAAACGTAGAACAAAAGTTTATTTTTTAAATTGGTTGTTCTAAAATTATATGTGAGGATTACGTGCTATAAAGGCATGCAAGAATTACATAGAAATCAATTTAGTAGAAAAAATATTGTTTTTTAGAGTACTAATTTAAAGGATTCTTTCTTGTTTATTACATGTTCCCCTCCTCATGAGCATAGAACTCAATGCTCATGGTTGACATGAACTCAAGAAACCACCACATATATCACCGAATTTTACCAACTGCGTTTGAGCTTCCTTGGCATAGGCATCGGGTTGAAAGTCGAACTATGTAGTACCCACTAAACTAATTGCCCAAACACCAACCCATTATTTTCGGGCGGGTTAACGGGTAGGATATAAAGACTGAGGCCCAACTAATTAAACCCTTTAAACCCCCCGCTCTAAAGTCTAAACCCTCACGCTGCTCAATCAAACGCGGCCTTCCTTCCCATGGCTCCGACCTTCGTTTTCGAAGCCCCAAGCGACGAAGAACTCGACCTCCACTTCCCTGCGAAAGGCGACGAAGACGACGACGAACAAGAAGAAGCACATGAAATAGAAGACGAAGAAGAAGAGGAACGACCATCGAAGCACAAATCTCAATCTCCATGGGACTTCGGATCCTACTCGGAGTCCGTCGCCGAAGAGCATGCCCGCCGCAGCACAACCTCCATCGACTTCAAAATATCCAAAGCCCTCCAAAACCGGTCCGTCCCAATCTCCAATGACGAGTCCGATAGCGCCGAGTCCGAACTCGATAAACAAGTAACTAAGCCCCTCTCTCTCTCTCTCTCTCTCTCTCTCTCTCTTCTTTAATCCATCAATTCAAAATTCTTAAGTTTAATTTTTGGTTGACTTATTATAGGAAGATTATAGGCCCGAAGATGATGATGATACGACCAGTAATGCCGGTGACAGTAAGTCTTTCTTTGCACCGTCCGATGGAGCTTCGTTCCATGCCAATTCATTCATGGAGCTCAATTTGTCGCGTCCTTTGCTTCGGGCTTGTGAGGCCTTGGGGTACACTAAGCCCACGCCAATTCAGGTTTATTTATTTATTTTTTTGTTTAGGTCTTGTGGTTTGTATGTGCTTTACATATGCCATATTGGTTTTTGCTGAGTTTTAGGGTTTTGATTGTAGGCGGCGGTCATACCATTAGCATTGAGCGGGAGAGATATATGCGGGAGTGCTGTTACTGGTTCCGGAAAGGTGAATTGTTTGAAACTCTATGGAACTTTTTTGATGAATAAATTATTTCTACGATTAGTGGCTGTTGTGTTACGAATCTTATGCAAAATCATTGACTGGAACTGGGAGGCCCATAGTTTTTAAGTTTTTGATTTGTGACAATTTAGTTGAGGTGATGGCTTTTGCAATTGTTTCCATTACACAGACAGCCGCATTTGCACTGCCTACTTTGGAGAGGTTGCTATTCCGTCCGAAACGTGTGCCGGCAATTAGGGTTCTTATTCTTACTCCTACTCGTGAGTTGGCGATTCAGTATGTGTTATTTTCCCCTACTTGTTATTTTTCATATGCGTATAGCATGCTTTTTTATGAGAAAAAAATTTGGTTGCTTTCGTTAGGGTAATGTTTTGAAGTTTGAAAAACCCACTTGTGCTTAAGCGTTTGTGAAGAGATGTAATTAGTCGTGCAGTATATTAGATTACTCCAGTTCATTTCTTGTTTGGGAAACATTGTTGAATGTTTATGGTTCACATTTCTGCTTCAAATTGTACTGACGATTATGAAGAAACATTTGATTATGAATTCTGATACACCACTTGGCATCTCAAGTCCAAGCCAGACACCATTTTCCCCAGAAGGCCCATGACTTGGTCTTATACGAGTGTTAAATACCTCCTGTGAAAAAAAACATTTCTCTGCAATATGTGATATTTCGTAAGGGAATTTGTTCTTTGGCTTACATGACTTGTCAGAGAAAAGGAAGAAAACGGTTCTTTTTGCTCACCTGGTTTGGTCCTAGTCTTAAATTAATGATTAATCAAATGTCAAATTTGTTGTGCAGGGTTCTCAGTATGATAGAGAAACTTGCTCAATTTACCGACATCAGATGTTGCCTGGTTGTTGGTGGGCTTTCGACAAAGGTTTGGTCATTGATTTCTTTAATGGATTAATTTCAAACACCTGGTGTGAGGTGTGATTACACCCACCTTCTGCTTGTTGTTAGTATTTTGTTTAACTCATATGAAATCAGATCTATTTGACAAATCACAAATCAAAGTTCAGGTGTATTTATATGTAGATTTACATTAAATTGTAATTCGGACTTTTTTGAAGTCCAAAAAAGAAGAAGAGAGAATCCTGGACATTAAGGTCAATATTTTGTTTCTGGACTTTTGCTACAATCATATGCAATAAGTAACTTTAAGCACAAAAAATAGTACCTTTGTTCACCCTTCTGTTATAACTCAATAAATCAAATTAACTAGTTTGGCTATTCACCCAAAAAGCAAATTTAAGCATTTTAAATACAAATACGAGAACATGGTTAAAATGCCAATGTGTGTCACCGCTTAAAAGTACTTATTAACTGATAGTAAAGAAAAAGGTGGATTTATCTTTTACTTTTTAGCTTTATCTGTTTCCGTTAGGGACATTGCAGTGATATCATTTCTATATTAGGTGCAAGAGGTAGCCTTGAGATCAATGCCAGATATTGTTGTGGCCACACCAGGTCGCATGATTGACCATTTACGCAATTCTATGTCTGTGGATTTGGATGATCTTGCGGTTCTAATCCTTGATGAGGCCGATCGCCTTTTAGAGCTTGGATTTAGTGCTGAAATTCGTGAGCTGGTATCTTTCTGTCCTTTTTAACGCAAAAAGTTGGAATATAGAATATGTTGTTTTATTTTTTCTGTGTTCTGATTTCTTCAACTTGAGTTCTACTCATTGATGGTCTATTAACAGGTCCGTCTATGCCCTGTAAGAAGACAGACCATGCTATTTTCGGCTACAATGACTGAAGAAGTTGATGAGCTTATCAAACTTTCCCTGACCAAACCCTTGCGCCTTTCAGCTGATCCATCCACAAAACGGCCGGCAACATTGACTGAGGAGTAAATCCTTAATTAAATGTTCATTCTACTTAGCTTAGCTAATTTTATGTTCCATTTATGCTTACAAAGTTATGTAATACTTTTTTAGTTAAAGATTGATCTCAAGCAGAGGCTTATATTGAACAGAAGCTATTATATGAATCATCCTCTATAGTAGCCTCCTATTACATTTCCATCTAACTCATAAAGGACTATTACTTATCAAGGACTATGGCTTCCGTTGTGTAGGGTGGTTAGGATACGCCGGATGCGCGAAGTAAATCAGGAAGCAGTTCTTCTTGCATTGTGCTCAAAGACTTTTACTTCCAAAGTGATCATTTTCAGGTTCTAACTACTGCTACTTGCAGTTAGAATTATTGTCTTCACGTATGAATGGTGACTTTAGGTTGTTGCCTATAATATATCTAACTGGGCAATCTTGATGTTCGGATAAATATGAAAATATTTGTACTGTGGGGGAGATGATGATATTACGCAGCAATATGTTTCTCTTTTAAAATGCCCAGAAAAGGAGGATGAAAAAAGAAAGGAAAAAAAAAAAAGAAGATTCCTGTTTTAAAGTTATGGTCAACCAAAAGGTAAATGTCATTTCTAAGGGTTTCACATTGCTAGTAAAGCCTTTTTCCTAGTGCTGGGTTTGAGATGAGTTGTCTACTTGAATCCTATTTCTGATTACGGTCTGTCAAATGTCTTGTCTTAGTATTCACAGTCTATCTTACCTGTGCTCCTAAGCCTGCAGAAAAGAAAATGTTTAGTCGAGGCTTATAAATCATTATGAAGTGAAATATTGAGTGTTTTGGGTCAATTCATGTTACTTTTGTGTGTTTCAAACTGTCTTGAAGTTTATGCACGCTTTTCCTACAGATAATTTTTTCAGGACTTGAATGATTTTTCATTTCTTTTGGCAGTGGAACAAAACAGGCTGCACATAGATTGAAGATTCTATTTGGATTAGCTGGCTTTAAAGCAGCTGAGCTTCATGGAAATCTTACCCAAGTCCAGCGCCTTGATGTGAGAATCTTACTACTCTAAAGTACATTTTGCTTTTTTGTATTCATCTCAAGTGGTAAGTGCCTTGGTCTTTGTGGTAGTCCATGAGGCCTAAGGTTCGAATCCCCTTGTGTGCAAACGATTCTTTGGAGCTAGCCTATCAGTGAAATCAGAGTATTACCTGATTCGTGTGGAGGGGGCACTTTACATGGGTTCGAGGTTTACCTAACAAGGGTGGGCACACGAAGTGGCCCTTCCTTATAGGGGTTCCTCGTCATCAAAGAAATGTTGCTCCTTAGTGGAGAAAATCGTGCTATTTTCTTTATGGCGCTAAAATCTTGAAGCCTGTTGGAGAATGCTTTTCCTTGTCTTTTGATCTTGTGATCGTTTTGATTTTATGAATCTTATGGTTGTTTGTGTAGGCTTTGGAACTTTTCAGAAAGCAACAAGTCGAGTTTTTGATTGCAACTGACGTGGCTGCTCGTGTGAGAACAAATTCTCAAACTTACTTATCTTCTTTGAAAAGTGCTCTTATGCACTTTTGTCGTTACATAATCCTGAATCTACAATTATTGTAACCTATCCCTCTGCCCCCCTCAGCCACTTTCCTGGCACACCCCACTTTGGTTGGGCGGCCGGGGCGGGAAGATAGTTGGTTTGTTCATGGATGAATTTATTAGTCCTTTGCCTTTTTTCTCCTTCCTTTCTTTTTTTTTAGCCATAAATTAAAGATTCTAGTGTTATGAAGTTGGATAACAATAAACTGTATTCTTTTGTGACTCTATAGTTTGGTCATCTTTTATAGGGACTTGATATCATTGGTGTTCAAACGGTGATAAATTATGCATGTCCTCGGGATGTTACAAGGTATATATACTAGACCCTTTCTCATTGTTGCCATGTGGTGATATACACATTTGAGCTCACTTTCTGCGTCCTGGTAGAAGCCATTTTATTATTTTGTTCCTTTATGCAGCTATGTTCATCGTGTTGGTCGTACAGCAAGAGCTGGTCGGGAAGGATACGCTGTTACATTTGTTTCAGATAATGACCGATCTCTTTTGAAAGACATTGTGAGCATCATTTTCTTCCTCATATATATATATATATATATATATATATATATATATATATATATATATATATGTCATGTGTGTGTGTATGTCACCATTCTTTTGATTTTGCTATCAATTCATAATAACCTCTATTTCTACTTCATAAAAAATCTAAAAACCCACAACCACATCTTCTTTTTCATTTTAACACGCTGTACCTTAGTAAATACTTTAGCTCCATATTTCTCTATTGGGAAAAATTCATATACTCCCCTCAAACTAACACCCAATTGATAATATTGCCCTCAAACTTTCAATTGCGATAATCTTCCCGCTAAACTACCAAACAATTGACAATACCTCCCAAGGCCAGCAAAAAGACAAAAATGACCATAATTTTTTTTTTTTTTTTTTCAATAAGACAAAAATACTCCAATAAATTCAAAAATAAAAAAACAAAACTTTTTTTATTTTTTATTTTTAAAATTTTCACACCCTGAGTTTTTGTTTATTTATTTTTTAAAAATTGTTTTATTTTATTAAGGGTATTTTCATCATTTGGGAGGGGGGAGGGGGGGAATTGTCAATTTTTGGTAGTTTGGGGGAGACGTCGCAATTGAAAGTTTAGGAGGATATTGTCAATTGGGTAGTAATTTGAGGAGGGTATGTGGACTTACTCTTCTCTATTTTACAACTGGTTTTCACCTTTAATCATATTTGTGCTCAACTACCTGAAGATCTGCAAACTTCATAAATGAAACTCCAACAAAAAACATAGCAGAAGTTTTGTGTTTTATAGTTTCTTTTATATTAATTACAGAATAATTCCAAAATAAATGTTCCTTTTTTAGAATTTGTTGATGCTTTCTCTCATCTAAGAAAAGGGAGAAAAAAAAAAGAAGGCGATAAGAATTTGATGCTTCCAACAAATTAATTTTGGCATTCATCAATAGTTGAGTTAATAGCATTGTTTACTACTTACAACCCCATCTCTTTTAGTACTTAATTTGCATTGAAGTTCATGTAATGGGAATCTTAAGTTCTTAACTATTATACTTAGGTTCTAGTATCAACAGAATGTTCTCCACATTCAAAAATAATAATGAGAATCTTCTCGTGAGTAGAAACCACGATAAGATTTACCCGAGTTATGTTTCTGATTTGATAGGCGAAGAGAGCTGGTTCAAAGCTGAAGAGTCGAATTGTTGCAGAACAATCAATAACTAAGTGGTCTGAGATAATTGAGCAAATGGAAGATCAAGTGGCTGTGATTCTTCAAGAAGAAATGTATTTACTTCTTGGCAAATGCCTTTGACTCAAATATTTTCATTACAAAAAAAGGTTCATTGTAAAATTTTTTTATCTTATTGCTCATTGCATTGCAATAATAGATTTTTGCTTATATTCAGGGAAGAGAGAGCCCTAAGAAAAGCTGAAATGGAAGCAACAAAGGTATGTAATTTTACATACGTGCTTTCTTTTTTTATATGACATCACGAGGGTACAGTTGCTCTTTAGATGAGCCTGATTTATAGTGTCATTTTTTCTATTGTTTTGACCAAGTCTTTTGAAAGTCTGTATTATCATATCCAAAGCTGCCATCATATATCTATTTGTCTCTGAGCGATTGTTATTACTTATTAGTTGATTGCTGGGATGATCTTATGCTTAAGCTTATCATAAATTCGTGCACTTCTATGATGTGAGCAGGCAGAAAATATGATTGAACATAGGGATGAAATTTATTCGCGGCCCAAAAAAACCTGGTTTCTGAAAGAAAAGGAGAAAAAGCTTGTTGCGAAGGAAGCAAAGGTTATTTCTAATTGTATCTTTTTTCTGAGGTCTATAATTTTTTCTCAAAATCAATTTGTGCATCTTTACCTATTCATTAGTTGGTGCATAAATGATCAGGCCATCCTTTTTTAATTTGTTGACATGGCCAATTGGAACCGTGTAAGTCATTCTCAATTGCGTCTAATGTATCTGCATGATAAGGTTCTTCAGTTTCAACATGATTGGGTTGTTGCTATATGATTAACTAGAATTTTGTGACCCCAGAAAAACTTTTCACAACACAGTGACGTCTTTTCCAAATGGTGCTTATATAAGAGTTATACCTTATATAACTCTAAATTCTGTACTACCCTGCTGGATATTCATATTGCCATGCAGCTCTTGTTGGCTAGACAGAGTTATACCTTTTATCTTTATCTATTGTTTATATCCCTTGTACAGGGGCTATGCCCTTTCCCTCTCTCTCTCTCTGTCCCCCTACCCCCCTCCTTTCTTCTCTACTTATTCATCTTTTTCTTTCCCATCATACCTTATCTCCAGTGGAGTCCTCTATTCTACACGATTTTGTCATTTTCTTAATCCAAACATTCCCTCTTTGGATTGGAGTTTAACCAATTAAAATGTGACCTCTGCTAACTTATTGGCAGGCATCTATGGGAAAAGAAAAAAATTCTGGAAAAGAGGTAATCAGTGCCCAACAAGCCGAAGACCTCAAAATGAAGGAAAAAAGGAAGCGGGAGCGTGAGGTGCTTATTATCTTGAATCTGTGTTTATTTGTTTATTTGTTTATTTGATAGTTATTGAATGGAAATTTCTGGTTGATATACAACATGACATGTTATTGGCTGGTATATGCTGAGTAGAAAAATATGCCGCGGAAGAAGCGTCGAAAATTGGAAGCAGCTAGAGAAATGTTGGAGGATGAAAACCAAGTTAACAAACAAGAAGTATGTTTCTCCTCTACTTTGTTGTGTTAATGTCCATCTGTATCATACTCTTAGCTTATTAAAAAGCAGCCTTTAGTGACATGTAGGAAAGAAAAAAAAAGTTATCTGGATTAACTAAAAAAAAAAACAGCAGCTTTGCGGGACAATTGGATGATCCAACCTATTTGGAATCTTAATATGAAGAATGTGCCTTCATCGAGGCAATTGTCAAAGTCTGCCAATATCTTCTGCTTGTTGACCTTCATAAGTCAACATGACAACATCTGAGCTTATGATGGTCTAAGGGGACTGCCACTATTATATGTGCACAAAATTGTCTGCCTTCCCCGTCGAGTGATATAATTGTCAACTACAACTTTTTTCTTTTGTTATTTCATTTTTTAGTTGTGGGTTTTTTTTTTTTCATAATGGCACACACACTGTTTAATATGTAAGAACTGCAGGGTAACGGGAAAAACAAGAAAGAAAAAGCTGGAATATCACTTGTTGACGTGGGTTACCGACGGGCCAAAGCAGTAAAGGCTGGAAAGAGGGCGCTAGATGCTGGCAAGATTGTAAAGAAGACCAGCAGTAATTCTAAACGTCCTACCCAAAAACCTCAATCAAGGACAGAAGAGATGCAGGAGCTATTCCAGAGTGATATGAGTGAGAGAAAGCAGAAAAGAAACGATGCTGCAGGAAAGAAAAAGTCCAAGAAATCCTTTAAGAGCAAGTCAAGGTATGAATTAACTTCCAATCCTTTTCACCTTTTCAGATCTGATGTGTGTTCCAAGGCATTCTTTTTGCTGTTCGAATCTGTTACGTGGCGACTTTGGTTTAAGCTGAAATTAAGACTGATATTGAGAATTGAGTTTATTGTGGTCAAGTGATTGCAAGATATCCTCTGCCCTTTGATTGGGATCTTATGTTATATTTAATCTTTCATTTCTGGGCCATAATTAAATTTTATATGAACTCACATGAAATAAAAAGAGTAGATTATTTCTCATAGTTTTGACTTTGCATTGATAACACTCATTGATCATTCATGCTACAATGCTCAAGGAAAATTTACTCGCTTTTAATCAATTGCTTTCTTCAGGTACAAGCGCAAGTAACAATTTCAAGTTGGTGGCTAAGATTACCCATAACATGTCTTAATGCGAGAGGATGGGCGGTCTATGGAGTTGTTCGTTCGGTCAACAATGATACTTTTAGAGGAAGAGGTAAATTGGTATCCAATACCATTTGCACACTTGAAGGCATGGGATGGGAGGAAGGGGTGTTACTGCTTTAGGAGAACATGTTTTACCGTAGCAACCAACTCCCATCGTTTTTGATCAATTATTGTGATGTATTATTGTTCTTTCCGAAATTTAATGTTGAGCAGTAAAGGGAAAAAAGGTTGGGTTCCCAAAAATTTATGAAACAAAAGTTTTATGTCCTCTACATCTCATCTGGATAAGTGTTCATTACAAAATCTACTGCATCGGGAAGAATGCTAAATTGGTCTTTGTTGTTTGGGGTTTTGACAAATAGGCATTTGGGGTGAAAAGTGAGTAAGCACTATTTGGGATAAGAAAAAAATTGGTAGATTTATCGCTAAAAAAGTGACAGAATTTTCTAAATTGAAACTTTCCGAAATTGGAGAAAACTTAAACAAAGCATTTTCTAAATTGGAACCTCCCAAAACGCACATAAATTATGAAAAATAAAAAGCCTTACATCTTAATTTACGTTTCAATGTGTTCAGGATTAGCTAAATGAGAGCACAATTGAAACACATGAAAAGTCCTTGTGGTTGACAAAAGAAATATTCATTGTTCTATGCCCTGCCACACCCCCGGTAGGTTGTACGCCTAAAACATATTCATTTAATCTAGGATCCCAAAAAACATATTCCTTCCGCTATTTGTAATTATATGATCTTTGTGGTTTGGGGAGGATTATGGAACCTTTTCGGTTCTATTATTCTCCTTAGATCATTTGGTTGTACCATTTTTGACACATCAAGTCTTACCGCCTTCATTGGCGGCCAATTTTTTTGGTCCTTGCACCAAGAAAGCATAGGTCCATGTCATTCATTTGATGCATTGCTTCTTTTATTTTCTATTTACTTGTTCTATTTAAGTGGTTTCAGAACTTTTTGTTTGGGTTGCCCAGCCCTTAGCTTGTAATTTGTTGTTTCTAACTTATAAAAATAAAATTTTAAAAATTTTTATTTTTATTTTTTAAAAAAAGAACGTGAATTAAATCAAGTAAATAGAAGTGCAGCAACGAAAGGCTGCCAGCCTGCCACCCCAACCTCACGCGATTTGGAACACGATTAAATAGAAGCGTAGCAACACAATACCCTTCAACCAAAGAGGAGACAAGAATTTTTTTTGGAATTATTAGAAGACCCTTGCCCAAGCAACTACTACTAGTTCGGGTAGGGTGGGCCTCCTCCGACAAAAGGCCTTGTCTTACAGCCCAAATCAGGGGGGAAGGAATAATAATAGAAAGACATTCCCATTGGTATGAGTTGGAGGAGGTCCATACAAGTTCCCCGCTGTTAGGAGCGGGAATTGAACGTGAAATCTTTCAGCCCACAGTTCAAATTACCAAACTGGGCATCGGGTTCATTGACAGAGGAATTAATTTATCAAGGAAAACCACAACACATAAACTAATCTGTTTCTGTGACCTTTTAATATAAGCACCATAAAAACTATGTAAAAAAGAGGCCAGTTCCTATAAATTTCTGTGATATAAGAGAAATTACAGCTAAATGGACCAAGCCTTCTATGATTGCAATGGCCATGCTATTATGAAACACAGAAAAGGGCAATAAGAAACTAAATCAAAGTTAAATAATAAACCTAATTTTTCCCTTCAGCAATTAATTGCAAGAATCATATTACATTCAAAACTCCCCAGCCTTATTCAGTTCTAATTCCCCTCCCCACTAAAGGCCAATGGCTCACCAACAATTCTGATTCATTTTAGGCATCATCGGAAGCATCAATTTGCTTGGAACTGATCCAAAGAAAAGGAAGGAGCTTAGATAAAATAAAACGCTTCTATTTCCACGGTGGCTGCTGCTGCTGCTGGTGTTTGTAGTTAAACGGATAGGGTTCCCATCCACTATCTGGTTCCTTCCTTTTCCCACCAATCCCCGAGCTTGAAGAGGGTTGTAAGTTGGTCCACAAATGCTCCTCCATAGACCTACCTTGACCAGGAATGACAAGCTGTCTCAAACTCCCCAAGTCTCTATTCCCTCCCTCCATGAACCCGGAGTTCAGATCAAAATTTGGGCGAGACGGGCCGACGCTATTTAGACCTTGCTGTACACTACCAATGCTCATGATGAAAGGTGACTGTGGATAGGAAGGCGGAACAGCTGGTGCAGAAGCCACAATCTGAGGCACAACGTTGGCTCCTCGAGAATCCACCATATAAGGGATTGAGCCAGCAGGTCCATACATGGACGAGGAGAAAGACATGGTGGGCCCTGTTGTCAGTCCATTGTACCCAAAAACAGGAGAACGAGCATAAGGCATTGTGGGACCCATCCCCAAAACACCCCCGGTTCTTGTCATGCTAGCATCCATTGCAGGCTCCACAGACTTGCCATTTGGCAAGGATGGAGTTTGAGAAAGAAAATCTTTTCTATTGACTTCCACTCTGGTGCCCATGATAGAAATAACAGGAGCATCTGGTTTCCGTCCTCCATATGCATTTGCAAATTGGGAAGGCCTAATAGGCCCGTGATCCAACGCATCATTCTGAATATATGGTCTGTCATTCAAATCAATGTTCCTTAAAGAAGGCTGCATCGATGATGATGACGAGGCAGGAGATGGGCTGCGATGGCTATTCCTGTTGTGAAAGAGTTGTTCTCCCATCCTCGAATCCAATGTTGGTGGATCACCATCATCACCGATACAGTTCAAATCCAACTTCAACCTCCCTGATCTCATAGGGCTCACTTCAACTGAAGATTCACCGGAAGGAAGGCCAGATGACACAGGAATTTGTTTTCCCAACTCATCTCCACCCTCAGCGACATTCAAATCAATGTCAAGGTAATGGTGCCTCTGCTTTGAACTATCACGGGTTCCCCCAATGGAAAGAGTCTTATCACCATCAGGAATTCTACGAGGAGATGCAGGGCGGAAGGCACTAGTAGCAGCACATCCTTTCCATCCAAGACTCCCCTCAAACTGCAAAGGGGCTACAGGCAATCCAGGAGCTGCTGCTGGCCTTGAAGCAGAAACAAATGAGATGGGAGTTAAGAGGTTGATTGGACAATCCATTTCGTCAGAGCAGACTTCTTGATTTAGATCAAAATCACAAGGGCCTTTCTCTATGTTAACCTCTGGTTCTTGAGCCGCTTCAGTCACCTGAGAGGACTCCATATCATGTGTGCTATTTTCTGGTTCATTGTCCAGATTATCGGAATTAATTGAGCCTCCCTCCCCCTCGGGATTTGTCTCAGCAGAATGACTTTGTCCAGTTGGCACCTCCTCCTGTGGTACATCCGTAGGTTGGTCCTGCTTTCCATTTATAGAGTCTGGGCTACCTGGCTGCCCGATTCCACCCTCCAAGATTTTCTCTGAAGATGAACTGCAAAATGGTTCTCTACAATCCACCATTTCTCTCTCTACTTCTTGAGCAACTTGCCGAGCAACTTCTAGTGCATCAACCATGCCATACTCGTTTTCAATATCGGACCTTCTTTTGTCAATTGCATCAGGATTTTTGGTATGCATTGCTGATTTAGGAAAATCAGAAGCTTTCATAAAATCATCACCTTCATCACTTGTATGCTCCGTATCTTCGTCAGCTTCTCCAATGTCTTCCATCGTGGAAAAAGTAGTGTCTAAATCCTCTGGTTTTCCCGATATCCCATTGGCAGACAACAAAGCATTAGAACAACATTCATCATCTTGACCAGTAGTCATGAGTGCATTTGCACTGCAACGATTTATTACTCTCATATCATCTAACCTGCTCTTAAAATCGGATGCAGGCTTCTCATTGGCATCAACACTATTCTGCAAAGCAGGTTCCCTCACAATCTTCTTCTCACTTCCAGCTTCATCACCAGTACAAGCAGCTCCAGATTCCAATGCACCCGAGGCAGAAGAGATCTCTGTCATACCCAACTTGTCTGAGGAAGTGCCGGCTTCATGTACCTGCTTTTCACTTTTAGATGACTCATTCAACCTGACAACATCTGAAAGTACTTCATCACTGTCTTGCTTTGTAACTGTAACACTACAAGTCCCAGTAGAAGTGGTTCCTTCTGCAGCATGTACGGGGGATTCTTCTTTTGTAGAAGGATTTTCTTGCAAAGGGTTTGACAAAAGAGAGGAGGCCAAAGGGTCCGGAGGTCCATCTTTGGTGTCCTCAGGGCCTGATACTGTGTGAGAGCCAGCCTGATCATGATGATTTGGAATCTGTACATCTTCAATCTTTTCTGGCTGAAGATCATCTGATCTACTCGTAGGTGACACTTCATCTCTGGCATGTTCTAACACATGATTCTCTTCATTAGCACTACCTCTGGAAATAGGATTATCTAAAGCAGATTGCCCACAATCCTCTTCAGCAAGCCTTCTATTCACATCATCAACATCCTGGTGAATTGAATCACAATCCTTACCGTGCTGCCAGCTATCAAACAACATTCTTGCTCTGTCCTGAACCTTAGAGCTATTGTGGCCGAGAAGATTCTTGACAGTAATCAAAATCCCCGAAGATATTGACCTCTCATTGTCTATATGCAACTTTTCAAGTGCTCGTAGCAGTGCGGTGATTGATTCTTCTACACAACTGTCACTTGTGTCCTTACCAAATTTTTGAGCATCCTTCAACCATCTATCAATAAACCAAAGTCCATCTAACTGAATAAAAAGATCAAGACAATCTTTATTCTCTGTGGCAGCAATGGTGCTTGCAACAGCAGCCCACTGCCTGGTTGCATCGCCAACATTCTTCACCACACAATCTTTCTCCTTCTGCATTACATTGAGCAGCTCCTCAACTCGAGATGGGACTGTAAGCCCATCTTTCATCTCGGTCAACGTAAAGAAATCCTCGAGCGTCATACTGCTTCAAATACCAAGTTTCCAATCATCAAAGAAATCCTTGTGACATCCTGATGCTTTTTCTCCCATTGGGTCAGAACAATGTCCACAGAATGACCTGCAGATCAAAAAAATTACAAAAGGGGTAAACATACAGTTCTTGTACTGTAAGCACAATTGCCATATAAGCATAACCCTTCCAACTACAATGATAAGTCATCCAAAAACTTTTAATATGGATCACCCAGGGGGTGGAACAAGAAACCTAAACTGGACTTTGAACAAGAAGTTGGACCAAGCAAGTTCTGGTAGTATACTATTATGTTCACAATTTCACGTCTTCTCACAAATTGCAAATCACCACATGGTCCAACTTGCATGATAAGCATTTGTGGAATTAATCAGAAACCAATAATAGAATGCACAAATAGTATAGTAAAACGTAAACAGCTACATATAAAGCCTTGGCTATGATCAGTAAATTATGGAGCACCAAGTCTATCTAAAAAGAAAAAGAAACAACCAACCAGAACCAACAAAATTTGACAAAATTGATTTCTCAATAGATTATTATCCTCACAATGGAGTTTAACTTGGCAACTGGCCCAAAAATGATTTCCAGATATGAAAAGATTGATTCATTTCGTCATGCCGAGAAGTGGAAAAATCAACCTAAATTCCCTCCAGATGGATAGAGCAAGAGAATTTTGAAGGAACATAAGAAAATAATTCCTAGTGTAAGTTCAAAAAAAATCTGTTTTCCACAGTATTATGTAAGTTTAGAAAAGTTCAAAATCAATACATTATTCCAAATCAATATTTAATTAAAAAAAACTTGGTAAAAGCAATCAAGGTCACAAAAAAAAAAATTGATAAGAAATTCAATCTCATTGAAGGGGGGGTGCAGCCCGAGTTCACAAGAAGAAAGGTCACACATAAAAAATCAGAACGCTTATATGGAAAGCAACTTAGAAATCACAACCAGGTAAACTCTCATCCTCAACTTAATTAAACCAGGAATCAAGATGAAGTATTACAGGCATGTACCAGACACAATATAAAATACAGAACACATTTCGGCAACAGAATAAAAACTACATGATGCAACATATACAAAGATAGTACTAAATATAGTAAAGTACAAAATAACGGATGACAAGAACTGGGTTATCTTTGTCCACACAGTTCAAAAGTGCATAAACCAAAGATAAGGTCAAGTTCTTATCAACAAAAGCAACACACAGGGTTTTAAAATATCAAACCAAGACAACTAAATTTGTAAATCTAGTCACAATCATAAATTAGCTACAGGGCACAAAGGCAAGATAGTTTTAGCATTGGAATGAAGTCCTTTCTGAATGTGAATTTTCAGTCATAACTGGACAAACGACGATGTGAAAAAGCTTAACACCAATAAACATACAAGGACATTCACCTACTAAATTCCTTTAAAAAAATTAATTAAAACATTTACAAAAAAGTGTAGAGAGTAATGAAGCATAAACACAAATAAACACTAATGATATGTTAATTAGTTAAGCCAAGACAAAGCTAGTTTTCTCCAGCTAAAGGACTACATCATCTGGGACAAATGTTTACAGGACAAGAAGAACCATTGTGGCATAATTAATTTGCCAAATCAGTAAGTAGAACGTTGAACATAATAGCTACCAGAACCCAACTGGCGAATAATACATAAGAAGACTACATGCTATATATGGGAGAAAAATAAACTAACAAAAGAAAATTCTACACAAGACGGACAATCCCAAACTTGACAAATTAACAACCTTCGGAAGAACATCATAAAATGGTTGAAAACAAAAGGGGGGAAAAAGACAATAAAACAAATTTCTTATATTTTATAACAAGAACATGACCACTAAAACATATATCAATCGCAATGATCCTCCTAAAAGCACTTGCAGTATATATGAGAACTTGTGGTTGTCAGCACTAGTTGAATTCCACATTTAACTACAAAACGGCTTTTATTCTCTATAACCACCACTCTCTTCCCCCAAACATAATAAAACTGTCCTCTCACTTGAAGCATTGCTACCTTTGGACATTGTCAAATTACAAAAAAATTGTGGTTGGGCTAATGTCATGAGCAATAAATAAGAGCCGTCAATGTAAAATATAATATTATATGAAGATCAGTTGTCCATTGTCTTTCTGGGAGGTCTTGGAAGAAGTGAAATACAAGGGATTGAAAATGCTTATCCTTAGCTATCTTTTCAGGCTTTTGTAGGATTAGTTAATTGGATCTTTCCCTGTACTTAGCTTACATCTTATCTTCCTTCTTTAATTAGAAACAAGAAATTATAACCCGAATGAAGAAAAATAAAAGGAATTTTCAAATGAAAATGATTTACAGGCCTATGAAGTAATTATATAAATGAAGAAAAAAAAATTGTTATGGACTTTTTCCAACTACATTTTTTAAGTCAAAAAGACAAACCAAGAAAATCACACTGACAAGTAAAACCAAAACTATCTATAGTAATAAAGAACTTGTGGTCATAACATCAACAGAAAGTGGAAGAGCATATATGTGAAACAAAATATGATATTTCAATGAAAATAACTGTGATGAACATAACGTGACAATTTTTTTTCTCACTTTCATCTGTCAGTGATTGGTGAAGACAACAATCCTTTGTTGTGTGTCAATAGTTATGAAGTATGTTAACATGGAAGCACTAGGTATTTGTACCCTCGTTAGGTAATAACCTGAACAATGGATACACATTTCCCTTTTAGAAAAATAAAACAATACCGGTTGTAATAATACTTGTCAAATTAACTACTTATGATCCCGAAAAAAAAAGAAAGAATCAAGGCTCATGCAGACCTATCATTTACACACAGTTTTTCACTGTTCCAAATAATATTGGTCAAAGTTCATCACATTGTTAGTTAGGGAAACCAAAAAACGAAGTAGAAAAAGAAAAGGCCATATCTTTTAACAGAATTCTAATAATCATATAATTCAATGCCTGTTGTGGATTTACAATGTCAACAAAATCGAACCTCAACTGCAAACTAAACAGTAATTCAATCCTGAAGGGCCACAGCGGCACGAAATCAAAATCCCTAAAGCAAACCATATTTGAACAGAACGATTAATAAAACTTAAGTCTTACTAAAACAAAACCATAATTCTATACCAAACAGCTCGAAACCATACCCAAAAAAAGTTTCACCTTCTCTACCGTAATAGATAGAACCAAGATAAGGCAAAAAAAAAAAAAAAAAATACCATTAGCATAGGGTATCAAACCCTAGAATTCAAAAATAGAAGAAAAACGAGCACGATGAAACCCTGGATTATGCCTTTCCGGCTAAGTAGTGGTGTGCGCGTATATAAATTCGAGCACATATAAAAATTATTTTAATTAATGCTCTGAAACAGGTGATTAATGACGCTAATAATTGGAAATTAATAAATAACATAAAATTAGAATGCAAAACAGCAATTAATTACAATCATGGCAGGTAAAACTCCTTACCTTCGTCAGTGAATTCAAAACCCTAGCTCCGACTCAGTCTTGACACGGAGAAGCAACCTCAATTCCCTATCTCTCTCTCTCTCTCTCTCGCGGACTTTCTCTCTCTTACGGTGCTTTCTCTCTCTCTCTCTCTCTCTCTCTCTCTCTCTCTCCCCACAAAACCCTCGCTGTTCTCTGTGAAGCTATTTTTTCCGAACCAGAGGAAGAGAGCAAAACGTTTCTAACCTTCTTCCTCGAATTTTTTTTGTTTTTTTGTTTTCAATTAGTTTTTATTCTGTTTAATTTTTTGAGTCGGTTTTAGTTCGCTATTGGTGAGCTACACGTGAGAAGCGTGCGCTCGAGCCGTGGCTCGGGGGGCCGGCTTGACCGGTGAACCGATAGCGTCGGTTTCTACGGAATGTAAAGAAGGGACATGAGGGTCACAGAGGGTGTGCCCAAAGGGGTTACAGAAACTGTCAATTCCGGTACTTCCTTTTTGTGGGGCTTTTTGTAATCAGGTTTTCGGAGAAAAGGAAAGGGGCTTATCGTTGTCCCTGTCACTTGTGCCCATGTCAGTCACGTGCGGTCACACGTGCGTATTCTTAAAAAACTGGAGGCTCTCTTATTTAAAATTAAAAATTAAAAAAACAACGCTTCATTTTTTTATTGATAAAACAAAAATCTTTACAAAACACTTAAAATTGTTCTCACATTTATGTTACACCATAATACTTTTTCAAAAAAAAAAAAAAAAATACATCTTTGTTAACAAACATAGTCGATGTTCTTCAACATTTGTTTCAAGTTCATAAACGTGTTTAACAAATATATAGAATAAAAAACATTTGTTTTGAGTTTATCGTTGAGGAACCCACCCCATTTTCATTTTTCTAATCTCCCACTTCTTCTTCCTTTCGAATTAGGAGTGGTAAAGATCTTTCTCTACAACCCTTTCCTTATCCAATTAAAAAAATAAATTTTGTGAAGATTTATTTTTATTTTTTGGTATCATAGTTCAATGAAGTTTATCTGCATGAAGATTTTACACATTATCATAAGGTAGCATATATTCGATGAGAAAAGGGAAAAATAGCATATCTCACCTTTATTATCTTCGATTATTTCAATCTATTGCTAGACTCATATGCTAAAACAGTAAAAAGATGTAGTTCCTACATGAATCTGAGCTTACAAATGCACCTAACTTGACTTTCTTCCTTTCAATGTTGGACCATATATATATAGATAGATAGAGAGAGAGAGAGATGGAATTATTGATTACTCTTTTCCTTTGAGGATAATTAATGATTTTTTTTTGTTAATTTTATTAAACAGTAAAAAGATGTAGTTCCTACATGAATCTGAGCTTACAAATGCACCTAACTTGACTTTCTTTCTTTCAATGTTGGACCACATATATATAGATATATATAGAGAGAGAGATGGAATTATTGATTACTCTTTTGCTTTGAGGATAATTAATGAATTTTTTTTTTTTGTTAATTTTATTCTATTTTGCATGGTCACTTTCAACTAGCAAGTTCTGCCAAAAACAAATAGCCACAATTAAAAATTCAACGAGATTATTGACCAGAAAAACTTTATGATGCTTAAGTTAATAAAAGAAAATGGTATGTTGATGATTGTATCCCCTCTTCTCATGTGGAGCGTTTACTAACAAAGTATGACCTTAAGGCCTTAACATGACCTTAGTTAGGTCATGTTATTTATATATGGCCTATAAATTTGAATAATCGATATTTATGTGGGAAGGGTTAGATGAATTGAATTATTGTGAGATTGTGGATAACAAGAAACACTTTACGGATAGAATAGCACAAAAGAGAGTTTGTTAAATAAGAAATTACGAGATTGTGCATCTTGAATTGTAACAACCAAATTCACTTTAATACACACTATAAATCCCATATTAAACTCTTCCAACACCTAGAAAACGTTTAGATTTTCTTATTATTGCACCTTAAACAGCTAAGCTTAATCGATTGAGAAGCTCCCGAGCCTTCTACCAAAGGTTTTTGTATGGGGGCCGTGATGCATTAGCTTGGTCGAGTGAGCTCAAATTTTTTGTCAACCGTGATTAGTTTTCACTGACTGGTACCCAAATCTCATTGCCCTCTTGCATGTATCACATTATGAGTGCGCGCGTGGGGCGACCCAAATCATGAAATCACCATGATTATTTGTAGACACAAATTATCCATTGTGGACTTGATTCCATAAGACATCTTCTTTCATTTGCCAACAAAATATCCAAAGATTTTTAAGATCATTTTCTCAACGATTTAAAGTTTTTTAGCAGGTACTACTAAGAGTCTGTTTGTGATTGCGTTTGAGAAATAGAGCTTTTGGACAAAAAATTCATTTTTAAGCTTTTTCCAAAAGTGCGTTTTGACCATTTTTAAGTTTTTTTTTTTACCTTTAAAAGCATTTTTAGGCTCATCAAACGCAATCTCAAATAAACCTTAAAATAACAATAACAACAATGTAGACTCCATAAGAAACAAAAATAAAGTGTATTTGATGTGCCATTTAAGTTGAAAAACAGTATTGGGAGATAATATGCCATGATTAGGGACTGTAGAAGCCTCATGATTTTAATATACCTTGGACTAAAATAATCAAGTGGATGAATTGCAACAAATGACAACAGAAGACAGTCGGGCACCCCACTGTTTGGTCCATTTCTTTTATTTATCCAAGACAATAAAATAAAATAAAAACTTTGTACCCCACAAATCCTGCAAGCCTGTAAGGTTCATTGATATAGTAAGCAGGGGAGGCACGTGCAAGACATGCCTGATTTCCAGTGTATGATAATAATAGAGATAACTCTCGTTATGAGTTTTTCCATTAAATAAAGTTACTCTTTTATATACACAATTATGTGTTTTTGTCTCCAATAAGGCATATATATCTCTAACAATCGCAGGTAGTATGTCTCCTTTGTAACTCAAAAAAAAAAAAAAAACTGTCTTCTCCGTCGTGCAAGATAGATGTGTCCACTGGAATTGCAAAATTTTAAGACAAGACGCAAAAACTACTCACCAGACCGACTGGATGGGTAATTAGGCAAGGGAAAAAAAATTGTCATTTTCGGCTGCTAAAGAAAATACTGTGTGGGAACGCTTGCGAAAAGACGAAAACACATGTGAGAAAAGCTTTATTCCTTACCAAACCAACTGGGTCAGCAAATTAATAAAAGGGCAAAATAGTCATTTTGTGAGGAATTTTTTTTTCCTTCATAAAATAAAATAGATGTCGTCTTAATGGGAATTACGAAGAGGCCTATAATAGTAGTGTTAAGAACGTCACGAACGTGTATAAATAGCACACAATGTGTACAGCCTGTAATATGTGTGCATTTTTGTTAGATTAAAATATCATTGGTTATTTTAGAAGAAATGCGTTGAGCGACGCCCAAGATGTGATGGGGTGGGGTGGGCTGGGCTGGGCTTTAAAGGTTTCCAAAACATAATTTGAAATGATTAGGAAAATGAGCTCCCAATGTTCTGAAAAGACCCTCAGAAAGTTAAATCATAAGAGGGTGAGAAAAAGAGATAAGAACAAAAGGTTTGAACTAATCGGTTGGGATTGAGACGTTGAAAGCAGTCATAATCCCTTTCATTAGTCCCAAGTCTTAACCATCCTGGTGGGCTTAGAATATAATGTAATGTTTTATATAAAGCATTTGGATGGCGACCTCACTCAATTTTTGAGGTTGCCCAGGGACCACAGGGTCCCCCCATAGGACCAGCACACGTGGCATAAATTTCACATGCATTGAATCAACTGGGTTGAAAATTTCCCAGCCTCTCCATTTTCTCGTTGTCAAATAATAACTTGTCCAACTTTCACTAAAACCATGTCTTTTCTTTTTTCTTTTGCCATTTTTTTCAAGGGGTTAGGAGGCTACAAGGATGGCCACAGTAAGTCAAAAGTAGTAAACTCATCGTTATCTGTCAAAACAATTGGGATCTCCTGCCAAAAATGCAAGGGCTTGTAGGGGAATGTAAGAGGCCCTTGATGGGCTCCTATGTCCAATAGGAGTTTTTCCTACATGAGCAACTTATTGAAAGCCTATGATAACCTCCAGCCCAATTGCATGGAGGAAGGAAAATTGTTGAGATCCTCCCAAGCTAGCTTCAACCCAACTGCAGGGTGAGACCTCTTCTTGCATCACCCCCAAACTTAAAAAAAAAAAAGAAAAAGAAAAAGAAAAAAGCCAACTACCAGCAAAGCCTAAAGTGCAGCTTGAAGGCCAAATTTACATGCAAAGCCCACAACTTCTTAAGCTCTATAGATTATACCGAACAAAAAAGAACCCATATACAGACAATAACAGCCTACATCAAAGCCCACAGGAAATACCGGAATACAAGTCTCTAAGACATTGTCAATCGGATTCGGATCACCTGAAATTCTTAAAAGAATTTTAGTTTCTAAAATTTTAAATTCAGGTCATCCATTTTCATTTAAGAGTCATTATTCTGTCATATGTCTCATTATTAATAAAATAATAATAAATCATTAATAATCATTATTTTATTAGTAGTGAAGATAATGACTCTTAAATGAAAATGAATGGCTTAAATCTAAAATTTCAAAAATTAAAATTCCTTTTAAGAATTCCAGAGATCTGGATCCCTGTATTATAAGGGATGGAGAGGGATAAAGGTATCTTCCAAGTAATAGACCTATAGCCTGGAATCACATGCATTTTAGGTAGAAAAGCATACAAGGCAGGTCAGAATAATACAACAAACGTATTAATAATTACTATAATATTATGTAACAACTTTCTACTTGGAACAATAATGGTAACTGTTGTGGATCTAAATTACCGAAAACCCACTCAAGATGCACATTGCATAAGCAATTTGAGCCCGTCACAATGACAAGCATTCGGTAATTATAGTTAGAGCTTCGAGTAACCCATTGCCGCTCTCGCTGTTTGAAATGGTACATCAACACTAGGAGTTGCATATACCCGTTTTCTTAATTTAGAGATATAGGTGCCCAAAAAAGTGAAAGCACCCGCCTATACAAAAAGTCTGTACAATCCTAGCTGAAAGAAAAAATTTTACCTTTTCAGCTTGGGTAAAAGGGTTGCTATATTAGATGTGAAGATCTCTCTTAAGTAAACGCAGGAGAGCGATTCTGCCCTGAGTTGTTTTTCTATCATCTGCAGCCAATTTCCTTCCACCTCGATTTCCCTGCAAAATGATATGATAGAAAATCTAATAACATTTGGAGGAAAACACGACACTATTTCTACAGGGCGAAGATTTTGGTGTTATAAGTTATAACATTGCCTCTGTTCCCAATTCCAACGCATTGAATAATGGTACAAACTTGACTTGTCACCTCCTTTCAGTCAGGCAAGAACTGCAAACAAACAAGAAAATAGAGGAAATATAAAATTTACCTTTGGTTTCTCAGCATCGTCTTCGACGTCCAAAGTACTGAAATCCCTGAGCAATATGGATGAGGCAGGCGCGAGTCTCCTAATTTTGACAGTGAAATACAAATAGATTTAGGAACAAAAGATAGAGATCCATCTTAAAAAATTAAAAACTAAAATAAGTATTATGAAAAAATATACTATGAAATGCTAAGGGTATTAAGTATTTTATAAAAAAAAAAAAAAAGGTTACCAAACTTACGTGTAACTCATTTATTGGTATTCTATACATTTTTCTTAATTAATTATCTTGTTATTCTCCAATGAATGAGTTACACATCAGTCTGGTAAGCATCGCGTAATAAAAGATTTGGTATTTATAGTATTTCTCTTTTTATTTACGCTATCAAATTTTGAAAAGTGACTTGGACCCTCCATATTACCGCTGCGTGTCAAATTGAACACTTTGAAAAGAAAAAAAAGAAATCTCAAAATACCCTTAAAATTGTTAGGAAATAACCATTTGAAAAAATTAAATTTATTAAAAAATTAAACAAAAAATGTGAAAATTTAAAAATACCAAAAAGGGGTGACCCCTTCATTTTTTTTTAAAAAAAATGGTTTTTATTTTTATTTTTTTATTTGATAATTTTAAGGATATTTTGGAAAGAAAAACACAAAATGATTACAGGCTCCAATGTCACTTTTTAAAATTTGAAGACAAATAAAAAAATGTGGTAATACTTCAAGGAACTAGAATATATTTTCCCCTCAGTATTGAGATCCAAGGCAAAAGCAATAACAAGCAACAAACCAGAGTTATTGTTTTGCTTAGGACCACACAGCGACATGGTTAACATGGAACGCAACCCCACTGACCTTTTTGGTTTCCCTGCTTTGCAGGAAAGATCAACTCTTGGTTCAATATCTGGCACATCAACAACTTCGGATACTTTGGTAAACGTAACATCTTCCGCTTGTGATTGAGGTGGATCCAACAATTCCTATAAATGACAGAAAAAAGAAAGAAAATAAAGCAGAAGCAATTTTTACGGTAAAGCCTTGCATCATGTAATTCATAAAAAAATTATCTTCTATTAAAAAAATAAGAAATTTAGAGCTCAATTTTTCTGTGATAAACCATCATCTCTTTCAATTCTATAAAAGTTATCTCTCATCAATCTAAACCCCAAAATGTAATTAAACAAAAAGATTATAGCGTTACCCAGGATAATCACATGGGGAGATCTCATACCCTTTTCAAATTCAAGTGACCTTAGATCCTCTTAAAAATATAATGTATCTGCAAGAAATAGCAAAAAAACAGAGAAACATAAACAGCTTACCGTTGGCTCTGTTATCCCATCCTCAACATCCAATGTACTGCAATCCCTTGGTAATGTGGATGAGACAGGCAACAGTTTCCTGATTACTATAACATCTTAGACATGAACTCACCAAAAAAGAAATGATACAAATGCATCATGAGAAACTCTGTCATCAGCATTGAGGATCAAGGACAGCGAACTCTGCAGCTAAAAAAGTTTAAAAACTGCAACACCCCCACTGACCTACTTAATTTCTCAAAATTCAAATCTTTACAGGAAGCATCAAATATTGGTTGACTCTCTGGCACATCAACAATGCTGCATCCTTGGGTAAGTGCGACATCGTCCTTAGGAGATGGTGGCAGATGCAAAGATTTCTAAGAAAGATCAAAAAGAAAAGAAGAAAGAACCATGAAACCAATTTCTACATTAGAGACATGCAACCACAATTAACAGTAGTGATTCTTTTTTTATTTTTTTCATTTAAAAAAAAAAATAAAAAACTCCCCGATTAGGTAAAGTTTTCTTTAACAGATCAAAAAATTTCTTTTCTGAATGTGTTGAATTATCTTCGTCAATCTATACTTCAGTTTATTTTATTGTAACCACAAAATTAACTATAGATAAACTTTTAAATTACTCATTTGTTCACCGGTGGGTTACTTTTGAAATGAGCAGACAATGACCAACATAATTGGAGGGTGCATGTGTGTTTCTACAAGCTCAAAGCTCTCTACGTTAGGGAAAATAGTAGCAAGGCCAATGAAGGCACCAGCTTGGTAGCCTAGCGCTTTTCCTTTTTAGAGCATGCACCGGGTCCCTCAAGTTGCAATACATGCTGTTATTTGGATAAAAAGGCTAATGAGAAGCACTACGGACATTTGAATACAGGTAACACATGAAGAAAATGGTTGATATGTAGCAGATATATATGTGACAGCGTAATATTTATTTCATCTGTTTAGCTGGATAGCGTACTTTAAGAAACATTACAAACTAAGCATCAAAGCAAAACGAGAAAACAGACATTCCAAAAAGAAACCTGAAAAAAAAGGCATCATTATAATTCAAAGCATAGGACACGAAAGAGAATTTAACCTCATCCTCCTCGGTAAGCAGCTGGTCCAGCTCCACTGATGAGCAGCTGTCATTTCTAACCATGCCATGTGACTGCGAATAGCCTATAGCAAAATCCAAAAGCCATGAATTTGTTAGTTGCAGATAGAAACCGTGCTGAAAAATATACTAGTAGGTGAGGAAGCATACATCGGTCCCAACCACAATATTGGGATCCAAGTCCCTTTCAGGGCAACTAGGCTACCTAGTAAACAAAGCCCATCATACTATGTCACATGCCAAAAATCACTAAACATCCAATAATTAATTGCTGACAGTTCTAAGGCAAATAAAACTAAAATTGACGATTAGCATTTGATAACTAATTGATTTTAACTTGTAAAGCACTTTAAACAGATCTTGAAGCAAAATGATTGACTTACAACAAAAAAAATAAAAACCTAAATTGAGGGCATGTCCTTATCTACTCCATGATACTATACGCCATAGTAACATGGTTTCATCCAATCACATCATTTCAAGCCGAGACACGTTTGGTATCAAGATTCTATAAACTAACCATATTTCGAAAGAATGTGAGCATTCAACTGCTTAGATTCTAAATGTTTACATATTGTAGAATAAGCAGTCATTATAGCATAATATGCAAACAAAAGCAAACTTTATGAATCAAACCTGTTACTTCAGCATTTGAATAATTATCCTCGATTCCCGAATATTCATTTAAACCCTCTGTGTTGTGTCCATTCCCAAGATAGATATCACCTATCTGATTACGCAATATCAAAACTAGTTATATTCTCAGCTATTCCAGACATACATAAGAATAAATATCATATTCTTTATATCCTGATGTAAGATGTGCCCAAGTCCAGCACTCATACCTGAAAATTTTGCTGGTCGGAGTTTTCAACACAAAAGCATGAAGGATTGACCGCATCAACATCAGAGGTACTCACCTAAAAGTTTGGGAAGAACATTTCATTATATCAAATAGATTTCTTAAAAGGAGACACTACTAAAAAATATGCACTGAAACTTCCTCACAGTGGCATCAAATTCTAGCTCATTGTCAAAACATTCCAATTTACATAATTTTTTTTTTAAAAAAAAAAAACCCCCCACCTTTTTCCCTTGAAATACAATTCAAATACTATTATATTGAATAAAGCACCCCAAAAAAGTAGCCATAATTATAACTCCTTGATCCCCATGAGATAATTGAGATCATAAAAGAGCAAGGTTGGAACTTATTAAAAAAAAAAAGTGCAAAGATATTTGTACCTGAGAGAGCATATCTTTATCCTCTCTTCGCGAGGAGTCACACTTTTCCAGAGTGCTACTGCAGTAAGATGCCTTGAGGTCGGAAGAATGAAGATCCACATCTTTCTGAACATTTAACAAAATCTTTGAATATTAATTATTTTTTCACAGCATAAATGCGTGGATAACGAAGAGGGGAGAGAGAGAGAAAATCCATTGGCGAACCTCATCAATATTACTAGATCCACATCCCTTTAAGTCTACTTTGGATTCAGAACTAGTGTATACTTTAACTAAGGAGGCATCCTTACGAAGTCCCTCGGAACAAGTACAGCAGGACTTCAAATCCTCCAGCTCTTTTCCTAGCTCAAGAGATCTAGTCTTTTCATTGCTGAGGTTTTCTTTGAGACTCTGGATTTCACTCTCTGCCACCTGATTAGAACCAGAAATTGTGAACAGATTATGCTAGTCAGTTTATTACTGAAATTGCATCGATAGAGATAGCAAAGCAGTATAACCAAAAAATAAACTTAACATGAAAATACTAATTGCGAAGTTTTAAGCATAACTTGTTATCAATAAATTAATACCTTGAGTTTTTGTTTATATTGCTTCAAGACATTCCATATAGCTTTAGAAAAATTCTGCATTATCTGATGGTTTCTCTCTTTCTCTGCCAAGTCAACAAAGTTTGACTTTTTGGTTGCAGTTTCACTAACATCCAATCTGCAAATTCTTGAGGCTTCTGAAAAGATATAACCAAACATGTTGGATGGTCTAAAGTTAAACCTCACGAAACAGGTCAAGGGACTAGAACAATGTGAATGATAGACAGACAAATTTTAAGTAATAAAGTAATGCATTTTATACAACCTTCCTTAGAAAGCTTGCGTTCATCTCCAATGCTCTTTCCTTCTTCAAACTGAAATCAAACCAACGTACAACTTATTATGAGTAAGCCTAAATCAAAGGCATATTCATAATAACAATTTGAAAAGAATTATCACCAACTTGATCAAATAATGCTTCTCAGGAACCATATCCAATAGCACACATGATGACTAAGGAAATCCATTTTCAACCATGATGTGGGCCAGAACAAGAGTTTCAAGTTTCAACAGGGAAATGGGCGTTTGCCAATATTACTATTTAGAGGCTGCATGTCTTTGTTAATATTAGACATAAATACGTATATTTGAATGTTTATCTGCATACACGACTGTAGATATTAAGGAAAAAAAATCATAAAACTATTAACTACTTGAAGAACATATAACTCCTTTTCATTGCGCACATGTTAAAGGTCGGGCAAGTCTTTTGTTAGCGTCAGACATGGGTAGACAACAAGCGTAGTGTCCTTAGTGTTTGCACCAACTTCCAGTTGGGAAAGAGTATTACATACCATACTTTTTAGTACCAACATTGAACAACTAGCTGTATGTTGCTTTCTAACATAATCCAACAGATTTAAATGACAAGGAAATCTATTGTAAATTTTTATATTCTAAGTTCAGTGAAAAACTGCATCTAAATTGCGAGAACACATGGTGTGAGGGATATATGTTTCAGCTTGGCAATAATGGTCGCAGCTCAGCATTGTAAGACAGAAAATTGGAATGTACAAAAGTAACAAAAAGATAAAAATACTACTTGACCATAAATTTTACAATGTAACGGAATTAGTTTCGACAACAAACCAAGATTACCTTCTGAACTCATTATAACATATGTCCATTTAAGAAAATAGATCACTACATTCCATGCTATTCCAGGTCATATGATATGATAGACGTCAAAAGAGAAACTTAAAAACCATACATGTGAAACTTGGAAGCCAAATTTCATCAAATCCCCTGGGACTTAAATTAGATTTTAACAGCCTCATGCAAAGAAACAAACTTGACAAATTACACTAAGGCCACCAAAAAATAAGGGAGGGAAAAAATTAACTTGTGTAAGTAGTATGCAAAGAATTAGAACCTAAAAGGGAAACATTTAGCACTCCAAAAAGGATGAATAAAATACCACACAAGCTTCAAGGCCACCAACTTTCATTCTTTTCGGCTGTTCAACTGTAGACAATGCTTGGAAATGCCTCTTGTTACAATGCATGATGGAAGACTCCGCATTATTATTAAATCTAATATTATGAACATCAAAAACAAATAAAAAATTAAGAAAATTGAAAGTTTAATCAGATTGATGGAAAATATATATGTGTCTGTGTATTTATTTTACTTGATTTTCATGTATGGTGAAGCTTGTTTTAGCAGGTAGGATGTATCGAGATAGTCTTCTGTTCCTGCTCTAATTGTTAAAATCTGCAAACACAACAAAAGAATGCATGAGATTTTTTTTTCAAAAGTCCATAGACATAAATTGGAGTGCAAGCTTATTTAAGATTATCAACTTGGCAACATAAGATCTCATCAAACGGGAATCAAAATTTACATACCAATGCCATCCGCTTCTTGCCTTCCAAATAATCTCGTAGATATTTGGTTAACTGTTTAGAGGAAAGGTCACAATTATAGCTTATGTTTGATTCAGAGGAATTGTGTTAAAGTATCAAGAGTGAAAAGACCAGGACTAGAAGACAATATGTAACATTAATTCCTTGCCAGTAAGAAACCAAAGGGGATCACCCCTTGAAAAGAAGATGCACTGGAGGAAAAAAATTGTAAACTAAAAGCTATAAAGAACAGTAGCATATGAAATCATTCTAAAAAGCATCACCAATGAGTTCTGGAAGTGCTTCTGCAATGGCTTCTTGGGGTTCTTTTGGTGCTCCAACAATGACTGAAAACAAAGAAAAACAACTATATTACATGCACAGGGAAGAGGAGAGAGAGAAACGGACAGACAGACAGACATAGTATAGACGGACTAAAACATATTGAATTGATAAAATAAAATAACTAACAAAAAAATGTGAAGCAAATATACCAACAAAAGATAATTATCAAGACCAAAATATGGACGACAAGGAGATCCATGAACTAAATTAAGGATACATACTCGTAGGCATAGGCCAAAAACCATTGATGTATTGTTGATAAAATTACTTTCAAGCAATCTTGCCCCCTGAAATTGATAGACTAAAGTTAAAAATCAATATATGCGTGACCAAGGTTGCAACATTATACATGTGACATTTACCTTTCACTGCTAAAGACAAATTCATCTGACCTCATTATGAATTCCTAAGGTCATATTCTAAATGTGTTCTCTCCAATGTTATGTTGGACTTCCGTTAGTTCTATTATTGTACTGGAATTCAAAAAACATAACGGAGAATGTCATTCCAATAATTACCTAAAGTTCCAATGCTTCAATATTTTGCTATGTTGAGAACATCCCTAGAACAATCCACATCCAACAGGACAGAAATTTAGACCTGAATCCCAAATTAAAACTTTAATTAGCCTCGCTCCAAAAACAGTTCTTTAATATTAGAAGTTCAAAGCCCCTTCTAAGCTCTAACCCTTAAATATTATCCAGTATTATTTTGAAAACCACAAGCTACCAGAATTCTACGAGAGCAGTCCTGTACGCAATCGTATAGCCAATTATCACCATCCCCTGGGGTGCATCAATCAAAACCCCCACAATTTTCAACTATTACCAATTGCTAGTTTCATAAGGATATATCAGCTTATTTTAAAGGAAAAGTACCTGATTTCCAGTCCTTTTTTCTCTTTCAGCTCCAGCAAGGTCAACAATAGTTAAGACAGCATTGTTCTCAACTTCACCAACCTTGTAAGCAACACTGCTAATGTTAATGATGCACTGCGACCGGCTACAAGCAAGTAAAAGAGTAAAATAAAATAAAGTCATTTTCCTTTTGCCATGACTCCTCAAACAATAATTCTAGAAAGAGTGAACTGATTCAATAACTCTACAACAAATCATTTAATAATTAAATTGAGTTTCTTTCAGAAAATTAGATAGAAACTTTTCAACAGGAAGAACTAGATCACATCCAGCTAGCTCTTGACTCCCACCCCAGAACATAGAAACCCCACCCAAAAACAATCGATTGCACTTGCAGAAACTGTTCCATATTTCATATCTATTTCATCTATAAAATTCAATAACAATAGCAGGGAAGAGGAAAAAAAATAACATGGTTTAGTTGCCATGCACCTTGACTGGATGTTTGCATTCGTCATTCCTGTGGCACGTTTTGACATAGCACAAGCTATTAAAGATTCTGCCTGTCCAGCGTCAGAAACAACAACCTGTGTACAATAATCGAATAAACAGACAAGTCATTTTTATAGTCTTACACCCATAATCAAAATGCACTTTAGATATACTGTACGTCAAAAAAAAAAAAAAAAAAAAAACTTGACAACATACAACAGAAACAGCTATGAACCTCTTGAAGGCCTCTTATAGTTGATTGCTGCATGCTCAATTCGGTTCCCTCCAGTGACAAATCGCATACCTTCTCTCCTTTCCCTCGCTCAGAATATATTTCAAAAATAGATATAGAAAATGACCTGAAAATATGTTTTATCAGATTTCTTCTTTCTTTACAACCTTCAGTTCCTCCACACGTATTAAAAGTGAGAATAATTGAACTTGGGATATACTGATAATGCTACTATATCTGGCAAAATTAGCACAAAAATCCCACATTCACAAGGCAATGGACCCTAACAAATTCACTGAATTCTCAAAAACAATCCAGATATCTATAAAATGCTTTAAGCGCATTCAATTACATTATCACTGGTTACCTCGACGACTTGGAACTTCCCTCAGACTGATTGAAGATCTGTTGAAGCGCAAGCGGTACCATACCAGGTTCCCTGGTACTCCCAAAGACGGTGTGAGTCTTGCCAGAGCCACTAGGACCCAATGCGGCAAGCATTCCACTTTTACCCTTCAGAAAATCCTCCACCAGAGGCCTCACCATTCTCTCGTAGACTTCACCCTGTGTTGTCATTTCGACACGGTTAGTTTTATCAGATTCTTTTCATTTTTCGTGTATTTACTCGGTAACCAAACAGATCAGAGAAAAGATAAAAGGCAAGAAACCTGAGACGATTCGGGCGGGAACACATGGGAGAACCCATCGTAAACCTCAGACTTGATCCGCTTCGATTCTTGTAGGGCTATGGGCGGCGATAGTGTCACAGAGTGAGAATCACTGACGGTCACACAAGCTTCACCGCTGTTCTTCTTCTTCGCGTTCTTGTCCCTCGACTCGGTCTTCTTCGCCGGGTTCTGGGGCCACGCGTTCTTGGCTCTCGACCTAGGGATCGGGTCCCTAACGCTGCAGTTTCGGCCCGAAGGCTTGGGCGGCAAAAGGGGCCGAATTCTGAGGTAAACTTTGAGGGTATCGGAGATTGGGCCTTTGGGGGACGAGGATGAGGGCTCTGGTTGAGGCGGATTTCGGGGCTTTTCGGGGATTTCCATTGAAAGAATGTCCTGAATCGGAAATGATGGAATAGCTCGCGTGGTTGTTGAGGAAGACGAAGGGACTAATGGCATTTGGGGAACGTTTGTGGAAGGGGTAGCCCTCGCCTTCCGGGGAGGGTTTCTCCGAACAGTCACCGTGCCCGGACATGTCGGAGGGCTTGTCATCTCCATCTAGTCTCACTGTGCGTCACCCTTTCGGCGCTGTCTCAAATGGCGGAAAAACACGAAGTTTGAATTGGATGACGAATAAACCAAATAATTTTACTTGGTGGAATCCCCGCCCACTTTCTTTCAAATTTAGTCCCCAAATTTTCGTGTCATTTCAATTTAATCCTCCAATTTCTAATATTAACAACTGAATCTAAAGTTTTTCTCTAATTTTTTTTTTTTTAACATGTCCACACAAGGAAAGAGGGTGAGAGATTCGAACTAGTGACCTCCGTTTCATTCAGCATGGTCCACAGCCGATTGAATTACCCATTTGGGGACTTCTAATTTTAAATAGGTACATTCATCACGTACCATTTAATTAATAAATGTCAAACCAATCAATTAATTAATATCAAGGAACTCTTATTTGACATATCATGTAATAATTATAGATGCCACATAGTATATACACTTGTTACATGGCACATCGAATAATAATCACATTGTATTTATATTTATTAATTGGTCTAATGTGACGTCTTGTTGTATGGGGATTGGCATCATCGTGAGGGGCTTTGAGGGACAGCAATCGCAAGGGGGCAAACAATTTGTATAATGCAAGACCCAATGGTAATAGAAGTATTACCGACTTTGAGTGTTGCATAATTTATTCGAGATCTGGAGTGTCAATATATATATATATATATATATATATATATATATATATATATATATATATATATATTTTTTTTTTCTATTCAATAAAGGGAAACGGGTTACAGGTTTTGACTAATTGACTTCAAAAGGGGTGGGCACCCCAACAACACAGCCCAAAAAGTAAACGCAGTACAAATATAAGAACGAAATCTGGATCTGGTCCAAAAGGACCAAACAGCAGGCAATGGCATACAAGCCGGGCCTTTTCCAGGGCCGCACAAGGCGGTTACAAATTGCAAAGAGACTCGATAAAGAGTCCGATGCAGTAAAGGCAACAACCATGTTGTTGCAGGACAAACACTGCATAAACCGATTCGGAGCCGTAGAAGGCCAACCACCAGCAACAAAAATCACCCAAATAAGATCCATCCACTTCAGTACAAGGGGGTGAAAACCCACAGAAAATAACAACAAAGATAAAAAAACAACAACAGAAAAGCTGCAAAAAAACTACAGCAGAGGCAAAACAACAACAACCAGATTCTGGGCCATCACCGAAGATCGGAGGGCCAGAAACAGAAGAAACAAAAAAACCACACAGCACCGGCAGGGGCGGAGGTAGGTGGGCGGAGGGTAGATCGGAGGAGCCACGCGAGGAGGAGAAGGCGGATCTGAGGTGGAGATGGGACGGCGATGGCGGATCCGTGGATAGCTCGACCGATCTGAGGCGGATCTGAGGCGGTGAAGGGACGGCGGAGGCGGAGCAACGAGATGGGGCGGTGAAGGTGGCGCTGAGCGGAGCTGGCTGAGGAGCAGGGGAGAAGAAAAAGAGAAAAAAGAAAACCAAGAGAAAAACCAGGAGAAGAGGAAACAGGGAGAAAGGGAAAAAGGGGAAAACAGAGAGGATACACAGGGGGTGGGAGGAAGGGAAAGGAAAAGCCTTTCCCTCCTCCCAGGAGAAACCGCACTAGGCGGTGGGCAAAATCTCACTGAAGGGGACGGTTTGGAAAAATATCCAGAGCTTCTCTCTCTACAAAATAGAGAGAGAAAAAAAACACAAATCTCTAGTTAATTGTCTGGAGTGTCAATATATTATTTTGGAAGGTGATTCCTTACGGGTTGTTAAGGCTTTCAATGCAAATGATCCAAATTGGAGCAAATATGGTCAAGTGGTTAAAGATGTTAAAGTAGTGCCCAACAAGTTAAGGTACTAGCAGATTCGGCACGCTTGAAGATAATCAAATTGGGCGACTCATGGTCTCGTCAAAGCAGCTGTTAGACAAATCATTAATAAGGTTTAGATCGAAGAAATCCCAGAGAATATCCGTGATTTTGTAATATCATAACAATGTATCCTTGTTATTTAGAGCTTTGTGCTCTAGATTTCTTTAGAGCTTTATGCTCTAGATTATCTTTCGATGATGAATAAAGTTAAAAATGTTCCCCCAAAAAAAAAAAACCTATTTAAAATTAGAAAAAAATAAAACAAAACAAAAACAACATAATTGTTGGAATTAAAAAATTTCTTTTACCTATATAATTAAATGGATTCATTTTATAAACTTTAACTAGCTATTTTGTATTGAGTTTGATATCAAATTCCTTAATGATGTTAAAAATTATAAACTCTAACAGTTTGGGAGCAGTTCATACTGTTATTTTTTATTAACGTACACCAAATTACCAAAACAACAAAACATATTCACCTTGTCACGCTACATCTACTACAGGGAGATATATGCGATAGATACTAAAAAACTGAATATGAAATCTAAGAAAGGGGTCCACCGGTGCCAAGAATGAGGCTACGTCGGACTTCTTTCAGTTCGGAGACTGCCTTCCCGCACTCCACGATCCCAGCACCGCCTTTGCTTTCGCATCTTTGTCGAGGTGGCATCAATAACAGAATAGTGACGAACGCTACAGTAAACACAATGAGCACCAGCGAGCAAAACTTCCCGCGGGCTTGACCCGATTCTTGAACCGGGCTGGGCAAAAGTGGGCAAGAGACCTGGCTTGGGGAACAGAGATTTGGGTTTCCAGCGAACGAACTGTCATTGAAGGTGACAAACTGTGCACAACTAGGAACTCTTCCCGCTAAATTATTATAGGACAGGTCCAAGGTAAAGAGGCTTGTCAACTCGTACATTTCGTATGGTATATGGCCGGTTATGCTGTTATGAGAAAGATTAAGAATGCTTAGATCTTTCAACTTATCCATCTATTTTGGGATTTCCCCGGAGAGATTGTTTCGGCTGAAATCGCTGGAGGTGAGAGAAGTACAGCGAGATATCGAAGATGGGATCTCACCGCTAAGGTTGTTGGCGCTGATGTTGATCCTCGAGAGCAAGTGGAGATGAAAGATTTCCTCCGGAATCTCACCGGTAAAACTGTTCATTTCCAGGGACAAAGTTTGCAGGTTTTTGAGATTTCCGATGGCCGGAGGGATTGTTCCGGTGATTCTATTGTTGGAAAGCGCGAGAAATCCGAGGACGTTTGCTGAGATTTGTTGATATTATTTAATGAAACTAAAATTTCGAATTTATTATTTTACAGATAATTTTATTTTCTCTCTCTTCCTCTCACGATTATTAACCGCTGTTACAAACAAAAAAAATTTCTGTTCAGAGTTTTGCAATCTGCACACTACATCAGGCAGTATTGTATCCTGAGGATAAGATTGCTTTGATTCCCTTTTGCAAGACTTTTAATAGAAGTGGGAGGCAATGTTTATCTAAAAGATAGAGTCACAATCGCCTTACTGTCCAGATTTCATTTACTTCTCATTCTGTTTGTATTCTACGTTTATTTTTCCCTGCAATTCCCACATCTAGATTTCCAACAATTTTTAGATAAACAAACTGCATTCTTCAATGGCACTTCCAACAATGAATTCTGCTATTACTTCTCTGAACGTGATGCCACAAGATCTTTCCAAATTTGATCGTTTTGATGGCAACAACTACAAGCGCTAGAAGGAGAAAGTTGAATTTCTATTGACAACATTGAAGGTTCGTTATGTGCTCGACACACCCTATCCGAATGTCATGTCCCTACGGAAGGAGCAACTGATGAACAAATTGATGTGAAGTTCAAATGGGAGGAAGACAACTACACATGTAGGGGGAGTATCCTCTACACCCTCACTGATCCATTATTCGATATGTATGCACCAAAAAAGTTTGCAAGAGAGATCTCGGAGGCATTGGAGAACAAATACAAAACTGAGGATTCTGGCAACAAAAGCTATCTGGTAAGTAATTATTTTGATTTTAAAATGGTGGATAATAAGCCTATTTTGAATGAGGTTCATGAGATTCAACTTATTGTCCAACAATTATATTATGAGGGCATTCCAATTGATGAAAAACTTCAAGTGGGTGCTATTATTGCCAAATTGCCACCGACTTGGAAGGATTACCGTAAATCACTTAAGAGAAAAGGTGATGATCTGACTCTGGAAGGTCTTCAGAGACAACTTCGTATTGAAGAAGAGTCAAGGCTTCGAGACAAACTCGAAGAAAAGGCTGAAATGAGCAAATCTGCCCATGTTGTTGAAATAGACAACAAAAAGGGGAAAAAGCCCAAATATGAATTTGGTGGTCCTAGTAAAATAGGTCCAAAGAAAAAGGGCAATTTCAAGAAAAATGTGATTTGCCATTACTACAAGAAGCCTGGTCACTTCATCAAGAACTGCAGAGTTCTGAAAAAGAAGGAACAGTCCAACAATGTTGAAGAAAATCTTACTGCAGTAATTTCAGAAGTGAATATGGTAATCAATGATTCAAGTTGATGGGTCGATACTAGTGCAACTCGTCACATCTGTGGAGATAGAAATCTCTTCAAAAAATATGAGAAAGTTGGTGATGAGATTGAACTCTACCTGGGAAATTCAACTACCACCAAAGTAGTTGGAAAATGCATTGTTGTATTGAAATTTACTTCTGGCAAAATAGTTACTCTTATTGATGTATTTCACGCACCAAAGATTTGAAAGAATCTGGTTTCTGGAGGTCTTTTGTCCAAACATGGCTATAAACTTGTATTTGAGTCTGACAAATTTGTCTTGACCAAAAATGGCATGTTTGTGGGCAAAGGATTTGCTGTAAATTGAATGTTTAAACTCAATTTAATAAAGGAGAATGTTTCTGTTTATATTGTTGACTCTTATTCATTATGGCATGCTAGATTAGGACATGTAAATTATAATTCTGTGAATCGTATGGTTAAATTAGGATTGCTGCCTTCTAATTTGCATGATGATAGAGATAAAAGTGAAATATGTGTTAAAACAAAGTTAACTAGAAAATCGTTTTCAAGTGTTAATAGATCATCTTCGAATTTACTTGAATTAATACATTCTGATGTATGTGATTTGAGTGGTAAAATTACAAGAGGTGGTAAAAGATATTTTATTACTTTTATAGATGATTTGTCTAAATATACTTATCTCTATTTGATTAGAACAAAAGATGAAGCTTTAGATATGTTTAAAATTTATAAAGCTGAAGTTGAAAATACACTTGGATGCAAGATTAAATCATTAAGAAGTGATAGAGGTGGAGAATATTTTAATAATGACTTTGACAATTTCTGCGAAATTAATGGTATTATTCATGAGAGAACAGCACCTTATACACCACAACAAAATGGTGTAGCAGAAATAAAAAATAGAACACTCATGGATATGGTAAATGCAATGCTTAACCATTCTGGTTTGCCTGTAAATCTTTGGGGTGAAACTATTTTTTCTGCAATTCACATATTAAATAGAGTGCCTTCTAAAAGAAATAATATTTCCCCCTATGAGTTATGGTTTAAACATAAACCCAACATAAATTATTTTAAATTGTGGGGGTGCCTAGCTTATGTTAGGTTGCCTGATTTTAAAAGATCTAAATTAGGACCAAGAACTTCTAAATGTGTTTTTCTCAGTTATGCTTTTCATAGTAAATCTTATCGTTTTCTTGAATTTGATTCTAATGTAATTATTGAATCAAGAGATGCAGAATTTTTTGAATCCAATACAATTAAAAATTCTAATTTTTCTGAAGCAAGTACTTCTAATAATGAAAATATTTTTGAAAATATTGTTTCAGAAAATGAAGAGAATTTTGAAATTAGAAAATCCAAAAGAATTAGAAAAGAAAAGAGTTTTGGTCCTGATTTTTTGACATATTTTATAGAAGGCAACTCTCAAGTGATTGTGAATGAAGTTGGTGTGTGTTACAATATTGAAAATGAACCTTCTAACATTGAAGAAGCTATGAAATCTAGGGATGCCACATTTTGGAAGGAAGCTATTGATGATGAAATGGAGTCCATTATGTTTAATAACACATGGATTCTTGTAGATTTACCTTCCAGTTCTAAACCCATAGGATGTAAATGGATCTTTAAGAAAAAGTTGAAATCTGATGGATCCATTGACAAATTTAAGGCTAGATTAGTAGCCAAAGGGTTTAGACAATCAAAGGGCATTGATTATTTTGATACATATGCTCATGTGGCTAGGATTTCTTCAATAAGAACTTTGATATCTTTGGCTTCCATATATAACCTTGAAATCCATCAAATGGATGTGAAAACAGCATTCTTAAATGGTTACTTGGATGAAGAGGTATATATGGAACAACCAGAAGGGTTCATTATTCCAGGACAAGAAAACAAAGTTTGTAAATTAGTCAAGTCATTATATGGTTTAAAACAAGCTTCAAAACAATGGCATGAAAGATTTGATAACGTAGTTATTTCTAATGGTTTTTGTTTGAATGAAGCTGATAAATGCATTTATTTTAAAATGTTCGATAGTAATATTGTCATTATATGTTTGTATGTAGATGATATGCTAATTTTTAGTAATAGTATTTCTTGTATTAAAGATACAAAAGATTTTTTATCATCACATTTTGATATGAAAGATATGGGTATAGCAAACGCTATACTTGGTATTAAATTACACAAAATAGGAAATGCATATGCCATATCTCAAACTCATTATATTGATAAAGTTTTGAATAAATTTAGTCATTTGCATGACAAAATTTCTCGTGTTCCTTATAACTCAAGTTTAAAGCTTGGAATAAATAAAAATCGATGTGTATCACAACTAGAATATTCTAGTGTTATTGGAAGTCTGATGTATGCAATGCATTGCACACGTCCAGACATTGCATTTGCCGTCGGCAAATTGAGTAGATACACAAGTTGTCGAAGCATTGAATATTGGAAAGCAATTTCCATAGTGTTAGGTTATTTAAAAGGAACTAAATCATATGCTCTACACTATGGAGGATATCCTTCCGTAATTGAAGGGTATAGTGATGCTAATTGGAATTGTGTTGATGATGGATCTAAATCTACGAGTGGATGGGTTTTTACCCTTGGTGGTGCAGCTATCTCTTGGGAATCCAAGAAACAAACTTGTATAACTCACTCAACTATGGAGTCAAAGTTAGTTGCTTTAGGAGCTGCTGGAAGAGAGGCTGAATGGTTAAGAAATTTTTTAATTGACTTGCCTTTATGGCCAAGTCCCATGCCTCCAATTTCCTTGCATTGTGATAGCCAAGCTACATTATCAAGAGTATACAGTAAGTCCTACAATGGGAAGTCAAGACATAATACTGTGAGACAATTATTGGAAGAAGACATTATCACAGTAGACTATGTAAAATCGTGCACGAACTTAGCAGATCCTTTTACAAAAGGCCTAAGTAAGGATCTGATTCGTAAAACCTCATTTGAGATGGGTCTAAAACCAATTGAATAGATCACTGCAAGATGGCAATCCAACCTAGACTTTGGAAAACAAACTCTAGGTTCAATGGGAAAAACAAATCTTGATGGTGATGATGTTAGCACCAAATTAGACCATCTAGAAGAATAATTAATGTTTAGTGCGAGTCCTGTAATGAAAAGGAAAGGTTGAGTATAACTCTTAATGAGTTCGCATAAAAGGTGTTTTTTTAATCTACAGGAGCACCTAGAAGAACTCTACCTATGTGAGTGTAAAGTCAGGCCGCTTTTGTCGGGGCTTGGTAAGCCACCTAGAGCACTCATGAAGTTGGGATAACGCGTATGGCCATTAATGCGCGGCTGAAAAGAACTATAGAAATTTTAATATGTTGATATGTGTTAATTCTCCAGTTTTATCATTAAGTATGATAGTTCAAAGACATTGAGTCTACTATTACACTGAAAAAGCTTTGAGAATTATACACTAAGTGAAAGTTCAAACCCTAAAGGTACTTTCATTTATGTATCAACATTTTTTGAGTAACAGTCATTTTATTTTTATTATTTTTTTTCTTTCTTTTTCTTTAATTTTATTTTCTTGAAATAAGTGGGGGATTGTCGATATTATTTCATGAAACTAAAATTTCGAATTTATTATTTTATAGATAATTTTATTTTATCTCTCTTCCTCTCACGATTATTAACCGTTGTTACAAAAAAAAAAAATTCTGTTCTGGATAGTGTTCAGAGTTTTGCAATCTGCACATTACATCAGGCAGTATTATATCCTGAGGATAAGATTGCTTTGATTCCCTTTTGCAAGACTTCTACTAGAAGTGGGAGGCAATGTTTATCTAAAAGATAGAGTCACAATCGCCTTACTGTCCAGATTTCATTTACTTCTCATTCTGTTTGTATTCTACGTTTATTTTTCCCTGCAATTCCCACATCTAGATTTCCAACAAGATTTTGGAGGGAAGCTCGCCAGAGAAGTTGTTGTCGTTGACCTCGATCTATCCCACCAACGGCAAATTGAAAATCCTCGCCGGAATCGTCCCGTTGAGTAAGTTCTTGCTGATTCGGATTTTTGTTAACGACTTGCAGTCAGCGAGCTGCTCAGGAATTGGTCCGGTAAACAAGTTTTCCATCAAAATCAACGTAGACAACTTCCCTCCTTTACATAAATCTCGAGGAATCGGGCCGGTGAGTTGGTTCGTAGCAACGTCAAGTTCTTGGAGTTTTCCATTCCGGCCTAGGTTCACCGGAAGTTCGAAGGTGAAGTTGTTCTCCCATAACTGAAGCACTTTAAGATTCGGAATATAACATAATCAAAGAGAGAAGATAACACAAAAATATTTGTATATAATTATATTACATTATGTGAGCAAATGAGAAAAATATAAATTAATTTAAAAGGAAAATCCTACTATACGTTTCTTCTTTAACATCGACACAATTATTACCTTGTTTTAAAATTTCTTCTAGATTATCATAACAGATGCCTGCCCTTTTGTAGGCATATATCATAGAATCAAACGAAAAGAAAGTTGCTTTCCCAGTTATATATTCTCAACCGTGGGGACTCTCAAGAAGTTCACTTTGGACTTGGCTTTCAAATATTATCTTCTGCATTATTACAACAACGTACGTTTTTTTCTTTAAATAATCAATGACATAACAAACGTAAGAAGATGATTAATTGGACACAGCATATATAAAGTATTGTTCCTAAGTAGTTTGCATTGGGCATCTAGTGCGTGAGAACAAATTCATATTCTCACGAGTCACGGCAGTAGTAATTAGCTAGTGCCTAGTGGGGGCTTAGTTTAGAGTAAAATTTCATGTTCCTTATTCTTTTTACTTTTTTTTTTCTCCTTTAATTAATTTTCTTTCACCCCTTAGCCTCTCAACAGATGGCTGGATTAATGGTCAGAATATAACCCACGTACATTATTTGAGAATAAAGCCAGGGTTTCTTGAGATGCTATTTATAGATTGCAACTCCAATTAATAACCCATTACAAGAGGTTCCCTTAAGAGAAGCATGATTAAAATATACACTATCTTAATCCATAAATTTAGATTTATTGGTTTAGATCCAACAATGTAATGCTAATCACTAAAGTTAAGATTGTTTAGTTATACACACTCTCTCTCTCTTTTCATCTAAACAACACTAAAAAGAACTTCAAGAGGAGGGAATATCTAAATTTAGATATTCCCTCCTCCCCTTACATGGTAGCAGTGCTCGGCGTCTTCTCTGTAGGCTCCACCGGTCTCCGTTTTTTGCGGGTTGCTTTAAATCTAGTTTGTAGATCTAGATCTAGATTCAGATCTAATCTTTTCAAACTTAGATCTGATAGTTTTCTTTAGCCAAGGCATGTCTTCTGAAGGGATGTTTACGATGCCGTGCTTCTCCACTGCTGCTTGTAGGGGTTTTTGTTTTTGTTTTTGTTTGTTTGTTATTGTTGTTGTTGTTGTTTTTATTTTATGGTCCTAGCCGTTGGGCTGAGGACGTGAATAATGCTTATGGCTTTCGGGTCAAGAGGGGAATGGTTTGGGTGTGAGTATTTTGCTCATACCTGGAAAATGGCTTCTTGTGCTCCTTGAAGGAGTCTGCGTTAGCAGATCTGTTCTATAATATGAAGTTCGGGCTGAGATAACGGATGCTTGACGTCATAGATTGATTTTTCATTGTAAGATCTGTTATATTTTCGATTTTTTGACATGTAATCTTTTAGCTTCGGCTATGATTTTGCAGAACTATATGTTCTGTGATTGTAAGAGCTTTTATACTCCTAACCACTATTAATGAAATCAGATTGATTTTTAAAAAAAAAAAGAAAAAGAAAAAAAGATTGTTTGACTTGGAAATAAATGATCAAGGGTCAACTTAATTAAACGACCATAAAATTTGTATATTTTCCACTATTAGACAGTTATTATGTAGCTATGTGCCCATTACGAGGCCAAAAAATCACAAAATACTATCTAAGAGTATATATATCTCCAAAACTCCGAATAATCAAAAAATGTCATCTAGGGATATTATAATTAACACCAAAATTCTATATAAGAGGGTCGCAAACAATTCATTCTAATTTGCTCATGAGTCCATTTTCACAAGGGTGCACAAACTAAAAGTACACGTACATGCACTTCTAGTTCTTTATAGGTTCATTTATAATCAGTCTTTTATCCTCAGAATATATTATAAAGATGAAAAATGCTAAACAATATACAACTCTTCTACAAATTTTTTTTTTATCACGTGTTAATATATAATTGAAGGATATTAGAAAGAAAAAAAGTGTGACGTAACCAATTAAGTGAACTCCTTGAGCAAATAATTAAACTATGCTATAGGTGGAGGATACAGTAGTACTTCAAGCCCTCCAAAGAAGAAGACTATAATTATATGCATGTTTTTGAAAAAACAAACAATACGAAAAATATTTGCTCGGTATATAGTATATACAACTTTTATTATAATTTTCAGCTTTCTTGCAATTACATCTCAAAAGTTTAAAAATTTGTACTTTTAGGTATTTAAGTTAAAAAAATTTATAATGTCACTATCTCGTTAGGATGTTCCATTAAAGCCTAATTAAGGACGGGGAGAATCCCAAAAGAGGCATTTAAAAAAAAAATAAAAAATTACCATATGCTCTACGGTTGACCCATATGCTCTACTTCTAGCTAACACGTACAATTCATAAGTGTTAATTGTTAAGTCTTATATTAGGTAGTAATAACAAAATTGAGTAACAAATATATTATCCATATATATATATATATATATCAAAACTTGCAAATTTAATTTGAGTATTATATTAAGAAAATGTTAGGTGTTATTCTAGTGTTTTTTTGGTATCATCCTAACTGTGATGTGACCGTTAAAATTTGGTAATTTTAAAAGACACATCACAATTAATAAGACACCAGAAGAATATTAAAAGAATACCTAACATTTTCCATTATATTATTATCCATTACTATCTTATTATGACATTACAAAATAAAACATATTTGTCTCAATTCGATTGTCACGAAATTCTTACCCAGTAATGAGGCTACAACGGTCATCAATGAGTTATGACGTGGTCTTCCCGCTACACACGATCCCAGCTCCACCGCTTTTGCATTCGCGCCCATGTCTTTAGCAATTAGCATCGAGGTGGTACCAGTAATAGAGCAGTGACGAACGGTGCAATAGCCACAATGAGCACCGGAGAGAAAAACTTCCCCCTGGCTTGACCCGATTTTTGAACCGGACTGAGCAAAGGTGGGCAAGAGACCTGGCTTGGGGAACAGAGATTTGGGTTTCCAGCGAATGAACTGTGATGGAAAATGAGAAACTGTACACAACTTGGAACTTTTCCCGCTAAATTATTATAGGACAGGTCCAAGGTAAAGAGGCTTGTCAACCCGCACATTTCGTATGGTATATGGTCAGTGAGGCTGTTATGAGAAAGATTAAGAGTGCTGAGAATTCTCAACTTAGCGATCTCTTTTGGGATTTCCCCGGAGAGATTGTTTCGGCTGAAATCGATGGAGGAAAGAGAAGTACAGCGAGCTATCGAAGATGGGATCTCACCGCTAAGGTTGTTGGCGCTGATGTTAATGGTTGACAACTTCGGTAAATCGAAGCTTTCACTAGGGAGCTCACCCGAAAATCTATTCATTTCCAGGGACAAAGTTTGTAGGTTTTTGAGATTTCCAAGTGCCGGAGGGATTTTTCCGGTGATGCTATTGTTGTAAAGCGTGAGAATTTCAAGTGCGTCAGCTGAGATTTCGGATGGAAGCTCGCCGGAGAAGTTGTTGTCGTTGACCTCGATCATGTAAACCAAAGGCAAGTTAAGAATCCCAGCCGGGATCGTCCCGTTGAGTAAGTTCTTCCTGATTCGGATTTTCTTTAAGGACTTGCAGTCACCGAGCTGCTCAGGAATTGAGCCAGTAAACAAGTTTTCCATCAAAATCAACATAGACAACTTCCCTCCTTTACATAAATCTCGAGGAATCGGGCCGGTGAGTTGGTTCGTAGCAACGTCAAGATCTTGGAGTTTTCCATTCCGGCCTAGGTTCACCGGAAGTTCAAAGGTGAAGTTGTTCTCCCATAACTGAAGCACTTTAAGATTCGGAAGGTCTCCGATAAACGAAGGGATTGGACCGTGAAGGCTATTCTTAAACAGATGAATTAGGCTAATATTTGTTAGCCTTGAGAAACTTTCTGGGATTTCTCCAACGAGTTCGTTGATGGAAAGATCCAGCCCTCTCAAGTTGACCAAACCAGAAAGTTCAGGAGGTATATGACCTGTGAGGCGGTTGACTTGTAGAAACAACGTGTCCAAGTTCTTCAAAAGGCCGAGGCTCGTGGGAATCTCGCCGTGGAGGTTACAACTTGCCATGTCGAGGATTTGAAGCGAGCTGAGCGATCCCAGCTCCGGTGGAATACCCCCTTCGAAAGAGTTGTAGTACCCCAAGTACATTTTTTTGAGATTCTTTAACCGAGATAAACTAGCCGGAACTTTGCCCGTGAGTGCGTTTCCGTTCAAACCCAAGAACTCGAGGCTCTGAATCTCCGAGTAACTCTCCGGAATTGGACCCGAAAAGTAGTTCCCTCCGAGACAAAGGTGTCTCAGGTTTTTCAAGCTCACCAGCTCAGTCGTAAGAGGCCCAGAAAAGTTATTGTTGTACGTGTCGAGAACCTCGAGCTCTGTCATTCCAACAATGATTTCTCCGGGAAATTTGCCGTTGAAGAGGTTGTTAGAGATGTTGAAGACCTTGAGCGACGTGAGGTTTGCCATCTCCATCGGGAGTCTCCCCGTGAGATTGTCGCCGGAGATCGTTAGGTTCACCAGCCTGTCCAGTAACCCAATCTCCGGCGGCAGAAAACCGTAAAGAGGAGTATAAGACACGTTGAGAGAAACAACCCGTGAGTCGTCGTCACATGAAACTCCGGAGAAGGAGCAATGAGCCGTTGGAGACGAAGAGTCCTTCCAATCCTCTAGGCCCGAGCCTTTGGGCCCAGTCATGGCCGACTTGAGCTTCAACAGAACTTCAAGCTCATTACCGTACGCAGAAGAGCAAGCTGGAAAAATGAAGAAAATTAAATAGACCTGGAGGAGGATACAAATGCAAAAATTTCTCATGTTTTTTCTTTCTTTTTCTTGCTTAGGACGACTGAACATGCAGTGAACGCTGGTTTCGACCTGCTGGAATCGGGCTAACTGAGTTGAACGGAAAATAATATTGTCAAAGCCTTCTTTTTTTTTTGCAAAAGATAAAGTATAGTAAAAAAGGATAAAGTGAAAAGCAAAAAAGGCACCTTTAACAAAGAACAAAGGATTAAGCTTGAAGGTTTTTTTGGAACAAACTATTTTTTTCTTCTTTTTGAAGCTTGAAGAACAAACTATTTTGTGGTCAATAAAATGAATAGTCAATTGGCATATAGGCTCGGTCCTATTGATTTAGCAGTAGGTGGTTTTAAATGATTGTCATTGTTTCAATTAATTTAAAGGAGTTATTTTCATGATTATAATTTTTTTTTGGGTTATATTTAACCGTTCTAGCTTATATGCTCTTATTAAAATAACATCATGTATGTTGTAGTTTAAACAATGGTTAAGATTGAATCTTTCAAAATCTTTCATTATTTTTTATCTCCTATTAAAAGCTTTTCAAAGTAAGTCAATTTTGAGATTCAATCTTGACCGTTGCTTACATTATAACATACATACTGTTATTAAAATAACATGTAAATCAGATCCGTCGTTATAATGCATATGTAATTCTAAAAGTGTGGGAGTGGAAATTAACGGGTGAAATCTTCAGTTTTTATTGTGGGTGGTGGTAATTAATTTGGGCTTTTGCTTTTGCTTTTTTTTTTTTTTTTTCAATAAAATTTAAGAGTTACTCTCAACAGCTGGGAAGTGGGAATCGATTCGTCTTGTTTGTGGACCGTGTTTTGAAATTTCCTCAAAAGTGAGTGGCCTTCAGCAAAATTGAAGGCATAGAAAGTTGCTTTCCTAATTATTCCCAATTATGGGGACTCACCATGTTCACTTGCAGAATTTGCTTTAAAATATCTTCTAGAAGGTTACAAATCACATTTTTAATCTGCTTATGTCAACCCTTAAATTTTTTAATTTCTCCCCATGAATCGGGCAGGTTTTGTTGACGGGCTAGCCCTAACAAAGTTTTGTACTTAAGAGGACACGAACTTAAAACTTGATAGAAATGTAACAAAGATTAAGGCTCTCACCACTTGAGCCAACTCCTTAAATTAATTGGCACCGCCATATCAACACAATAGAATAATGATAGAATAAAAGTATGATTTCTAACATTATTCTTCGAGTAATTAATGTCATTAAAAATTGAGACATGCTATACATTTTCTTTTCGTTTTTCTCTCATTCTCTTAATTTTTAAAATTACTATTAGATTTGTAGAACTTAGATGAATCTCATATATATATATATATATATATATATATAGGCCATAGATCTAATAGTAATTTTAAAAATAAAAAAGATGAGAGAGGGCAGATGAGAAAAGCAATCATTTTAGTTAGAAATTGTCTAGAGACCTGTTTATGCAAGATAAGAAGGTAATTATGTGAATGCAGTAGTATGGCTAGAACTGCTTAAGTTTGGCAACAAAATATAGAGCATCTATTCCCTTTTTCACTACGCGAATCCACAAAGTGCGAATAAATTCATATTCTCACGGTCCATCGAACGTAGTTGGTTGGGCCTTTGTTCAGAGTACAAATTCCTAGTCCTTGTCTACTTTTCTTTATTAGCTTGTCTCCATATTTTACTAATTTTTAGATTGTCTTGTTAACACATTTCATCTTTGCTTTCTCTCACAGTCCTTGTCTTAAGCTAATGTATAATTGGGTCAATTTAGATATATAAATTACTTACTTACTTTTTTATTTTATTTTTGTCTCAATGTAAGACACAATATTCATAATAAATTTCCTCCTCACGTGTGAATTATTTCACATTAACCAAACTCTCAATCACAAGTAAATCATTTTTACAAATCTAAGAGTGTCATGTTTACTAGAGTTTGCATCAATTGTAAGCTAAGGAACACAACTTTGCTCCAAGAACTTTTCACACTCTATACCGGAGCCAAACTATACCAGTTAAAGACCAAGACGCTGGTTTAAGTGGAAGTTAATCATAACTTCACTCATTATTTGTTTTTTTTTTTTCTGTGTTAAAATATAATGTTCTTTTAGACCTTTATTCTCTCTCCGCACGTAACACCACTTAAAAGTTGGAATAACTTGATTCAATTTGAGCTTAGCATCGCAAAACTACTAGGTGGCAACTAATTGATAGTACTCATGAATTCTATCCTAGAATGTCTTGTCTTTTTTATGGACACCTTGAATTAATGGTAAAAAGGGAAAAATACCTTTTACCCTCTACCATAGATTTGTAATTTTAATCTCAATATTTAAAAAGTAATATAAGACCTTTTAAAATATTTGACAATGACATTTGACTCTTATAAAATATACTTTACTCTCTAAAGCATTTTTTGTTTACACTTCACCCCCCTGAATTGACACTTTATCCCTCAAAACCTAGTTATTTCGAGAGGGTAATGTGTAAACATAAAATATCTCAGGGATAAAGTGTACTTCATAGGGTTAAGTGTCAATGTCAGAAACTTTGAGGGGGTGAAGTATCACTGTTTAAACATTTGGGTTAAAATTGCAAATCCATGGATACTTGGGAAGGGTAAAAGGTATTTTTCCCATGGTAAAAATTGCCTCAAATGAAAAAAATAACTGAAATTTTCTTACAATCTTGAAATCTTTACCGCTAATTTTTGCACAAAAAATGTTGGACAAATATTTTCACCTGAACTGAAGGCAACCCAAACTCTATTTTAACATAGTCAATTGCACACGGGTCCTATTTATATGTCCGATAATACGTCTTGAAGCTCAGTGGGCTTTAAGGTTTCAAATAACATGGACTCTGGAGGCAGGGGCCCATTGGTACTCAATCCGGGCCAGGCTTTATATATGAAGCTGTTTTCCGTTCCATTGCACACAATGGGAAAGAACCTTCAACCAATCCAACCCATGAACTTCCTCTCATGTATTCTATCATTTGAGCAAGATTTCACTGTTTTTTTTTTATGTGGCACAATGGTGAGAAAATTTGCTGAGCTGGACTAGCCAAAGGTTATTTTGACCAACCACAATGTAAACTTGAGTGAGTATTGTAGGAATTCACCAAATGTTAAAAATAAATAAATAAATAAATAACTTTATTATTCTTTATCCTCTTAATAAAGAAAGAACAAAGAATTAAAAAAAAAAATTAAATGAAATAATAAAAAAAAGGAGGAAATGCCATTTTTTTCCCAATAAATTTGTTTATACGTTCTTTAACTTTCTAAAGAGAAATTTATGGGATGAGTAATATGTTATTTTCTACATTTGCTTATCATATTAATTTTATGTCGGTAGATATAAATAAATAACAAAATAGCATTATTCTTCCATGATATCTTTGGTGTCTTGTTGGTGATAAAATCCTTATGGGTCACACTCAAACAATCTAATTCAAATAAATATTTAATTGGAGATCATCTCTCAACTACTATATAAGCATGTCAACCATTTCGCGAATACGAGAAGACCATTATCTATAATCTCAACCACCATATATATAAAAGTGAAACGACTAGATGGAAAATGATTACCTAAAAGCCATAAGGTAAAAGGACATCAACCCTTCTCAAAAAAACTTGCTAATTATTAAATTCCTAGTCTAAATAAAACTGCTAACTTAAACATTAGAATTTTCGTCTCCATACGGATGAATCCTTTAAAGCTTTTAACATTTTGCGGCAGCCTAACGCCGGTAACAAAAATTGCTCTAATACCTACTTCGAGCCAGCCATGCATTTCAAGAAAGAAAATACATCAATCTAGGACAAAAAATAAGCAGAGGCACGAAGCGTGTAAAATACATATAGTCACAATCAGCGGTCAACACCATATATTACATAAACAGACCGGTTAACAACTCAAAATCGGCGTTTTACAGTGACAAACTTCACCCACCATGAAAGCAGGGTAATAGGTTTAACTTTCTTGCAACCCCACCACCTCCTGTCACAATATTATTACAATTTCAGTTCACTCTTATTTTACTCAAAAATATCCATCTTGAGCTCCATTGCATTGCAATTTTTTTTTTTTTTTTTTTTTTTTTTTTTCTAGAGGTTGATGAGACTGTGGCCAGACTGAGGAAGATTCGTGAGCATGTGAACAACTTCCCTCATAGTAGGTCTGGCAGAGCTCTCATCCTCCACACACATCATAGCTATCTTGAACAGGTGTATTACCCCAGTCAGAGGGTAACCACTGAGCCTGGGGTCCACCACTGCCAGGACTGAAGCTGCATCCGACGGCTGAGAGATTTCCGACGTGGTTTTCCTAACCCACCTCACTATATCCACACCGTCGCCGAACTCCCCAACTGGCCTCCTGCCTGCTATCAGCTCCAGCATCACAACTCCGAAGCTGTACACGTCGCTTTTCTCGTCAACCTTCAGCGTGTAAGCGTACTCTGTTATACGACAAAAACACTCCAATTTCAAATCAATTATTCAAAACTTATAAAAGTGAGACAAAAAGCAAACTCAAGTTGAATTATTATGAATGGAATCGAAAATCAAATTAACAATGACGACGAACCTGGGGCGATGTAACCGTAGGAGCCGGCAATGGAGGACATGCACTCGGAGGCTCCGGCATCCTGCAAGAACTTGGCGAGCCCAAAATCAGCAACGTGAGCCTCGAAATCGGAGTCCAGCAATATGTTGTTGGACTTGACGTCCCTGTGTATGATGAGCGGCGAACAGTCATGGTGAAGATAGGAGAGCCCCTTGGCAGCCTCGACGGCGATCCTGTACCTCATTTCCCACTGCAAATGCGATCCCTTGGATCCATGTAACATCTCCCCCAGGCTCCCGTTGGGCATGTACTCGTACAACAAAAGATTTGTGTCCTTGTTGGACACGTAACCCAACAGCCTTACGATGTTTCGGTGTTTGATTTGCCCCAGGGTTTTGATCTCCGCCGAGAACCCGTGGTCGTTCCGCCCGGAACCGCGACCCACCAGCCGTTTGATCGCCACGTCGCCGTCTGGCATGGACCCGCGGTAGACGATCCCGGCTCCCCCTTTGCCTATTATGTTCTCTTCCTCCAGACACTTCAACACGTGCTCGGCCTTGAAATCGAGCCGTTGAAACGCCGTGAGCTTCCACGCGCAAGACTTCTGGAGCTTCTTTTTTCGCATCAAGTAAACCGTAACGAGGACTAAGGACAGAGCCGTTACGATAGCGATCACGGCGATTACGACCTTCCAAGCCCCGGAATCGCTACGGCTCCGACCCGAAATCTGACCCGGAGTGCCCACAAAAGACGGGCAAGTGGCAGGATGTGGCGGACAGAGATTGGGGTTCCCAGCGAACGAGCTGTCATTGAAAACCAAGAATTGCCCGACGGTGGGAATTGTTCCCCGAAGATTGTTTTCCGAGAGGTCCAGCGTTGTGAGGCTCGTCATGAATTTGATTTCGCTGGGGATTTCGCCTGTGAGCTGGTTTCTCGAGAAATTGAGAATGCTGAGATCGTTCAGCTTGGAAATCCCTCTGGGAATTTCACCAAACAGGTTGTTTCGACTGAAATCGGCGGAGGTTAAAGAGGTACAGCTCGAAATTGAAGCCGGAATTTCGCCACTGAGATTGTTGGCGCTCACGTTGATCCTCGAGAGCAAGGGTAGATGAAAGATTTCCTCCGGAATCTCACCAGTAAAACTGTTCATTTCCAGCGATAGAGTCTGCAAATTTTTGAAATTTCGAATTCCCGGAGGAATTTTCCCGGTGATTTGATTGCCGGAAAGCGTGAGAATTCCGAGCTTGCTCGCAGAAAGTTCGAAGGAAAGCTCACCAGCGAAGTGGTTCTCGTTGACCTCGATCTGCGCCACCAAAGGCAAGTTGAAAATCCCCGCCGGAATCGTCCCATTGAGCTGGTTCTTCATGATTCGGATCTTCGTAAGCGACTTGCATTCGCCGAGCTCTTCAGGGATTGGTCCGAAGAAGAAATTCTCCATCAAGATCAGCATCGACAATTTCCCTCCTTTGCACAAATCGCGAGGAATCAACCCGGTGAGATGATTGGTCGCCACGTCGAGTTCCTTGAGCTTTCCATTGCGACCCAAGTTTTCGGGGAGTTGGAGCGTGAAGTTGTTCTCCCATAGCTTAAGCACTTCGAGATTCGGAAGGTCGCCGATGAAGGCCGGGACTGGACCGTACAGTTTGTTCTTGAACAAGTGGAGTAGCGTGATGTTCTTGAGCTCTGAGAAGCTCTCCGGTATCACTCCGGTGAGTTCGTTGATTGAGAGATCTAATGATTTCAAGTTGTATAGACCAGAAAGCTCCGGAGGAATATAACCAGTGAGGCGGTTGACTTGTAAAAACAGCGTGTTCAAGTTCTTCAACTGGCTGAGTGTAGCGGGAATCTCGCCGTGGAGGTTACAGCTTGCCATGTCGAGGATTTGAAGCGAGCTGAGCGATCCCAGCTCCGGCGGAATACCCCCTTCGAAAAAGTTGAAGTACCCTAAATACATGTGTTTGAGATTCTTTAACCGAGCTAAACTAGCCGGAACTTCGCCCATAAGTGCGTTTCCGTTCAAGCCAAGGAACTCGAGGCTCTGAATCTCCGAGTAACTCTCCGGAATTGGACCCGAAAAGTAGTTCCCTCCGAGACAAAGGTGTCTCAGGTTTTTCAAGCTCACCAGCTCAGTCGGAAGAGGCCCAGAAAAGTTATTGTTGTACGTGTCGAGAACCTCGAGCTCTGTCATTCCAACAATGATTTTTCCAGGAAAATTGCCGGTGAAGATGTTGTTAGAGATGTTGAGTATCTTGAGCGACGTGAGCTTTTCTATCTCCTTCGGAAGTCTCCCCGTGAGATTGTCGCCGGATATCGTTAGGTTCACCAGCCTGTCCAGTAACCCAATCTCCGGCGGCAGAAAACCGTAGAGAGGACTAGAAGTCACGTTGAGAGAAACAACCCGTGAGTCCTTGTCGCACGAAACTCCGGAGAAGAAGCAATGGGCTGTTGGCGACGAAGAGTTCCAGTCCTTCAGGCCCGAACCTTTGGGCCCAGTCATGGCCGACTTGAGCTTCAGCAGCACTTCAAGATCACCACCGTTTGTCTTGCACGCTGAGAAAAGCAGGAAAACCAAAGCAATGTGAACAAGCTGAAAAGAACACGTGAAAGAGATCCTCATCTCTCTCCCTCTCTCTCTCTCTCTCTGTCTCTGTGTTTTTTTCACTCACGGGGTTCTTTCTTCTCCAGAGAGTGTTGAATCAAAAAGGTCTGTGGAGAGCTTTATAAAAGTAGCACTGAAGCTCTGGAATGCCTCGTAAAAGGAGAATCGAACTCTCCCTACGTATCAAACTTGGAATAAATAAACAATTTGAAGATTGCGAGAGAGAGAGAGAGAGAGAGAGGTTGCATGAGGGGTCCTACAGTACGATACGGATTTGACGGAGGTTAACAGATAGCGAACGCTGATCTTGACGGAGTTTGGCTTTGATGGTACTCATCTTGATGGTGTGTTTTCGACGGCGTGACCTGTCAGGTTTGAATGACAGGGCATGATAATGTTGCTGGCCTCTCGGGTCAGTTCCGCCAGTTGTGAATCGGTAAAAAATAAACTCTTCCAAATTTCACCTGTTATTTTTTTGTTTCTTCTCACGGCCTGTGTCAGGAAAACGGTGTCGTTTTCTTAGGCTTGTGGATTATCAAAATCAATGTGGATGCTGTCCTTTCTTTGTTTAGAACTGAGAAAACTGAATGGGCTTTTTGGGCCCAGTGCAAAGGCTGTCTGTGTCTTTTCCCAAACAGACACCTTCTTCCCCCCTGCTCTGACTCTACTTTGGCTGTGACCAAAAAGTCACTCTTTTTGTTCTTTTCTCCCGCTGTCTCACCCGCTGTCTCACCACCAATCTAGTTCGTCCAGTGGTGGGACCATAGTCAAACGCCCTATACGGCCCTTCCATTCTGATTACCTTCTCGCCAGATTTCATTATCCACTGCTGCACCGCCTGCACGGTCCAAGATAAATCCAATGTTATATCCAATTCTCAGCCATACGACTGGTATAATACTATGCATCACTATTTATTTACAGTCCCACATTTATTGATTAAAAGAAAAAAAAAAAAAATTTATATATATATATATAAATTTGGTTTAGATGCGGTAAAAACCCAACATATGTATTGATATTGACATTGGGAGACATATTTTTTTTATGTCTTGATATGAGATATGTGTCGCAATCACAACCGTCTAATTATAACTAAAATTGGTAGGAAGCCAAACCCTGATATATGCTTTAGGAGCAACTCTTGAGACTGAAGACTCAACGAGTCTACTCGTGGACTTTGCTCTTTTTTAAATAGTAGAATTCCTTTTAGGTCTTTTTTTATAAGAAAGTGAGCTTTTGTGGAGCTCTTTATGCTTGAGAAGAAAGGGGTTTTATGTGGGGGCAAATCCCACAATTTGGCTAAGTAGATTAGTTGGGATAATTTGAGAGCCACATAAGTTTGGGTACAAAGACCATGAGCATCTATTCGTTCTTCTAGATGTCGGGACCACTAGTTTTGGAGAACAAATTCATATTCCTCATGGGAAAGTATATTAGTGGAAATTTGAGAGTTATGAGAATCTATCAGTGAGTGATTTGGAGAATAAAGATTGCTACTTTTGCAGCAACAAAATCCTATTTGGATGGTTGAGTCTTTGGGTGCTCTCAACCTCTGCATATCCAGGGAAAGGAGGAGAATCCCTTCATCATGCCCTATGGTGTACTTGGAGGCTGAAGTTTGCTACTTGTATGCCTAAACCCGTCCTAACATAATAATGTGTATTGTCTTCTAAAAGCATGACTCCGTTCGTTAATGCCTTTTAAGAGAATTTGGTTCCAAACCGATGTATCATGTTTTCATGTATTTTGTATTTGAAAAAAAATGTTCTGATACGATATAAATATTAAAGCTTTATTTTTTTTAATATTTTACGAGTATTTTATGTTTTGAGTTGTTTGAAGAAAAAAAAAAAAAAAAAAGAGAACTACTGTCAGAAAAGGGCAACCCTATACTATTATTAAGTCCTTTTATGTCAGACTATCTTTTTGCACAGAGATTTTTATAATTAGTTAGATTCATTGAAAGTTATGTTCTGGTTCTTGTCCGTTACAATAGTGGAAATTATAGGGGATTGTCCAACATGGGTCATATATTTAAACAATAATGCAAGGAGCAAAGTCCACTAAGCATTAGGTCAACTGCATGTCTTCCTGTATACTCATGGTACAATATTGGGATTTTCACGAATACTCTGCCTTATTTTTTTAGGTAGAAAAATGAGAGAGGGGACTCTGACCTGAATTGTCTAGAAACCTTTTGAAGGCACGTCAATGCCTAGGGTTTCTTCTCTCTTTTCCTATCCCTAATTCCTAGAATTTGTACAAAAAATTTCAAAAATCCGTAGCCCCATGCCAACCTTATGATGCGTGGAAGAACCAATTTTTTTTTTAAGAAAAAAAAAGCACGAGAATGCGATTAGAATAACTATTCTACTTGAATATAACCATTATAACATTTATTTAGAAAATAAGTTCACGCACTTGAACGGGAAAAGATTGTTTTCATTTCATTTGAGATGAAAAATATGCAATTAGTGTATTTTATAAAGATAGAATTGTTCAAAAAATTTAAACAACAATTTTATCTTCCTAACAAACACAACGAAATGAGAAGGGTTAGAAAACTAAACAAATAAACTCAAAAAAAAATTTAAACTGACGTGAAAAACTGTGAGTGACAAACAAGAAAAAAAAAATTATATATTTTTTAATTTAAAAACTCTTATCACTTTAATTTAAAATATTTTTAAATTTATTTATTTGACTTCATAATAATTCTCAAACGAAATACCCCCTATTTCAAATGAAATGATAAAAATCTTATTTCATCCAGCAAAAACGTAGCTCTCTACAAAGTCATAAGACCATTTATGAGGCCTAACGCTAGTGACATCTGAAGACAGAAGAGCCGACAATAAAAGCCCAGATGAACGACAATAGTAGTTAAAAGGCTTTCCATGTGAAACAAACAAATAGAGGGCTAGGGCACAAAAAAGCTACGTAGAAAGCGCAATGATGGTCTAGTTTGCTAGATTTAGTAAGGACGAAGAGGCAATGGCCCAATTGATCGTTTTGGGAATTGGGTGCCATTGATGGGGTGATTGACCTTTGCAACTTCGTTTTTCATCAATGTCTAATCGTACTGATACACACACTTGGCCATCATCATCATCATGCATGACCATGATGGTTTATTCTCACCTGTCTTTTGTCCAAAATAGACTGCATGGCTGCGAAAGGTCACGTCTATCACTTTGCTTTTTTTTTTTAAAAGCTTTTTATGACTTCATTCCATTTTAATTCACCCATTAAAAATTACGTACTCTGTACCCTACTAATTTAATCATTAAAAAATAGTTTAATTGATTAAAACTATACTTAATGAAGTATAGATTATTAATTCGAATTTTTCTATCCTCTTATATGTTTTTTTTAAAAAAAAAAAACATAAAAATTTATATTGAAGTAATTTTCTCATCATTTAATAATAATAAAAAAGGTTTATTTACGTTTTTTTGTTTTGGGTCTTGGCATGCTAATAGCAATTGGGCCTGTTTAAAAGTTTGGGCAGTTTATCAGGCTCGATTGTAAAGGAACAAAACTTGGGCCACTCTGATTTTAAATTTAACAATTTACAATTTGGAAGCCCAAATCCTTCACGTATGTGGGCCAGAGGGAGACATCTAGGACCGGGATTTCTTTGTTATCGAGAAGTGATGCGGAGCAGCAACTTTTCCGAAATCCATCCGGAAAAAGTTGCTGCTCCATGGCACTTTGGTAATTACAGCCATTATTATCCATGCCTTGTGTTATTAGGCAGCCCACTACAATTTTTCTTACTCTTTCTCTTCTTTAGACAGAATTGTAGGAGATCTAAAACCGACATCCTGTGACTTCTAACCCAACATTTTAATACAAAGTAGGTGGAAACAAACTTGAATCAAACTTCTTCGGTGTATATACAGAAGAAAGTCAGTTTTCAAAGCAGCATACTATCAATCCAACTGAATAAAAGAACAGACATTTCTTTTAGCCTAAGAAAGCAAGAAAAATCGGACGTGTTCCCATTGAATGGCTACCCCTGGTCACCCAAAACCTCAAGATGAAGTTCGCCATTGCAGCTCGATTTGAATCCGTCCGTTCTTCGAGTCAATCAAATGGTACTTCTCATTGATTCTTTTGTTGCTAACAACATCAGAGAGATTTATATTCACGTATCCCAGAGTTTCCTGGTGTAAAAAGTATAATATTAGAGAGTACATAAAAACCTAAAATATAAGAATATGCAATTATGAGTAAACTTGTGCTTCAATTATCATTTTGTTTTTAATTTTTTATATATATAAAAAAACCCACTCTCCATCCATGAGTTGAATGGGTTACAATTTTAAAACTGGTGCTAAGATGATTTTAAGCTGGATGCAACGTGTACCTTGGGATGCAGCAGGCCCATCCTTGAGGAGGCACTAATTACTTCAACATAAATCCTATCACTGGTGGGCGGTTCCTCCAGAGTAAACGTAAACTCCTCTTCCCATCTTGGATCTCTGTTTTTCTTCACATGCTGTATTAATTGGCATGTAATCATCAGTTACACTATTGAAAAAGGTCCCAAAAAAAAAAAAACTACACTCATGCTGAACTTCTTTAACAAGGGCTCAATCAAAAAGCAAGGGCAATAAGGCATTTTCAGAAACACAAATCGGTTGGAGAAACCCCGTAGCAAATGAACAAAATGCCACATCTTCAAAGAGAAGATATCTTTGCTGCTTTGAACAGGTTAGCTCTTAACAACAGTTTCAGGTTACCTAATGTAGAACTCCATTATATAGAACTATTAAGTGAAGACAGTACATAACATCTAACAGCCAAAAATGACAATGAGAACACATAAAAGAGCAATATACCTTTGTTTTTCGCTCCTCCCCTCTAAAAAGTAACCGTGCATATGGATTTGTGTGGTGCTTTCCTTCCACATCTACAGCTTCATGGATAATAATAACAAGCAAACCGCCACCAGCAGGTGTTCCATCAGGAGCCTTTTGTACCTCATTTGGATCTTCAATATCATCAGGTACTTGTTCTTCCGTAAAAGGTTTGTACACCACTTCCACAACAAGCTGCCCACGTGGCTTTTCATTTTGAACATCATTTGGGTCCATGTTTTTTAGTAGATTAAGAGTCATTGTTTTAGGTTCATCAGGTGCAAGCTCTTTCAATGGAATAACATTCATACCCATCTTCTCGTGCTTGCCAACCTAAGAAAAGGAAACAGCTTAACAAAGAAGTGTGGAAAAATGAAAGGAAATACAACTTAAAAAGTCATGAATTGGGTAACATGAGAACTGTAAAGGTCAATCAACGGCTGGTTTTAAACTAGAGAGAGGCTCTGAAATTCAACTGACGGTGGAAAGTAAAATCCAAAAGTTCTACTAAACAAAGAAGGGGTTAGAGGGTAATGAGTTGCCACATGTCGAGCAGAGAGTTTCAAAATGTAAGGGTGACCTCAAACTCAAGAATTTAACCAAAAACAAACCTTAAGAAACACACATGTTCCCAATCATAAACAATAAACAAACCTTAAGAAACACACCTGATCCCAATCATAAACACTTAGCTCTAGGGCTTGAGATTGTGGGTCCTTAACAACCATATGAAATTCCTCATTCCATTCAGGGTTCAAGTTACTGTGTTTGACAATTGTTTTCTTCGAAGGAAGCTTGTCCTCAGTGAGCTTTACTTTCACGTAAGGGTCTGATGCCCCCAGTAGATCTTTCTTTTTAAGCTTCGTTGCCCTCAGAACCTTCACATTGAGAATCCCCACAGGTTTTTTCATGGCGCTGCCAAAAATTAAGTAATGTTAGCACATCTTAACAAAAAGGCTTGCCATTATAACTTAAAGGTAGAGCGATGGACTTACTTTTGTGGATCCATTATTTGTACTTCTAGAGCTTTGGGCCATAGATACATATTTGCAACTTGATCTTTAATAAGCTCCTAGGGAAAAGGGTATATTCAGGAACGAAATGGGATTTATCAAATACAACTTTGTGCAGCAAATAAAATCAGTGATTTTACCAATCAAGTATATGCAGCCATTTCTTACCTGGACAAACCTATAAAGGCCAGGAATGGACATAGCATCTGCTCCGAGCAGTTTCAGTCCAAAGTCAACATGTGGCTGCAAAATTCAGAATAAAATCACTAAAAGGGGAAAAGGCAAAAGGGCCAACCCCCGGGATATAAAGCAATGAAGATAACTTTCTGCAAAACTATCATTAAGAAATTAATCATTGGAGAATTTAACCATTATCACACACCTTCTCCATAAGAGACACACACATTTTTGCAAAACAAGGAAAGGTTGGAACCAAAGGCTTCAGGGTGATACGTGGAGAAGCAAACACTTGCAGATCAACAACCTGAAAGATTCTCGTGAAATCTCAACTCTTTTAGGAAACTTGAAGCCAGTAATAATTCTTTCTTATTACATATGTGTGTGTGTGGGGAGAGATGTGTCTACACACCACGTGTGACCTTTTAATCATGAAACCAGCTTTTACAAATAATAGTTTCTTTCTCTTCACCAAAAGTTGTTCAAGAAAATACCTGAACTGTGGCTCTCAACCCAAATGCCTTAACTGCAATAGTGATGTTAGGATTTCCCGCCCACTTCACTGAGGGTTCCATTATCAACTCCTTCTCATCAGTGACATAAACCTTCATTCCTGGCATAGAACAAGACCAAGAATGAGCATTCTATCTGCGAGCACGCTTAACATGGGAAACAAAGATAAACATGTGCACATAGGGTAGGGAAGACACAAGATGAATGAAGTTAGCATAGTCATTGTTGGCACTCCATATATGACTCGAGACAGCCTTGCAACTCTACTAAGAAGGGCGATAACAAGCCTTATTGTAATAATACCGCATATGGTACAGCCCAAACATATGCCTCTTTTAAATATCAGACCTATAGAAACAACAATGGCGGTCAGGCAAAGGAAAGGAAGTAGTTTAGATGATTCAATAATATTATTGCTTCAATTTAGAGTTCTTAATTCCTTCAACTATATAGATCTTAGTGATGGAATAATTAAGTCATAGTTTGTTGGTTTATTGTATCATTAAATATTTACTTATTTTGGTGTGAGAAACTTATCACGAAGCCACTGATTTCTGCTGCTTCCGTTATTGTTGCTGAGTTGGCCATCAGTCTTGCTATTGACCTGGGGTTGATCACAGTACTGTGGGCCAGGCTGTACAAGAAATCGTGAGACAGCCCGAGGCTGAGGGAAAAATGCAAGGTACTTTATGCTTAGCATGGCTTTTATGGGAGCTTTAACAATTTATGGAGTAGTTGTAGCCTTCTCCCTTCGTTTAATCCTATAACAATACATATTTTCTCTTGGTTTATTTCTTTGGAATTATTTACAAAATATCGTCTCAATTCATCCTATTTTATTAGATCCGTGGTGTGACATGGTTCCGAAGGATGAACTAGATCTTGACAGTTCCAATAAGATTTCATTCTTGAACAGAAATCCATTTTTTTATTTATTTCATGACCGAAACAGGGGGGAATACATGTTAAACCACAATTTTGAATCAAAAGAGAGATTTCAAGAAATGGTGGATATATTCACTCTATCAATAACCAAGCCGAATCTGGCATATTGGGATTTACCTTTTCTATTGATCACTGCAAAGTGGATCAAAAACATTTCTTGAATGAGGTCCTCTACCAGTGCAAATAAATGGAACTGTATAGTTTATAGGAGAACCTATTATACAATACTCTAATACTTGCAACCTTAATTTACCACATTCTACATGCAGTGCCACTATCACTCTCCGTAGTGCCTTCCCAATCCTCCTTTGATGAGCCCTCTCCGGCTTCTTTCTTCCTCCATATCCACTCTATCCAACACCTTTCCCTTTTTTCCCTTCTGCCCCTCTCACACACTCCAATACCTCTATACCCTTCGCACCTGTCCCTCTTTCCCATCCTCCCTATCCAGTCCTTGCTATATCCTCCCCTACTACTTGTATTTTGGCTGAGGAGACAGACCTCATCAAGCCCCCCCTGGAGCCATGACCACCACCATATGGGCAGGTCAAGGCATTTCGTGAGCCTTGACTCTCAAAGGCTTGTAAATTCCATTTCCCTTTCTTTTTTTTTCTCTCTCTTTTTTTTCTACTGCCTTCCTTTTGTATGTACCCCCTTTTTGACTCCAAAGGCTCTCTTTGCCTGTATCCCCCCTCATACTTGTTGTCAGACACCTTTCTTCTGGGGCATCATTATGGATTTCTCCTCCCATGACGTAAGTCCAGCTAGCTTTAGAGTGGCTTGTTCCAATGTAGAGCCCAAGTCTACCTTGCTTGCTCTTGTATGGGACTTTTCTTATTGAGCATTCTAGTTGAGTTCCCCTTCTGAGTATCCCAACCGCTTTCAACCATCAGTTTTAGTCGCAACCTTGCTTGCTCCCATATGGGACTTTTCTTACTCAATCATTCTAGCTAAGGTTCCTTCTGAGCACCCCAATAGGCTATTGCTTCAACCGTCAGTTTTAGTCACAACCTTCTGTCTTGATCTTTTGGCCAAGATTTTCATTGGACCAAGCCTTTGACCTATTTCCAAATGTATTGTTTCAGCTGAGATTTGTGCTATTGTTGGGATTTTCCTTTCTTTTATTTTGTGTTTTTCTCTTGTTTTTCTTGTTCTTCTGTCGCTTTAGTTACTGTAATCTTATCTTACCCCCCCCCCCCCCCCCCCCCCCAAAAAAAAACCTTAAATCTTCCCTCCCTCCCTCCCCATGTTGGCAGAGTACAATTTTTATTTTTATTTCTCACATAACTTGAAAAATACTTGTTAGTTCACTAGGACAAACGTAATTTGTAAGCAAATATCTGAAAACATACTGAAACTAAAGAACTCCTCAGAACAAAATTACATATGCTATTTTTTATCAGATGCATCTGTGTGAGAGAGAGAGAGAGAGAGAGATCAATTCAACCTGGAAAAGTTGGTGGCAGGGTGCCCAAGCTCAGTACTTCAAATTCAACAGAATCTATTTTGTATTTTGGAATTTGCTCAGCAATAATAGGCTTTGCTATAGTTCTTACAGTCTTGCAAATTGCCTAGAAATTTTGAACCACAAATACTCAATATAAAAATCATGCAAAAGAGTATTGTCCATTAGATAAGAAAAAAACATCATTAGAGGATGCATACCTTGTCCAGATAAGGCCACATACTTTCAATAAATTTGTTAAGCCAGTCAAGCTACACAAAAACAAAAGTAAAAGAAGTTTGTTATTTAAGCAGCACATTGCATTTTGGCAACCAAAATACACAACTGGATGAAAAAAGAGTTCTAAAGAATAACATACACGATCATAATCTGGATTTTTAACCCACGGGGGTATCTCCGGAAGCAAACGTTGTAAAGTTTTTGAATCTTGCTCCACCAAAGGACGAATTACGGGATGCTGCACATGAAAAATGCAATCTACTTACAAGTAGGTTTTAAATGCTATACATATAACATTCCTTTTGTTTCTTTCTAACTCTTGCGCTTAGTGAGAAACATTAAGAGTGTATTAATATAGAATTCATTTTACAACAAATTTGTTATAGCAGTTGAAAGATTAGAAAGCAAGGTCCTAACTAAGATCAGCTGAATTTGGTGCATTAGATATTGTGGGAGAATCTAAGGATCTTTAATTTAACATATGCAATACTCCAAACTATAATAGAATACAACTCGTTGAAATATAATATTAATTTGCATACACTGCACAGTCTGTCCAACCAGATTAAGATCATAATACAAAGTACTTCAATTCCTGAATAGAGACCATAGATGCCAATTTGTAATGCAAGCACAGGCACAGCAGTAACTCAGAGGAGCTAAGAAATAGCCACGGCATATTCTTGTTGTTATGACTTATTTAATCTCATTTCAGATGACACTATCATGAACAAAAAATGTAAAACCTTTCTTTTTTTTCCACAAAATAAGCAAGCATTCATTGTAGTACAAGCATGAAAGATATACAAAGATGACAATTCAGCCAAACGGAACCAAGAGTAACCTATGGAAATCCAAAATTGAACTCAAAATCAAATTACAATGTAAAATAAAGAGGAAGAAAGGGAGAGAGACACTTACCTTGACATCAGTTGGCTGGAAGTAGATGAACATGTAGTATCCAATCACAAGCCCAAGTGAAATTCCCACTCCAAAACCCCAAAGACCCAGTATAGTACTCACAAACCCCATCTCCAGTCCACTCTCACTCCACCCCAAATCACCTCTGTCCCCAAAAACAGAACAACAAACAAGAACGAAGCAAAAGACCCTCCTTTGTTCACTTGCTAAGTCTGTCGTACAACACTACAAACAAAACCCAGAAGGAAAACAAATGTATAATCACCAAAATATCTCTTATCATTTATACCCTTTCTTGAGAATTTGTGAAATCACATTGTCTTGGGGGTTAAAAGAAAATGGAAAGAAAAAAAAAAAAAATTACTCAGTTTTGGTTGCCAGACAAGATATGAATCTAATTCTTATCAGAAAGTGTAGTAAAGGCGCATTTATTCTTGTGGACAATCTTTTTAACGTTCAACGACCACTTGATCCACGCAACGGCTTGAAAAGGAAATCTTCGGGAACGTGATATTTGGGTGGTGTCGGCAACGTTTCAATGGCTCCCCCGGTGACTCGTCAAAGTTTTTGAAATATTAATTTTTTCGTTTCAACTGTGGGAGAGGGACCGGTTACTGTTGCCACTCCGGCTCCAGCGTGGAGCCGTTAATAAGTCAAGCAAACGATCATGTACGAATTACATATTTGGAAAGAAAAGATAAACTAATACTTTTATATATATATATATATTTTTTCTACATATATATAATTTTTTTTTTTGAACATATATATATATATATATATATAAATTGTTTTCAAATCACTGCTTAGCTTTATGGGGGCTTTACAGCTTTTTGATTAGTTTTGGTGCTGTTTGTTATGATCGTGCCCTCTATGATGGGTTCCTTGTCTATCTCTCTTGCTTTCCTGCTTTTGTCTTGTTACTGGCATTAGGATAAGATTAGAAATGGCAGCACCGAGTCTACCGACGCATTGATTGCAGGGTATAATTTCCCCCCTGGAATCGAAGACGGATAAAACAAAAAAGTTGTTCATTATAACCGGTTGCATCATCGCTATTGAATGACACTCCATCCCATACCCATTTCTTCAGTAAAGTAAAAGGCTAAAAGCCTGTCCCGATTTGCTTCCTTTAATTACACGTAAGGGTTAATATTTAGCAGATGCTAATAAATGTTTATTTTATGGCTTATGAGAGATTAATTAATTAGAGATGTTGTGATGCAACTCACACGTTACTCTTTAACTCTTTTCATTGTGCAATAATTTGTTTCCTTCGGTTTTGTAGGATCATCTCTTTGGAGAAACCGTCGCAATGGAAAGAAGACAAGCTTTAAATGATTGATCTAAATGAATACGTTTATCCCAAGAATTTAGGTATGAGAAAGAAACTTTTGTTTACCCTTTTCATAAAATACATTAATTGATTATTTTGCCCATTCATATGCCCTCTATCCTAGACTAAACATTTGTGCCGGAATTAAGATTGACCGGAGAAATTATATAATTCATTCTCATCTCTCAATTATCTTTTAACCATTTTCATAGTGATTAGATAAATTTATTGAGTTTGTATGAGATTTATATGAATCCACAAGGTTAAATGGGATAAGATGAGGAAAAAATAGAAAAAATATTGATGTTAATAGGGTTTTAATGGTATTGACGTGAATCAAATAGGTTTTGGGTTGTCTGAACACCTTTTTGTGAAGAAATTCGTGAGCCTAATTCATTTCATAAAATTGATTTAATAAGAGATTGTTGTCCATTTCTTATAAACATACCAAAGATCTTGTCCACGTGCAATGTGAGATCATTCCTCAACACCCTCCTCATCCTCATGCAGGCCAGTATTTTTCTTGGTCATTGTCAGGAAGTAAGTAGTATAGCTACATTCGTTTTGTGGTAGGCTATAATACCATGAAGAAATTCATGGACCTAACTCATCTCATATAACCGGTTCAATAAGAGACAACTGTCAATTCTTGATAAACATACTCAAAATCTTGTCCATAAGTAATGTAGAATCATTCCTTAACAGTTTGAACATGTTAATTTTATATTAAAAAAAAAAAAAAAACTCTCTTTCATGTAAGACTCAAACAAACGACAATTCAAACAAACGATTACAGTCCACCGTTGAATAAGATCTTAATACCCAAGTTTGTACTCGTGATTGGACCAAGAAATTTCTATTGAAGTATTGGAAACACGGCAGCTTTGATATTTCAGTGATGCTTCCTCTCTTTCTCAAAGGTAGATGTTTCAAGCCGACATGAATAATTATTGGTAGTTTATGGGGCCGGAGATTCTGTTGTTATTTTGAGAAAGAAAAAAAAAATTTGTGACCACATGAATAGTGACTCGAGAAAAAAACACTTGAATATGACATATCCTTAACTTTCAATCTACACTATCCTCGTTTTTTCCTTTTTCTGAGCTGTATCTACAAAATTTGAACCAGTGGTCACGATTAATAGGGCACATCTATAAGTCTCACTGTTCATATGAAATATCTAGAGATTAATTTCACTTGTGGTCTCAATTGCTGTGTCATAAAGCAAAAGTGGCCCATCTTAAATCTTCTGAAAAATTCTCGATAACACTCATTTGTTCAAGCAAAGAGTACACGTATCCGAACACCTGCTCAAATAACTAGACCACTCACTCCTGCAATCTAGGCAAAAGATTATAGGGTTCAATAGGTCATTTTCTGGTCATGTGTTCCAACTATCATTGCTGAAATTTCAAGCACTTAAATTAAAAAAAATAAAAACGCCAGCTTCCAATATGGCGACATGACAAGTGACTACGGCGTAGTAGACGCGGCACTGGGCCACGGGAGCAACACGGAAATGATCTGTCTAGGCCCTATCCTGTACTAGCCATCAATTTCTATTAAAGCCCACCATGAATAACTTTCCAATATATAATTTCTATATATTTTGGAATCTTGTGTTTATTTGGTTCTCCCTCACATGAAAATAAATAATTATATGATCTTTAATTCCTGGTGGTGATATTAGCACTAGCAGGGGTAGGGGATATGAATCTTGTGGTGAAAGTAGGATTACAAGAAGATTTGGCAGCATTTTGAGAGACAAAAGGGGGTCCCTCCATTGATGGAAACAAAAGCAAATAAAAAAAGTTATGTTTATAATTTAAATATAATTCCCCTAATAATAGAAGGGAGATGACAACAAAATTTAAGAATAGAATATTGCCTACAATTTCCTTTCATTTGAATTGCTGCTATCACCAATCATTGTGTGCAATTTCACGTATTTCTTGCATTTTACGACTCAATTTGTTATGTTTCTCTCAATATTTTAATTTGGTTAGTATACCTTATGCATCTATTACAACGTCCTAATTGTTTTCCTCAAAAAGGTTAAAAAAAAAAAACCCTTAAAATTAATATATATAACCCACGGCGTGTACATGGGTTTTTTTTTTTTTTTTTTTCCTGAATTTTTTGCTTTATTTTTTGAATTTTTAGAAATATATTGTAATCCCAACCATATATTATTATGAGTGGGTGTAGGATTACACATTAGAGAATAACTTCTATGTGGTTTGTGCATAAAATAAGGGTTTTGTTTAAATTATCCATCGGTTGCCACATCAGTTATAATACTCTAAGAAAAATTAAACACTCACACTTGATTATGTCAGGTTTTATTAATTTAAAAAAAAATTAAAAAAAAATAAATATAGAAGGGTGGCAAAGGGAGGTGGGTGGCGGTTCGCCGCCACATTCGTTGGCCAGGGTGGCCGCGGGGTGGAGGGAGAGAGATTCGATTGGGCGGTGGGTGAAGGAGTCTGGGCGTGGGCAGTAGTTCGATTTGATCAGTAGAGGCTGGCGGTGGTTGGCGAAGGCTGACGGTGGCTAAATGGCTAGGGGTGGGCAAAAACCCGCCCAACCCGCCCCGCCCCGCCCCGATCCGCCCCGCCCCGCCGGATTTAAGTTTTTTTTTGGCATACACGGGTTGGGAAACATCAGACCCGTGCGGGTCGGGTCGGCTCGCGGGTATAGGATTTTTTAAGAGGCGGGTAACCGCCCCGCCCCGCCCCTATATGTTTAAAACCCTAAATTCCTAATATGATATCCTCTATTCCTCTTCCCCCTTCCAGACTTCCTCTAATCCTCCATTTTTGATGGGTTTTAGTCCAAATGTAGTTTTTAAAAAAGTTACAAAAAACCAGTTTTTTAAAAAAAAATTACAAAAAACCAGTTTTTAAAAAAAAAATTACAAAAAAACCAGGACTTAAATTGAAATTGATAGCCATTAAAAATACCCGACCCGCACCGAGCAACCCGCCCTGTTATACCCGAAACCCGGCGGTTTTAGTGCATATAACCCGGGTAACGGGTAAGGGTTTATCAAACCCGATGGGCACGGGTCGGGTGGTAAAAAACTCTAAACCCGCCCCGAACCGACCCGTGCCCAGCCCTATAAATGGCTGTGTGGGAAGTTAATCCTATACTTTGCAAACATGTAATTTTTTTTCAATTTTCTGAAATTGATGCTAAGTAGTTTACACAAAAGTTGACTTTTGGCATGACTTTTGTGCCACAACCACATAACAGCTACTCTCTTACACATTATCAAAAGCAACATGCTGGTTGGCAATCGTAACATAGATCAGGCCTGTCAATCTAGCATATAGTATGCGATTTTGGGCTTATCAGGAAAGATGTAGGCCCAAGCAATCTGAGCCATGTTAAGCCCTAGCTTGTGGTTGCAGGCGACCTATATGAAAGCAAGCATAATTTGTTTGCCTTTTTTATTCTTATTTTGTGGCCCAACTTATTTGTGTGGACTTTAAGAAGGTCTACGACACACAAATGGTTTTTTTTTTTTTTTTTTTTTTTTAATTAAGAAAGTTTACATATTTTCTTTAAATTATTATTTAATTAATAATGTCATTTTCAAACTTTTAATTATCACAATGTCTCTCTTAAACTACCAAAAAATTAATAATGTCTCTCTTTTTGCAAGCCTTAGGGGGAAACATTATCAATTTTTTAATAGTTTAAAGAAGACATTGTCAATTTAATATATTAAATGTATTTAGAGTATGTAATTCTCACGTATATTTAGAAATACATGTTAATTTAATAAATTAAGCCTTCAACCTAGTTTTATCTTAGATTAAATCATTCTCTTTGACCGCCATAAAAGAGTTCGGGAAAGAAAAAAAGAAGAGAGAAAAAAAAAAAAAAAAAAGCTCAGTAGGTCGTAAAAGAAGGCCAAGAGAGAGTACAATTAATCAAAAACAAGAAAAATAGGTTACATGCACGTAATTGTAAATAGCAAATTGGAAGGAATGGCATGGTTGGTTCACTTGGTTGGAGATTTGGATCTAATCTGAAAAGGATATTGGGAGATTTTAGACCTTTTTCATCATTTGACCATTCTTTCAAGACACCGACCTTTCCTTTATTTATGCAATGACCCTTTATCTCATGCACCAGCAACAATTATTTTATTCCCCCTCCTTTTCTTATTATTTGTTTCAATGATGATATCCAACCAAAATCTATAAATTAAGACATGTGACCATGCTGCTTCCTACTAATGTCAGCTGTCGACGAGGATACCATCAGCTAAAGACACCCCCCAATTATACAAGGCCGCCTACTCATTTAAAACTAACTACAATAACATTTTCAGATTATAAAAATCCATTACTATATATATTAGTTAATGTGTGATCATAACAAATCGAATTACAATATATTAAGGGTAATTTCGAGTTCGTAATTTTAAACATTTAGTAAAATTATGGTTTGACCTTTAAAATTGTGTACTTCATTGTCTATGATTTGAGAAGGTAAATTTTTTTACACATACTCCCAAATTAAATATTTTTCAAGATTTTATTTAAAAATACATTTTTAGTCTACGAAATTATAGGGTCGTGACCAAAAAGACTCTAACAATGAGAGCTTTTATCAAATGGTCGGCCTTGTTAAATTATTATGACCTCTATCCTCATTTTCCGTTGAATATTCCACGTATATGAAGAACGACGTGTGGGGATTGCCATTATAAGCGTGATTCTATCTTTCTTTCCCAAAAGCTATCAATGCCTTTGGTTAGGGAAGGTTGCAAAAGAAGCTTTATAACATTGGACCTTTTTTTTCTTTCTTTTCTAACCTTTTTATACCATGTGCGACAACATACGATGGCCAAGGGGGAAAAGAAATCCAATTGCAATCAGCAATATTTCATTCTAAAACTAGTTTACGGCTAAAGTTTTGGTTGAGGGTTAAACCTTTAATCTTAATTGGGATTGTGAATTCAATGTTTACGGCAGCCAACTTTATTGGCACTAACCCGTGTGAGGAATAGAGACCATTTTTCTTATCCCTTATAATCTACTTACATAAAATATTTTGGTATTATGTATGAGCATAACATAATACCAAAGCATTTTAATTTACTTTATAAATTTTCTCCTTCCGTGGTATGGTGTTTGCTCAAATATCAATTCTTAAGGAGCTTGTTAAGACACAATGCCACCCCATGCGACCGCTTTAAAAATAGATTTGTGGGGTGCGATATTGAGGTCCATAAAAAACTTTAGTTTGTTTCCCTTAACACCAATTGATTTTACGTGGAATGACAACTCACTGTTAGACAAATAGTATCAAAGTCAAAAAGTCATTGGATCGAGTCGCAAGAGCGTCATCGTGGAGGAAAGCTCGTTGAGACACAATGTCATTCTCTGCTACCAATCTAAAAACAAGAATTGAGTTTTTTTAAAAAAAAATCTTAAGGCTGTTGAATAGTGATTTGGTTAATTAAACCGTAAATCCTTAAGATCGTGACATATGATGAAGCCTCCCTAACTTTATAGACCTCATAAGCTCCATGAGTTTTAAGTTATGGGCTTGAAGTTGAAGCAAACCACAAGCTTTCGGTGGTTAAGACCTCGCTGTCTCCACTCTCCAATCAAAAAATAAATAATATCCCCCAGACGTCATCGATCAATTTCTTGCAACAAACCAAACATGATGGATTAGACTCAACAAACCAAACATGCATTATCAGTCACCTTTAGTATTTAAGTGCGAAATAATTAATAGGGGCCCCAAGATGTTACAATGCCTTCAATTTTGTCCTCAAATATCGTACACAAAGCTGCAGCCACCAGACCAATATATACACCATTAATTACATTTATACCCTCACAAATTCAACCTGAACTAATGCATCCCGTCTTTTAATGTTTATCAAAGCATTATTATCTTAAATATTTAAGCATCTTATTAATATTTTAACACTCATCCTTAATAAATGAGGTTCAACACGTAAAATAGTTAATTGAAATAAAATGTAAATTATGAAACAAGATTTATACTCAAGATCTTTGAGTTGATTTCTAAAATATTATGTAAATAAAAAATGATTAATCTATTCAATTAATCAATATTTTAATTAAATAGTTTTGAACATATGAGTATTATCACATCAATTTAATATATTACATAGCATTTAAAAAAAAAAAAAAAATTGAGTTGAGAGAGGACCAATGGAAAAAATTTTAAAAATACAGGCACAAGTGCGATGCAGATGTATATTATATATGGATGCATCCGTGGCATGCTAACAAAATCCATAAATATATGCATACCACTTGCATCGTGGCACAAATGGGGCCACCAATGATTCATTATAAAATCTAGTCATCCTACGTAGGAAAATGTCTAGAATTTCGCCAAGTGTAAGGATACAATCCGCTCTCCCACAAATATCTTAGTTTATTGTGTTGCGCTCCCACATTCCTTGCACGTGAGGTCACAGTGGAAAACAATGCATGAGAGAACTGGGGACCACCGTCCAGATGACGTGAATGGCTAGGATTTCTCGCGTGTCACCATCTGAACTGACAGACCTAGTCGAGGAACCCGAGGAGAAGATCGACGGTCACAGTCCCCTCAACGGCTAATTTCGTAAAACACGATCCAACGGTCGAAAGCGCTTCGGCGGTTGCCGCCCTACAGTAACCCAGGTCTTGGACTTAAGGGGGTAGCCGACCGCAACGGTTGTCGGTAAATTAGGAGGAACAGTAACATTTAAATTATTTAATTCCATAAAAATCTAATATATACCAAAATGAAATAAGAAAAAGTCGTAATGATAATAAAGTAGCCGTTGGAGCTTTGTTTCTATAAAAAGGGCGTCTGTGTTGACACAAAGATCCATGAAAGTAGCGTATAGAAAGCAAATCTGAACCCTCTCATCTAGGGTCTCTCTCAGTTCCTTTTCTGGGTTAAATAACTTATACCCAACTTCATATGTTTGATTTTTCCTTCTGTTAATTTCTTATAGTTAGATCTGTATAAGTTTCTTGTTTTGTGAGTAATTGTATGAGATCTTTCAAATTAACTTGTTGATTTATGTTTCAACTTTCTCAAGTAAATTAATCTGGTATATATAGCTGTTATTTTTTGTTGTTTGTTCTAACAAGTTTCAGGCTATTGATCGGGTTATTATAGATCATCGCCTCTGTTTTCTTGTTGAAGATTTAAACAATCTGACTATGGATGCAGCTCTGGTACCATATTCGTCACTAGACCAATCAGTTTCTCCCTACAAGCAAATCAAAACCCCAAGGAAAAGCGCTCGCGCTTTCATTTCTAAGCCCTCTAAAAATCTCTCCCCCACAAACATCCATGGCGGTCTCTTGCTGCACCACCACCCTCCTCCTCCTCTCTCAGCCTCAATATTCTTCAGCCACTCATTTCAACCACATCATCAACAACAACCACCTCTTCTTCCTCTACCAACTCCCATAGCCCACCAGTACTCTCTTCCTTCTCGAACCCGAAAGCCGAACAACAAACGCAGGGAGCAGTCCCTGACTCCAAAGAAATCAAAGCCCACAAAGAGAGAGGATCCGAATAAGCAAGACTTGGCGCCGTCGACTAGGCGAGCTGTTTCCGAGTGTTTGATGGTGGCTTCCACTAAGCCGTTAGGGCCCGACCCGAATGATCTACCCAAGGATGTTTCTCGGGTATTCTCGTCAACGGCGGCGGGGGATAAGAGTTTTGGAAAGGTCCTCGCCATAGAAGAGTTGGAGATGTTTTCGGGTACAGTATTTAGTCTGGCTCCGCCTCCGAGTAGCTTGCCGCTGCCCAAGTTTTCTCTGAGGCCAAAGCTTTGTTGCAACGCTGAGGCTGCCGGAATCGATGCCGGAGCGACAGATAATCTCCGGCGTATGTTACGTCTCCGGTGAAGTTGTTGCCATTTTGGTTTGTCGTTTGGTCTTATGTGTAAATAAAAGCATCAGCCTGGGTGGGTGTTTTTTTTGCTGATTGTGCTGTAATATGTCTTTTTCTTTTTTTTGGATGAATTTGTGATCACCACCTGTGTTTTTGAATTGGGGTGCACACAAACATACGAGGACGATCGGGTCCTTGGGACTAGGAGAACACCTGACGGTCTATTTTGTTTTTCTTTTGTTTTTTTAGTTGAATAATATTATGTACTTTTCCTTTTTGCATGAAATAAAATAAAGTATTTTTCTGATCATGGTGGTTTGTTGAAACGCATGGGCATTCTAGAGTTTTCAGCACATATACGAAAGAAAGGATCAGTTGACCTTAAATTTGAGCTTGGTTCCTAAAATGCCCTTCATCTCTCTCCAAAACCATAGCCACTGCTGCCATTAGAGGGGTTCCTTTTCTGCTGTGGCTGCTACCTCAATAAAATTGGTGGTCTAAGGGCAAAAAGTTATATTAATTTTAATTATTAATATAAAAATTAATGTAAATCATTCTTCTAGCTTTTTGAGATGTAAAATTACCAATCAATTTTTTTAGGTTCATGTTTTTTGTAAATATATTATTCTCAATAGATGATAATATGACTAATCTATTTTATCTTTTTGTAAGATAAACAATTGTAATTGGTATATATATATATATATATATATATGGATCGTGCTTTTAGTTTGAAATTTTTTAAGATTTTAAACATGTTACATCACTTTTTTGTTAACATTTTTTTTTTTTTTTGATAAATTTAAGATAAGATTTGATAAGAGCGTCAAAATTGGCGCTCATAAGACTACACACTATGGGCCGGTGACACAGAAACTTCTGGACAGCACGTTTTCCCTTTTAGATTGGGCAGTAGAAAAGTTGGTGACTACTTGTGGTTATGGTCTCTGTTGTATTTTCATTTCCCTTTATTTATTTATTTATTTTTATGTTGTTTCCCTGTATTGGTTTGTTTCTCCTCTTCTTATCCTTGTACTGTCTCAAGTATTCAAAAAATAAAAAAGTTAATATCTAGTTCACAAAATAATTGATCGCTAAGCCTCACCCCTCTTTTTTCTCCTCAAAATATTATTACCTTTTTAATTGTGAAACCTGTTTAATTCAAGCTAATCAAACGGAATAGGAAGAACAATGATCAATAAACATATTTTCATACACAGCTAACAGTTAACAGATCATAGAGTAAACAGGACAGGGAGAGAAAGGGCAGGCCACTTCAATGAAGGGTATTTCTCATTGATGCCAGAGGAGAGGTAAACCACATTCATGCATGTCCTGAAATCTCATTTTTGGTACAAACTTAATTCTCTGAATACTTATGGCCGCATTTGGTACAACGATAAAATGTAGTCTGCCCTTCATCTGCTGATCTCATCTATGGCGACAAAAAAGATAAGAAAATGTGCAAGTTCTTAAGAACAAGGCCCCTTGCATTGAGTGCTCAGAAAAAAGAAAGAAAAAAAGGTATCTAATATTGAATGGTAGAATACCTGCATAGTCCAAAACTCAGCCTCATCATTATAGCATTTTTCACACTTCTTTTTCACCTGCCAAGACAATTATTATTGCAGCAGATTCCTGGGGAAACACCATGGCTGCAAATCAAAACTATAAAGTAGTTACCTTTGATAATTGTACTTCCTGGTCACGAATCAGCGAGATACCCAGCTCCATTCTGATATCCTGCAACACAACAAGGATACATAGGGAAATAAACTCGGTGCCATGGCAACTTAATTGAACTTAACAAAGATAAAATCAAAACTTCGGTGTATGAAGCAACTAATTCCACTGCAGAAGCTGCAAAAAGGTCCTGATTCCAAGTCAACATTTTGATATCTAGAATATATGATCTATGTTTAGCAGTTATTGCTTTAGTCTAAAAGAAGATAAACTCATAGTCCAACAAGTACATGTAAAGTGTAAACATGAAAAATGTGGATAGGATAGAAACTTAATGTGTCAGAAGCCAACAACTAGGTGACTTGACAGGAACTGAACATCCTCATGCATCATCATCTATGTAATTCCACATATAACAATGGTTTATTTTTCTCAGTAATACAATTAGCAACAACCAGACACTGAAGTTTGCCCTCGTCCCCTCCTATCTCCCCCTCTCCCTCCCTTTTTCTCCAAACAATTATACATACAAAAGTACAAAATCCAGTAAAAACCATATCTTCAACATCTGTTACAGAGGCACAATATATGTTGGGTGCATGTAGCATTATCACATAATTATTAGCTCCTACTACATAATAAGCTACCACATAGTAAGCTCAGCCATTATGAAAGACATAATAACTTAACAAAACAAATGCAACGGGAGATCAGTTTAAGGCATACCTCAGTTGTGATTACATAAGATATTTCTCTGTTACAAATCTCTGAAGACAACAGAAACTAGTCAGGAATGCACAAAATCAAATAAAAATAATACATAAATTTAAGAAATAGTTTCTCGGCCTATAGTATTGTAAAAGCACCGCCCTCAAGCAAGAGAGACACTAACATGTGTCTCCTGCCATGATTGCAAAGCTACTAGATCACATAGAATGACACCAAAATGGGGAAAGGAATCCCACAATGGAAATACAGAGAGAAGTTCCCATATAATGTTTTAGGTATTTTGTAGTTCAGTATGAAATTTTAAGTAAAACATGTAACAATCCAAATAAGCACAATAGCTAATGCGACAGCTATACCTTTCACACTGCGCTCAAACTTGCATTGAGGGCATTTAGCGTGTTTAGTTGATTTCATAGATAGCATTGTTCCGCAAAGGTCGCAAAACAAGAAATCGCGTTCATGAGAATACGCCATGAGATTCACCTTCAATGAGCTGTGTATTGAGGAAGTTCTATACAAATAATGAGAAACTGCAATGATTTAACTTGTATTGACAATGAGAGAATTTCAAACACATTTTCATTTAGAAATGATGCAAATCAAGAGATGGTTAGACATGAAAAGCTTTTTCTCCCACACATCTGAAACTAAGAGATTAGCTCAGTTTAAGTGGCTAGGTAAACGTATCACAGCTTACCTAATTTTCCAGTCTTATCAAGCTAAGATTAATACCAGTCAAAAGCTGAAAAGGTTACGGTTGGAGTTGTCTTTTAGTGTGCATTGACGATTAATCCTATTTGGTTAAAGAGAATCTTCCATTTGTTAGTAATCCATCTCACACAAAGATATATTATGTCACATTGTTGTACAAATAACATTTGAACTGTATATTGTTTCTTAAGATTTGATACCGACTATGACAATGAAAAAAGAAAACTGCTATGAAACGAATCAACATGGGAATTTGGCAGCCCATTTAGCCTTTAAAAAGGGTTCTTGGTGAACTTTTTTTTATTTAAATAAAAAGGTGACCCTTCATCATTGTTTTACAAGCCCAAACTTCCATATGATTAGCCCAGCTATCTCCTTCTTTTGGGTCCGTGTTTCCGATTCATCACATAATTTTGTTATTTACAAGTATGTTTTCCACTATGCAATTTAAAATCTTAGAAGATATTAAGACCATTATGGTTTATGGAGATATACAACCGCTCGAGTGAATTTTATAGAACATTCCATTCTGCAGTACAAACTCTTTCATGCATTTTATCAAAAACTTCATGTACCTATGAGATTCAAAGTAACTGAACCCCAAATATATATATATATATATATATATATATATATATATATATATATATACTTCCAAAAGACCAATCAAGAATACAAAACAGAGATAGATTCATGTACCTATAAAAAAAAAAACAGAATACAAAACAGAGATATCAAAAATTATATCCAATTGTGCGAAGAGACAAAAAAAATCATTTACAGAATATTTTCATTCGGGTCCACCCATTTACGAATCAACAACGAAAAATCGAATGAGATTAAGAGGGAAAGGAAAAAAAAAAAAAAAAGTTAAATGGAACCTTACTGAAAGTCGGAGAAGCGGAGGTCCAACCCGAAGACGACGGACACGAATTCCTGGATCAGGTGAAAGGCGAAAAGGGCTGGAGCTACCTCGATATCTTTGTTGGTCACTCCGGAGTGTCCTCCATTCCTGCCAGGGTTTTGTGTTTAGCGCATCGCTTCTTTCTTGTTTTTTCTTTTCGAGTTTTCAGGGTTTTGTGGTTTGGACCGATTATTAATGAAAATAAAACATAAAGCGGGTTTTGAACTTTTGGGCTTTTAGAAGCCCATCTAATTATGATCGTGGGTTTTGGGCTATGATTATTATTGGGTTTGAGTTGGCATCATGTACACCATTAAACATAATCATATAAAATCTTGATCAATTATATATATATATATATATATATATATATATATAATCTTGATCATAGAAAATTATTTATCTTCATTTTACTTAACTTAAAATTGAAAAGTTCTTTGTTCCTTAAGCACATAAGAATATCATGTTTTTTTTTTAAATAAAATTATTAATACCAAAAGGGGTGGCATAGTAACATTAACCTCAAGCTCAATCACCAGATAAGCCCACAAAGGAGGAGAAGAGATGGTGAAAGAGAGTTATCGGAAGTGTATCGGTGAGCTTGCTCGGATGCCCTAGTTATTAATTTGTGAGAGAGAGGTTAAGAGTAATGATACTATGCTACCCCTTTTGGTATTAACAATAATTTTCTTCAACTTAATTATTGCTATTAAAAGATAATGAGTTTTCCATATGCTAAGAAACAATTTTATAAACTAAATTTTAAAAAAAATAATAATAATAAAAAATAAAAAATAAAAAATTCTAAACTCCACTGTCGCCCACATTGATATTTGAGAACTCCCTGTCCAGGTGACCGCCACCATTGATATATCAAATCTATTATCTAATCAAATCACATGGCTGGGAATTGGAGAGAGAAAAAAATGGCTGGTGGTCCTGACTAAGCTAAAGAGCCTGGAGGCAAAAGTGGGCTAAGTAATAATTTCCTTCCAATTATTGAGCTATAATTTTTAGAGGCAAGACCCCAGCGTCCTAACTAGTAAACAGGGGATCCTAACTGCAAATGCGGCAATTAAGATTATTGCCTTAATTGCCGTGCTATTATACTGGACTGGAGTGTGCAAAGGAGTGCAGCTAATGACTAATGTAGTCCCATGCTACATCTTTTATTACAAAGTTTATAAATTAATGTGATAATTTATGTCATATTTATTATATTATTAATACACTGCAATGTGACATTATGTGTGGATGAAATTAAAATTTTGGGTTTGAAAGGAACCAAACTAAAAATATTAATACCTTTAGAGATATCATTTTCAGAAGAAAAAAAGAAAAAAAGAAGTGTTATTGTTTGAGAGAGAAAGAGATGGAGAGTTAAGGAGCCGAGTTGTTTGTTGGTTGGCCAACTAGCTTTTCCTTTAACATTTATTGGCGCGAATGGACTGCTGAGTCTCCACGAGCTCTCCATGAAAAAAAGAAGAAGAGATCTTTCTTGCTCTATTTCCAGTTCTTGCCTTCCTCTCTGTCCCTGCAACTTTTGGTGTACATTTTCCCATGGAAGAAGTGGAACTTGCCTCCAATAGGCCTGCCGGCCAAAACCCAGCTCCTAAAATGGAAGAGCCATCCACTTCAAACAATAAGAAGAGTGTTTCATTCCTTGGCCTCTTTGCTGCTGCTGACAGAATTGACTATGTGTTGATGTTTTTTGGAAGTGTTGGGGCGTGCATCCATGGGGCTGCACTTCCTCTCTTTTTTGTTTTGTTCGGTCGTATGATTGATTCTTTGGGACATCTATCCAAGAATCCTCACAAATTGTCTTCGCGGGTGTCCCAGGTACATTGCAACTTTGGATCCTCATTTTGAATTCTTTTGTGAATTTCCTAGGCTTTAATGGTGATTGTTCCCATCATCAATCACCAGCAGATGGGTGTCATTTGGCGGGGCACCATATTTATGAAGAAAACGGAATGATTGAAGATAAATACACATTTGTGTGTGCATATATATGTATCTTTTTATAATTATCTTTAGGACTATGCCTCTTAAAAAGCCACACCTGTATCTAAACATATCTCTTTTTGCAGTATTCTCTGTACTTGATTTATCTCGGACTCATTGTTTTTGCATCAGCCTGGATAGGTATGTTTGACGATTTTAAGCCTAACCTGGTAGGCATTGTTTTCACTTTCATGTCATCTGCTTAGGTTTCTTCACCTTGTTGGGTATCAGCATCCTTGTTTACATGATGTTTTCAGGAGTCGCACTCTGGATGCAAACTGGAGAGAGGCAGACTGCTCGTTTGAGAGTGAAGTATCTTCAGTCAGTTCTAAAGAAGGATATCAATTTTTTTGACATTGAAGCCAGAGACACAAATATTATTTACCACATTTCCAGTGATGCTATACTAGTGCAAGATGCAATAGGTGACAAGGTACATCACTATCACCAAACAAATGGTGCTTGTGTTTGATGTTATGTTGAAAAATATTTCACTAGGGTCCTGTCCTGAAATGAATACTATTTTCTTGTATCTTAATGCAGACAGGCCATGTTTTGCGCTACCTTTCTCAGTTCATTGTTGGATTTGCCATTGGATTTACATCGGTATGGCAGCTTTCACTTCTCACCTTGGCTGTTGTTCCATTAATAGCTTTCGCAGGGGGAGCTTATACTATTATCATGTCTACCTTATCAGAAAAAGGTGAGGCTGCTTATGCTGAAGCTGGAAAGGTTGCAGATGAGGTAAACACTTGCCTTAAAAACATCTGATGTATTTCTTCTCCTGCTGAATGTGGATTTTAACATAGTACCTGTTTTCAAACAACATGCCTGAAGTATATCTGCATAGACTTGAATGTTTAGCTCCTTACAACTTAGCTGAGATTATTACAAACACTTTGAGCTGATTCTCTTGTATTCTGGCTTTAACATACTTCTCTCTTTTCCTCTCCCCTTTTGCTTGAATCAGGTTATTTCGCAGGTTCGCACAGTGTACTCATTTGTAGGAGAGGACAAAGCAGTTGAAACATACTCTAACTCACTTAATAAAGCCCTTAGACTGGGGAAGAATAGCGGGTTTGCAAAAGGAGTTGGTGTAGGCTTCACATATGGACTTTTATTTTGTGCGTGGGCATTACTTCTTTGGTATGCCAGCATACTTGTCAGGCATGGGGACACAAATGGAGGGAAGGCTTTCACAACAATTATCAATGTCATCTTCAGTGGATTGTAAGTCCACTTTGAAAGATGTTTGGGGGCCTCATAACTGATTAACTATATTTGTCCTGATTAAAAACAGACTTGTTTTCTTTGTAGTGCTCTAGGGCAAGCTGCTCCAAACCTAGCTGCCATTGCTAAAGGCCGTGCAGCTGCTGCCAATATCATAAGCATGATTGAAACAGATTCAAAATCTTCTGACACATCAGATACTGGAGTAGTGTTGCCAGAAATAGCTGGTCAAATTGACTTTTGTGAGGTCTGTTTCGCTTATCCTTCACGGCCCAGTTTGGTTTTCAATGAGTTGAGCTTTTCAATTAGCGCCGGGAAGACCTTTGCAGTAGTTGGTCCAAGTGGCTCAGGAAAAAGCACTATCATTTCCATGGTTCAACGTTTCTATGAACCCACTTCAGGTTTGTAATACCACCCTGGCAGAGTATTTCTTTGTAGTGTCCAAATTATGATTTGACGCCTATCAATTAGCTGAATTTTGAATGAAAATTACTTAAATTCTGAAATTTTACAAGGTAAAATACTGTTGGATGGACATGATCTTAAGAGTCTGGAGTTAAAATGGTTGAGGGAACAGATGGGATTGGTTAGCCAAGAACCAGCATTATTCGCCACGACCATAGCTAGCAATATTCTGTTTGGTAAAAAACATGCAGACATGGGTCAAATCATACAAGCTGCCGAAGCTGCAAATGCACATTCTTTCATTCAAGAATTGCCCGATGGTTACAATACTCAAGTATGTACTATTGACAACCCTTGTTAATCGAATTGCCTATTGTCCATTGTTCATGTTGTTGAGCTAAATATGTTAAAAAAAAATCCTATAATGCAAATTTAGAGAACAAGCTTGCTACATGAATCACAACCTCATCATTTTTGCGTATATGTAATCCTTTTCTCAAGTTTGATGTTTGACAGTTGCTGAATTCAGGTTGGAGAGGGTGGAACTCAGCTTTCAGGAGGGCAAAAACAGAGAATTGCAATTGCAAGAGCAGTACTGAGAAACCCAAAGATATTACTTCTAGATGAGGCCACCAGTGCTCTTGATGCAAAATCAGAACTCATAGTTCAGCAGGCACTAGATAAAATCAAGTCAAACCGGACAACAATCATCGTTGCACACCGGCTATCCACTATACGAGATGTTGATACAATCATAGTGTTGAAGAATGGTCAGGTTGTTGAAAGTGGAACACACTTGGAATTGTTATCAAATAATGGTGAGTATGGTACTCTAGTGAGGTTGCAAGTATCAGAACAAGTAAAAGATTCTAGCACAATATCTCGCTCTCAAATTTCAAGGAATTCCAGCATTAGAGAACACCCTGCAAGTCCAAGGAATTCCAGCTTTCAAGAACTCCCCCATAGTCAGAACCATCAACAGGAATTGCAGCCAAGTGATCAGAACTTGTCCCCAACGAATCCCACTCCATCGATTTGGGAACTACTAAAACTAAATGCGCCCGAGTGGCCATATGCAGTACTTGGCTCAGTGGGTGCAGTTCTGGCTGGCATGGAAGCTCCTCTATTTGCCTTTGGAATCACTCATATCTTGACTGCATTTTACTCCCCTGATGCTTCTCAAATGAAACATGAAGTTCAACGGGTAGCTATTGTATTTGTTGGAGCTGCAATTGTTACAATTCCTATATATCTATTGCAACACTACTTCTATACATTGATGGGAGAGCGTCTCACCACTCGCGTTCGCTTGTCAATGTTCTCAGGTTCTCTCATCTACAATTATCCAAAATTATGAATATTCATGACTCTAGGATAACTTCCCAACTACAAACATGTTAGACATATAATCATTCATTCTGATAACCCCATGACTTTCTTCAACTGCAGCTATTCTTTCCAACGAAGTTGGCTGGTTTGATCTGGACGAGAATAATACGGGTACACTGACATCAATTTTAGCAGCAGATGCAACTTTGGTAAGAAGTGCTCTTGCTGACCGTCTATCAACAATTGTGCAGAACTTAGCACTCACTGTGACTGCATTCGTAATTGCCTTCATGTTAAGCTGGCGCATAGCATCTGTTGTCGTTGCCTCCCTCCCCCTACTTATTGGAGCTTCTATTACCGAGGTAAGTTTATGATATAAGTTGTTTTATTTTCTTAATTCGTTTATGTTACTAAATCCCGTGTACATTTGCTTTTCTTTATATCTACAGCAACTATTCCTCAAGGGATTGGGAGGAGACTACAGTCGTGCCTATTCTAGAGCAACTGGTGTGGCACGGGAAGCGATTGCCAATATACGCACTGTTGCTGCATTTGGTGCTGAAGACAGTATCTCAATGCAGTTTGCTTGTGAATTAAACCAACCAAAGAAGCAGGCATTTTTAAGAGGCCATATATCGGGTTTTGGCTATGCTATATCTCAGTTCTTTGCATATTGTTCCTATGCACTTGGCCTTTGGTATGCATCAATTCTAATAAAGCATAAAGATTCAAATTTTGGAGACATCATGAAAGCTTTCATGGTCCTGATAATCACTGCATTGGCAATAGCAGAAACACTTGCTCTTACACCTGACATTGTGAAAGGGTCACAAGCACTTGGATCAGTTTTCAGTATTATCCAAAGGAAAACAGCTATGGACCCTAATAACCCCACCTCAAAGACAGTAACTCATGTCCAAGGGAATATAGAATTCAGGAACGTGTGTTTCAAGTACCCAGCAAGGCCTGATATCACCATTTTTGAAGATTTGAACTTGCAAGTCTCATCAGGAAAGAGTGTTGCTATAGTTGGCCCAAGTGGATCAGGGAAGAGTACTGTGATTTCATTAGTAATGAGATTTTACGACCCCACTTTTGGCGCAGTTTTAATCGATGGATATGATATCAAACGTTTAAACTTGAGATCGTTAAGGCGGAAAATAGGTTTGGTTCAACAAGAGCCAGCATTGTTTTCTACTACAATTTATGACAACATCAAGTATGGGAAAAAGGAGGCATCAGAAATTGAGATAATGAAGGCAGCAAAAGCAGCAAGGGCTCATGAATTCATTAGTAGAATGCCTGAAGGTTACAGAACTCAAGTTGGTGAGAAGGGAGTGCAGTTATCAGGGGGCCAAAAACAGAGGGTGGCAATTGCTAGGGCAATGTTGAAAGACCCATCCATTCTTCTTTTGGATGAAGCAACAAGTGCATTAGACACAATATCTGAGAAGCTGGTTCAAGAGGCTCTCAACAAGCTCATGGAAGGGCGAACAACAATTCTGGTAGCTCACAGGTTGTCAACTATCCGTGATGCAGACAGTATTGCAGTGCTGCAAAACAGGAGGGTGATTGAGATTGGCAGCCATGAGCAACTCAGTAGTACACCAGGTAGTATCTATAGACAACTAGTCAGCCTACAAGAGGAAAAGAATGTACAAGTGCTTGATTGATTCATCTCCCATATCAGAAACTGTGCATAATCTTAAAAGCATGAAGTATATTAATGGGACACTCTGTGTTTCATTATAGAAAATGAGTACATGAATATTCTGTTCTCTCTAGGATTTTGTAAGATACAGTTGACGATACAATTATGATATATTTTGGGAGCTATAGGAATGGGATGCTAGAGTTTATGCAATTCCCTTAGAAGATAAGATGCACAAAACTTTGGACAAATACGTTTGTAAGGTTCTTATATGATTTTAGTTCTCATTAAAACACCTGTCCACTAGCAAGCATAAACTATTTTTATAATAGAGATTTACTTTATCTGCAATTTCTGTCATGAGAGATTATTTAACCGGTATTAAAGCTTAAAAACATTGAAAAAAAAGAAAAAAAAAAAAAAAAAAGGTAGGCTGAGAATCTTAATATAAACAGAGTAAAGCAGAGCATCATTATAGCGTAATATAAATGTCATTATATGATTAATGTTTTTAATAACCTAACTGGCATTCATTATTCCCTTGAAAATTTGGCCTTTAAATGATGCATTTGCTTCAAGTTTGGGCCCATTCAAACTTAATAGGCTAGTCAGGCCCATAAACGATCACACCGCCCAAAAGTATAAGAGAACCGATATCCAGTTACTTACAACTATTCGATACAACTTGGTTGATGTGGAATGCTCATAAATCATTGGATTAACCTTCATTATAAAAAGGCTCGTAAATCCAATAGTTTATAGATACTCCACATCAGCCCAATTATACTAAGAATTGTATAAGAGTTGAGTTTTCAGATTTACTCTATATTATATCCTACCATATATCTAATTTTACTCGTTTTATATAGTTATAAATTATAGGTATGTGATTGACTTAATCATTAATCTACAAATAACCAACCCATGGGGGAGAGGATCAGGATCCCTTATAATTGGTGTACGCAAACCCCTCTTTATGGTGGTAAAGGCATCGGAAACTTAATTATGTGGAGAACTCACATACTTTTTTCTTTCCTTGTGTTTTTGAAAGGAAGATAACTTCAATCGATTATCATATAAAATTGCATGTGACATTAATGGCCAAAATATAAACAAAAAGAGTAATATTATCATATATTCCATTTTCTTGATATTTTTGAGATTTTTTTTTTTTTTTTTTTAACAATGATTAATTCAAAAACTAATCGTTATCAAACAAGAATGATGTCAATTAAACATCGCTTTCTTTATCTCTCTTTTTCATCCTCCTTGCAATTTTTTTTTTTTATCGTTTCTATAGGACTGAGCCGAATGAAAATTGTCAGTGAAAGAAAGAATAAATAAAGGAATAAATAGGGGAGTGAAAGGTGGTCCCTTGATTTAAAGTATGATGATGAAATTAGAATAGGTAAGGTCCAGACGTCCCCAGTGGTGGGCCGGTGGCCCATTGTAGTCATCCATGACAGTTGTTTGTAAGGACGTGCCCGTGGAATTTTGGAATCTTCGCCGAAAATAGATAAAGAAGGTGGAAGGACGTACTTGTCACCTCGAGGATATTAAAAATTGGTTGGCGATTTGGTGAGACATGGCCCAAACCACGTGGAAGTGCTAAAACCTCTTCCCATGTGCATCTCCTATTTTCTGGCCTTTGCATTATTGTGTAATTGCTGGAATTTAATTACAATAATAAAAACTCTACAAATATTTAAACGAATATTAAGTACAATCAAAGCTAGTTTGTTTGTTTGTTTTTTTTTTTTTTTTTTTAACCCTCTTTGCCTTGCTTGAATAGAGCAGACAATTTTTTACACAATTTATAAATTTAACATAAACCTGTTAAATTAAAAAAATTGAATTAAAGAGTATATGATGTTTAATTAAATTGAATTAAAATACTCGCGACACAACTCAAAATCATGATGCGAACACAAATTGCCCCTCACAAATTAGGTTGCCGTCTTGTTTCCAAGTTTGTTTGCAAGTGTTATTGTTATTTGCATGGGGAAGACTTAATTAGAAACGTACAAATTGGCACGTCTATTTTGATTCAATAGATTTAGACAACAGAATAAATAGTAATAAAACAATGATGCTGGCCACGTTGGTCGGGGTCGCTTGCTACAAATGTTCCTCTTCTTCCCTTTTTCCCCCCTAATTCTAAAGTATTATTTTTTAGTATTTTTGCCATTATCTTCTTTGGTAAAGAATAAAAGGGTTAAATACTCCAAAACCCCCTGGGGTTTCACAACTTTATTTTTTCCCTCATGGGATTTCATTTTTATCACAGGAGGTCCCTGTGGTTTTGATAAGTGACCAAATTAGTCCATCCGTTAGTTGACCGTTAAACTGACACGTGGACTAATCAGACGTCGACACGTGGCACATATATTAATTTTTTTTTAATTAAAAAAAATGTTTTTTTTTTTAAAAAAAAAAATTAAAAAAATATTTTTAAAAAAAAAAGAAAAAAAAGAAAAATGGGACGAAACAGGGGTGGCTCGGCCACCCCCTTGGCAATTTGGGGGTGGCCTTTGGCCATGGGGGTGGCCAGGCCACCCCCATCTGGCCGGATGGGGGTGGCCGAGCCACCCCCTGGGCACCAGGGGGTGGCTCGGCCACCCCCTTGGGCTCCAAGGGGGTGGCCGAAACCAACCCCGGTACCCACTGGAGGTGGCTCGGCCACCCCCATGGAGCCTTGGGGGTGGCCGAAACCACCCCCATCCGGCCAGATGGGGGTGGCCTGGCCACCCCCATGGCCAAAGGCCACCCCCAAATTGCCAAGGGGGTGGCCGAGCCACCCCTGTTTCGTCCCATTTTTCTTTTTTTTTTTTTCTTTTTTTTTTTAAAAAACATTTTTTTAATTAAAAAAAATTAATATATGTGCCACATGTCGACGTTTGATTGGTCCACGTGTCAGTCCGTACAGTCAACTAACGGATGGACTAATTTGGTCACTTATCAAAACCACAGGGACCTCCTGTGATAAAAATGAAACCCTAGGGGAAAAAAAATAAAGTTGTGAAACCCCAGGGACTAATTTAGTATTTAACCCAGAATAAAAACATTTTATTTTTTATTTTTCTTAAAACCATGTTTCCATAAGAATAAAAGAATGTTTCTTCCAAAATTTTAAAATTACATTTTATCTTACAATTATTTTACAATGTTGATGCATCGAGTAATTTTAGAAGTCTATTTTGTGTCACTCTTGTGTCTCTAAAAAAATGAGGTGACTTTTAAAATCACCATTTGATCAAAATCCAATAGTGATCAATCATAAGGCTAATGGTGATTTTAAAAGACACATTATCCTTAGAAAATCACAAGAGTGATACAAGAAGGACTTGTAGCATTACTCTCATATTGTATTAGCTATAACCAACTTTTAGATCAATTATTGTTAATAAAAAAAATATCTAAGAACCAGTTAAGACTGATATATCAACGTTGTGAGATAATCGTAAAATAAAAATGTAATTTTTTGTTTTAATTAAATAAATATGTATATGGAACTTAAATATCCTACCCCACATCTTTTAACACATAAGAGTAATACTATAGGACTATATTTTATGAAACAACTCTTAATTTTTATTTATTTATTAATAAGGACTAATTAAAAAGCTAATTTGAACCGACACATAATTAGTCAACACAAACCTTAACTTACAAGGATCATGTTGTAATTATAAATAGCGTTTTAACGTTCAAATCGAATGTAACGTCACATGCAGCGCAACTTGCAGAGCAGTTTATTGTTGGAGTTGCGGTTTATTTAAGGATGGATATATAATTTGACTATGAAGCCTGCAGGCTTTCATTGCACCCACGTTTCTCGAAAGCAATTGCCTAATAGTAATAACCCCGTGAAGAGTGTAGTAAAATTATGCACTTATTCATTATTGATGTAGATTTTTTACTACATTTTCTTTTTTACAAATTAACGTGACAAATCATGTGACAACCACATCAAATCTCACCCTACGTCAATTAGGTCACCCCCTAAATGAACCATGGGAGGTTATCATTAAACTCATGACCAAGCTATGGGTTTGTGTGGGAGATGTCATGCAAACCATCCGTTGGAGGAAGAAAGAAAACAAAATTGTTAGCGTTGTTGGTGCGGTGCAAAGTCAGCAGCGGAGAAGGCGGGATCGAGGGGCAAACATGGTAAGTATAATTTTTTAGTAACGTGTAATAAAATATGTAATTCTCTAAGCATTTTATTTTTTCTTTGTTAGATATTGTGAATTGTTAATAATGGGAACCGGAGTTTTCTGTAATCTTATTCAGCTTTGTCATTTACGGCAGTGTAGCCTAATTTGCTCTAGCAATAGGATTCCCGATTCCTCGCGGGCAAAAAGTAATTAAATTTGGTTTACGATAAATCAAAACAACCTAGTTGCATTTGCTAGCTTGGAGGGACTCTATTGTAGCCATCCATGATGCTTCTTTTTCCTTCTTCTTTATGAAAGCTCCAACTTTATAAGGAGAAAAAGCAAAAGACTAATCTTTAAGCCCGACTTAATGATACCCTTTGTTAATGTTTTTTTAAGAGTGCTTTTATTTTATTTTATTTTAAAAAAAATATTATGACAAGACATCAAAGTGGAAATAATTTTTAAGTATTTTGTGTTTTTTTTTTTTTAAATTTCTTTTAATATTTTTTATTTTGAAAAAAAAAAAAAAAAAAAAGAAAGAAAGAAAGAGATTGAATAACTCATATTACTAGGCTTTTTTAGAAGAAAAAGAAAAGAAGAAGGCATAACCGTAAAGATCATACGGTACCGTACAGAGTTTTTTTTTTTTTATTATATATTACCAGCAATATTAGAAAAATTAATAATCAAACCCCCGATAAATCTTATATTAATTAAACATTATCTAAATCGGTGTAATTAACATTTTGTCTTCTATTTCATTAAAGTGAGTGTTTACTGCTCATCTCGCTTAGAAAAAAGAGTGTTTAATGCTTGCTTAATGCTCAATCAAATAACTTTTACAAAGGCATCAATATAATTGACTTTGGATGCATCTCATACTACTTTTCTTTTTTAGATCATATAAGAATCTTCTTGCTGACAAATTTTGCATAAATATATTACTATGTAAAGAAAACATAATAAAATGCATGAAAGATTTATGTGAAGGAGAGTCTTGAATGATCAAGCCTGCAAATAAACTTCCAAAACTATCTCCAAAAAAGATTGTCCACAAGATCAAATATTTATAAATTATCATTTATTTTTCTTCTTTAATTACGAGTATAATTACTAACAGTGCTTTTGACACGCAGTTTTACATACCAAAAGTGTGATTTTAAACCAAATCGAATAAAATGTGTCGTTGAAAAGTGCTTTTTTAAAAAAATTGTAGTTTCAAATTGTAGGCAATACAATGGGTTTTTTTTTTTAAATGCAAAATTTTAAAGCATAAATTGCGATTTTAAAGGCCATACTCTACGATTTTATTATACACTTTTCAAATCACAGTTTTTAAAATCACATGTTTTAAAATCACAAATCCAAACAAACCTAAGCTCTGAAAAAAGAAAAAGAAAATGAACAATTTAGATTTGAAGAAATTTGTTCAATTTAGTATATTAAATTAATATATGCTATTAAAGTTTACCTGTAATATCAAGACTCAAGAGGATTAATCGAGCATATAATTTTTACAAACATTACGATATCAATTAAATAGACACGATCGAAGGAATTTTTGTTAATCTAGTTTTTTGAGAAAACTTTATAACTAAAGAGGTTGGATATTTTCTTTTATATTATAAAGTTTTTTAAATTTTAAATATAAAAGGAGGGAAAGAAAGAAAAAAGTAGTTTTTAATTTGTATTAGGCCGTGATAAGGAGGATCTGTAAGTAAGAAATAAGCTGGCAAAAGGTTGGCTAGGTCAGCGAGCGCTTCAAACAGCAATTTGTTTCCTTCCCCGTCTCAAAGGTCAGGTCCCACTCTCATCCTCTCTCTTTCAATTCGTTTTCCCCATTCTCTCCCTCTCTCTCTCTCGCTCTCTCTCCCTCTCTTGCTCCGAGAGCAATTAGGGTTAAAACTACGCTCCGAATTTCAATTCCTAGCGAATCTTCTAGGATTTGTTTGTTCTTCGCAAGAGATGCAGTTTTCTTGGTGATCTCTTAGACTGAGACTCGAGGAGGGAGGACCAGGCATTGTGAGAAGGTAGGGTGTGGAGATCCGGTGGAAATGAGCGCGTCCAGGTTCATCAAGTGCGTCACCGTCGGTGACGGTGCTGTCGGCAAAACCTGCATGCTGATATCCTACACCAGCAATACCTTCCCTACGGTGAGTCCCCGTTTCGTAATTTATGCTTTCATTTTGGTAATTTTCGTTTCGATTTCAGGGAAATATGACTTTTCTTTTTGTGTTCTCAAGTTCTTTGGTGGATCTTTCTCCAAGAATTAGCTCCCTTTCGCACGCTTCATTTCGATTTCTTTGGAAAAGGGAAAGAAAAGTGTTTTCTTTGAAATCGAAGCATTTTTGTCTCTCTGATTTTTTTGGACTCTTTTGGACGCTCTGTTGCTTGCCATATAGCGAAGGTTAAAATGCTTAATAATTTTTTGCTTTTTTTTGGCTTTGGAATGTTAATAACTTATCAAAAAAAAAAAAAATGTTACAAGAATAATAGGTTTTCAGCTCATCGTGTTTGGATCAGCGCGATCTTTACATATTAATTATAACCTGCTAATTTTTCATACCTAAATCTTGATTTCAAAAATTCGCAATTAAATGCGTGAAGGTAACAATAATTAATCAATTTCTAATCTCGTTAGCAACATAGAAACATGCTATGCGTACACGCTCTGGATACACCAAAGACAACCTTTTTAGAAATTTAATTCAACAAGTTACTTCATTTATGTGCGATTCAGATGGCTAGGAGTTTATAACTTGTTACGTCAATAGGATGATATATCTGTCCTTGATTCTTCAGGACACTCTAGGCTGAGTGGTAGATTAGATTTCTTGGTTTTGTGTGATAGGGAATATTTATTACCTTACTCCTTTTTTTCTTTTTGCTGTGAGATTATTTATTTTTGAATTTATCGCTCGTTATCTGCTTTCTGTTAATGTACTTGAAATTTTAAGTTATTGATTGTTTGACTATCTTGTTTGTTCATTTGTCATCAATTACAGGACTATGTGCCTACTGTTTTCGACAATTTCAGTGCTAATGTGGTTGTGGATGGAAGCACTGTCAACCTAGGGTTATGGGATACTGCTGGTAATTATATAACCATCCATTTGAGATTTCCTAGATTTGCTCTTCGGTTTTTTTTCCCCCTCCCTCTTTTAGAGGTTTTGATTAGTGATCTCTTGGACAGGTCAGGAGGATTACAATAGATTAAGACCCTTGAGCTATCGAGGTGCAGATGTCTTTATACTTGCTTTCTCTCTCATAAGCAAGGCCAGCTATGAAAATGTTGCAAAAAAGGTTTAAATTCTGGAATAAAATTCTTCTTTTTTTTTTTCCCTCCCATTTCTTTAGGAAATGTGTTATTGTCTATCTAGGATGTCTGCATTTGTGTGAGCTGATAAATTGTTTGCTGTTTTACTTTCTGTTTCAGTGGATTCCTGAATTGAGGCACTATGCACCTGGCGTTCCAATTATTCTTGTTGGAACAAAGCTCGGTAGGATTTATTCTCTTCCCTTCTTGTTACTTGCATTGGTGTGTTCTTCTTGATTTATTTATGCTTGTAATCAGCTTTGTGTTTGTGGAATGTGGATGGTAACTTGGTTGGGTACTCAAGGACCAGTTGCATTTTAATAGTGGCAATGGGTATTAAATGTCCAGTTTTCAATATTCCAATCCTAGATTTTTTGGGTTTTCGCACGAGGTCAAAGCCCTGATTAGATAATAAGGTAGTTTCTTGCCTAGGTGTTAGACTTGGCTAGATTGGTCTGTGTGCTTGGTCTGTGTGCTGCTTCTCTTTTCTGTTGCTTTCCATAAATAATTGCGGCTTCTTGTATAAAGCTTTAGTTTAGCGGTGATCTTTGTTACTGGAATGCTTCACTTTTCTTATAGATTTTCCCCAGCTAGTTGAATTGCTTGGTTATTCTCTGCTGCTGGTAATAGAAGTTATTTTTACTTAGTGTTTGTTACCCTTCATGTTTTTCTTGTTTACTAGGTTTATCTAGCATGATTCTCTACAGCATGGATTGACTAGTGAGTCATGTCAAGAAGCTAGCACGGTTCTTTGTTTCTATGACTTTATGTTAGTGAGGCTCATTTTATTTTTGTGGCGGTTATGATTGCATTTATTTGTTTGGAAAACTCAGATGAGTCATCTTTTGAACATTACAAACCTCATTCTGTTATCAAATTGAAGATCCTTTAGACTGTAAGGAACTGTTAGCGGTAGCAAATACCTGGGTCCTCTGGATGAATCAGAAATGATGGGGTACTATGTTCATATGGTTATGGGCCTTCAGTGACAAAGACTGCCCCCATAATAGGGAATAGGTATGGATGCTGGTGGAGGAAAAGGAAAGGGGCCTAGGGATATTAGAGTTGGGGTGCAGGAGGTGGGCTAGGAAAGTGAGGGATTGAAAAAACCATTGACATAGGTGAGAGGTTATTTGACTTATTTCTGCTGAGGAGATAAGAGTACAGAAGAAATGGAGTACCAGCTTCCAGCTAAGGAGGTTGTGGCACTCAAATGCTACCTTGTTTAATTTCCTTCTGAAATGATTCATTCCTCCTTGATACTCTAAGCTCTGTGGATTCCTGATCCTTGCAAATGTCTCCAACTTTTGCCCTCGGGAGTTATGATTAACTAGGCTTGACGGCTGTAATGATACTATAAGTAGCTTGAATGGTTATTCATTTTTGTTTGGATATTTATTTTCTTGTTCCATGTTCCATGTTCTTGTTATTTGGTGATGACGTTTCTTTTGGGGAAGACATCTTTTTTGCGTGTATTTACTTGAATATAAATGCTTCTGGTTATTCAAATTATGTTCAAAAACTCTCTGATTTAAGCTTCTGTGTCAACTCATAATCTGAAGTTTGTCTTCTCAGTGCTATTTAAGTTTTGTTTACCGTATTCATAAAAGATAGACTTGTTTTCTTATTAGTTCCATTTATCTGCAGATCTTCGGGATGATAAGCAGTTTTTTATAGACCATCCGGGTGCAGTGCCCATTACTACTGCTCAGGTAAAGTTGATTGCACCCTGTATATTTCTATTTTCTTACCCTAGACCTCTGCTTTATCTCAATGTGTGGTTTGACTTTTGGTTTTCGCTGAAGGGAGAAGAACTTAGGAAATTGATTGGAGCTCCTGCCTATATTGAGTGTAGTTCAAAAACCCAGCAGGTATGTATTCTCTGTTCATTTTTTCATGCTTATTTGTGGAATCATATTTACGCCCCTCTTATTGATTGGTCTCATGTCTTCTTTTAATTGCAGAATGTTAAGGCAGTTTTTGACGCAGCCATTAAGGTGGTGCTCCAGCCACCAAAGCAAAAGAAGAAGAAGAGGAAGGCACAAAAGGGTTGTTCCATATTGTGATGTAGGAGGGATTCTATTTGACATAGGAGACAAATGACCCACCAGCCTCTCTCACTTATATCTGCCAGTCTTATCTGTCTGTCTGTCTGTCTTTTCCTATTCCATGTCCTCTGTAAGGAAGCAGTAAGCTGTGGTGTATAGTCTTGACCGACATGCTAGGGATCTTCGTGAAAAGCATGAGATTATTTATTAGTTTCTGGCTTTACCTGTTTTCATGATCTGTAACTGATTGCTAGTATTCTTGTTGACCCATGTACCCGTGTCTGTGTTTAAAACCCGTCTCCTGCATTAACCAGATGCGAGGAAGATCCCTAATATGAAAGAACTGCTTCGTGGATGAACTTTGATATATCATCATCATGTGTTCCTAGTCTATTCTGATTACTGTGTGGTACTGCAAAGTTTCCAGCTTTATATGCTTTATTATGTTGGCAGATAAAGTGATCACACAAATGAGGTACTTGAGTTCGTAAGGAGTTATTTATTTCATTGTCAAATATTAGATTTTACAGACTTAATTTTGTATATGTTGATAGATAATAAATATATATTATCACGTTATTTAAACATTTAAATTTTAACCATAAAATGGCTTGAAGCTGTGGGAACCTTCAAACGAGTTTGATTATATATTAATTGGGCGCAATATATACTGGGTGGTGGGTTAGGTATGTGGACGTTAAATAATGATGGCCACGTTTTACATTCCAATGATGAAGTATAAAACCTCCCTCAAAAGTTTGGCGTGTTGGCCTTCATTAGTATAATAAAGCCAGGGGAAAATATATTTTTGGTCCATGTTTATCTCTGTACCAAATTTTTTAATGTGGTATCGAAACTACCTTGAAGGTACCTACTATCAACTGTTTGGCAATATGTTTGAGTTATCAATTATGTCATGTATCAATTGATCATTAGTTATGACATGAATTTGTTCGTGCATTTTGCGAAGTACAATGACAATTGTAAGCTATGCTTGGGAAGGATTTATTGTCTATTGTTGACTTTTGTGGTAGAATTAACAAGGGGCTTGAAATGCGGTAATTTATCTTGCGATAAATGTCAGCAATTCGAGTTTACTTATCTCCAACTTATAAACAAACATGTTTATTGCGACGTACTTTGTGAGGACGATTCCTTATATATATTACATAAAAGAAGAAGAAGTCCAAATAGATAAATAAGATCCCAAATATTGAGAGTTTGAACTTGAAACTAGTGTTAACAAATTAACAAGATCGGCCACTTTTGTCAAACAACCAACAACAGGGATCATTTTAGAGACTTTTAAAATCTCATGGACCTTAGGGATATTACAAAAGCAAATCCCTGGAACCACAAATGTAATTTTCCCTATCATATAAAGTAGACAAGAACCAAAAATAGGAAACAAAGGGCAGGCACGCCCGATTATCTTGTTCAATGAGCCCAATATGGACTGGCCCTTCTTTATATAGACCGGTAGCCCTACTAACTACTAACAGAACCCATTCAGCTGGGCTCACTAACCAACTAACAGAACCCAGCTATTGTATGGACCCGTTAGACCCATTACATTATTACATGGATCCTATTAGCTGTCTGAATAGTTTTTTTCTTTTTATTTTTTTTTTGTGAGTAGCTGTCTGAAATTTTGTTTGTAGGCACGTAACAGAAAATGAGACCTACGTGTCTGAAACATATGGGCCCTACAATTTCTATTTAAATTTCTAAAAATTCGGGTAAAAATTCAATCCGTTTTAAAGAGAAAGTGATGCGTGATCTTATTTTGACAACGCCTTTTGTTTTGTTTTGTATTGTTTTTTTTTTAAAAAAAAAATTAAAAATTAAAAATAAAAAAAGCACTCACTAAAATATCACAAGGATGTTCGCGACTTCTGTAGATGCGAGCCGGTCAGCCAACGAAACAAATTAGCCATAAGCGCAGCTGAATCACTTACCTTTCCAAAGTATTACCAAACGTTCAACTCTCGACGTTCTTCTAGCTGGTTGGCTTAACTCGTACGGTCCAACGCAGTTACAGAAGAACAGAGCGAAGACGATGATGTTGGACGGCATGGAGGACGAAGACAAATGGCTCGCCGAAGGGATCGCCGGCATTCAACACAACGCCTTTTACATGCACCGCGCTCTGGTACACCTCAAACTCTCCCATTCGAACTCTAATCTTTCCTGGAAATCCGATCCTATCCTAACCTTGGAAAAATTTCTACCATCTCAGGACGCGAACAATCTCCGAGAAGTCCTCAAGTACTCTGCTCAGATGCTGTCGGAGCTCCGAACCTCGAAGCTTTCTCCTCACAAATACTACGAACTCTGTAATTGCCTTTTCTTTTTATTTTTTTAATTTCGATTCACCAATCGATTTGTTTGTGCTGCTCAATTACTCGGAATAATTGCAATTTGGATTTGGTTTTGTGAGATATGCGAGCGTTCGATGAATTGAAGAAGCTGGAGATGTTCTTCAAAGACGAAAGCAGGCACGGGGTTTCGGTCGTTGATCTTTATGAACTTGTTCAGCATGCTGGCAACATTTTGCCTAGACTGTAAGATTTTCAGTTGATTAGAGAAAACAATTTTCAATTTTCAATATGCATGATTGTATATTGACTTCAAATTTATAGTGTGCCTATACTCTGGAGCTTAAAGTTGATGCAAGTAAAAGGAAGTAGGAGGTGATATATTGTTCACTTTAGGTTGAAAGGATCTCTACTTCTTCGTGAGGAGGGAAAAAAAAATGGACTGAGAAATTTCTTGTTTAGCAAAGAACTTCAATCTAGGGACAACTTTACCATTGTAAACCTAGGATGAAAGGTTAACAAAATGTTAGCATCAGTATTATAGACTAAAATCAGAAATTATTATGGTGTGTTGGAAACAGAACGAGGGTTTAATAGTTCCTACGAGACAGTTTTTATCTAAATTTTTTATTTACTTTTAGTTCTTTCATTCTTTACAGTGTGTATATAGCTTGTTTAAAATACTCTTATGTTTTGCTGTAATTGTACAAGTGAGTCATGCATTTTAACCTTTTGGCTGTGCAATCACAGATCCGTTCTAGTTTGTGCAGTTGTCCTCTTTCAGATGGGCTTATCCATATTTGATTATTTTCAGATATCAAATTATTTTGTCAGTGCATGTGAAGTACCTTTTGTTGATTTACCAGGTATCTCCTATGTACGGTAGGATCTGTGTACATTAAATCTAAGGAGGCTCCTGCTAAAGATGTCCTTAAAGATCTTGTGGAAATGTGTCTTGGTGTTCAACATCCAATACGTGGGCTATTTTTAAGAAGTTATCTTGCTCAAGTCAGTAGAGATAAGTTACCTGATATTGGTTCAGAATATGAGGGGTAAGTTGGTTGCTTGATTAGGTATCTTTCCCTTTTTGAAACGAAGTTGTCCATTTCAGTAGTCGATTGCTTAGTTGTATGTTTTTGTTGATCAATGTTTTAATATGTTCAGTATTCAAGGGTTCTTGCATAAAAAGATCCTACCATATGAATTCCCTTCATTATGGCATAGGTTGGTCTCCAAATTTTTTTTTTCCCTTTCAGATTACTCCAATCATCCTGTCATTTTGATTATAACGAACAGTCATAAGAAGCATTTTATAGTTTAAATCTCCTTGCCCCACTATACCTTTGTATGTGTTGCTAAGTCTCATATTAAAGATTTCCAATTGACAAAATTGAACTTAGATTTGAATTTGGTATAAGATTAATGCAATCAATAGTCTTAAGAGTAATTTTACAATGTCTATATGTTCAATTTTTATAACATGTATGATGCTTGCAAGCCACATGGGACCACTTTAAATGTGCCAAAGTAATCCAATGTTTATGCTGTAATGTCATGCTCTTATGTTATCTTCGGAGATGATAAGTGTCTTATGAACACCAACTTACTTATAGCTTAACTGAAGATTCAACTGTGCCAACTATCTTTCTGCAGTGATGCTGACACTGTCATGGATGCTGTAGAATTTGTGCTTCAGAATTTCACCGAGATGAATAAACTTTGGGTACGACTGCAACTTCAGGTTCGTTGGACATCTATGAACTCTTTTCTGCTTCCTGCTTGGACATGCATGGCACCAAAGTACTTGCTTGCCATAGAGTTAAAAACGAGTCATGAGGGCATGATTTTTGGCCATGCAGATGTTATGGTGCTTGTGAATCATTCATACTCTTTGGCGATCCTGAGTTGAGGCCTTCAATTGGGCTTTCTGGTCTGCAGGGACCTGGTCGGTTAAGAGAGAAGCTGGAAAAGGAAAGGAGTGAGCTCCGTGATCTGGTAATACCTGAAACTGCCACCAGAAGAAATAGTGTTTTACAGATTTTGATAAGAGTAACAGTCCTATGCTTCTTATTTTTCTTACTAGGTGGGGAAAAACCTCCACGTTCTCAGTCAGATAGAGGGTGTGGACCTTGAAATGTACAAAGATACCGTTCTTCCCAGAGTCTTAGAGCAGGTCTGTTAGTCTAGTTCTCTTCTCAGGAATTTCTTTTGAAATTTATTATTCTATTTTTCAATTTTCCGCTTCAGAATCCCTCTCTGATCAACTTTCAAAATTGCATCGAAATCGGCTTGTGCAGATTGTCAACTGCAAAGATGAGCTTGCTCAATATTATCTGATGGATTGCATAATTCAGGTCTTTCCTGATGAGTACCACTTGCAGACCCTTGAGACATTATTGAGTGCTTGCCCCCAGCTTCAGGTTGGTAACATGACCTCTTGGATATTATTTCCAGTTTCAGGTTTGCATAGAGAAAACATTTCAATAATTCCAAACGGAACACATCCTACACCCCATAGGCTAGCTAGTTGCCATGCTGCCCATGTGATAAATGCCCTTAGGCCTAGGAGGAGTATTCAATGCCAGTTAGCCGCCTAAAATGCCCAAGCTGCATCACAATATGGCAAAAAGCTGAATCACCCTGGGTTACCAAATATCCTGCAAGTAACTTCAACTTTTTAAAAGCTCAAACACCCTTGGAATTGCGCCATCAAACTGGGCCTCAACTGAGAAGTAGTCTATAATTGCATGCTGTCGCTATCTAGTGACTTAGTCATGATCCAAGGTTTTTTTATAGACCGATGAACTTTTAAGAATTTTCTCCTTATAGGATGGACATACATGCTAGATGTGAGAAGCATATGCATGCCTGCACGTTTGCAGAATACATAGGGCAGGGATCTTTGGATCTTGATTATCGAGCTTTTCAGTGTCTTTCTTTTCTTTTTGTATCTAATTAAAGCAATAATCTCACTTCTAAAAAAAAAATTAAATCAATAATCTCAATAGAGGTAGCCTACTGCCTTTTTTTTTTTTTTTTACACTTTTCTTTTTTCCCTCCCTTAATCACTGGTTTACATGGTTTTTTATTCACAGCCAACAGTTGACATCAAGACAGTGTTATCTCAATTAATGGACAGATTATCAAATTATGCTGTTTCAAGTACAGATGTGAGTCATCTATATGCTGTCTTTGTGATTCATGCTTTCCCATTTTCTTGATCATGGTTTTCTTCTGTCAGGTATTACCTGAATTTCTTCAAGTAGAAGCTTTTGCAAAATTGAGCAGTGCTATTGGGAGGGTAAGCTGTCTATTGCCCTAAGATTGTAATTTACTTTGACTGGTATACATATTTGGAAGATTTCTACAAGCTCAACCATTCTGTTGAAGAAGTTGAGTTCCAAAAGATTAAACGGTAGACCTCTAGGTGCTGCCTTCTTGAAGTTTTGATACAAATTTAAGAATATTGTAGCGAGATGTAATCCCATGTAGTGACTATTTTGTGAAAGACTAAAAGAATCTATTTTAAATGGGACAGAGTTTTCCTCCAAACTAGGTTAGAGGAATTTCCTCCAACCTATTATATAAAAATGACATGTCACTTTTCATGTGAGAAATACATGTTTTTTAAATAGCATGTGAGAAGCACATGTTTTTTGAATAAAATTTATTCTAACTTTGTCCTTGTAATTAAAAAAAGCATGTGCTTCTCACATGTGGAGAACACGTCATTTTTATAGAATAGGTTGGAAGAAAACTGTCCTTTTAAATGATCATACATTATTTTTGATCTTCTTTCGGAAGGTCAACTGAAGGGTGCGGGTAAAACAGCATGGGGCAAAACTCCATTAGATGTAAGTTGCACTGCCCTCAGATTTCATGTTCAGTGTACTGTTTGTCAATGTAAATGGAAGATGCCATTCATGCAGAGAAAGCATTTTGTTCAAATCCAGAAAGGAATGATCTCAAACAATTTAACGAGGTTTCTGATATAATCTAATTCCAAATTGTCAAGTATATGCCTTAGACTTCCAATTCAAGCATGTGCGCCATTGGATATATTAGAAATGGAGACGCAGAAGTTAGCTCTGCAGATGACAAGAAGGAGAACATGGATGGTGAAATCCGATAAGGGGCTTTCGCCTTTTTCATAAAATCCCAATCCAGAGTATTCAAATTTGAAGGGAAAAAGAGAGCCTTATTTTTTGCTCAACTGATTTCACATGTTAGGCATGCAAATGCATTGATTATGCCCTTTTTTAATAGCAGCATTTTGCTTCATTTATTTCCATGCTATCCATGTTTTTCTCTGCTAGTAATATGTTTAACTAAATGTGGAATTGTGCTCTATATATGTTGTTCAACTACAATGCAATGGCAGGTGATAGAAGCACAGGTTGACATGCCTATTGTTGGAGCCATAAGTTTATATGTCTCTCTTCTTACGTTTACTCTCCGCGTTCATCCTGATCGGCTTGACTATGTGGATCAAGTACTGGTATGTTTCTTGGAACTTGTTTATAATACTCATTTGACACCTATAAGTTTCACCTAACTATTGGCACGGATGGTAAATTCTTTGAGCTTCCATATCAAATGGATTTTATCAGACAGGTTTACACTTACATTGATAGCATTTTTTTTTTTTTTTTTTTTTTCAGGGAGCATGTGTTAAGAAGCTTTCTGGAAAACCAAAGCTCGAAGACAATAGAGCAAAAAAACAAGTTGTCGCACTACTGAGTGCTCCATTGGATAAATACAATGATATTGTCATGGCCCTGATGCTTTCTAATTATCCCCGTGTGATGGACCACCTTGATAATGAAACAAATAAAGTTATGGCCATTGTTATTATTCAAAGCATCATGAAAAATAACACTTGCATCTCTACTGCTGATCAGGTAGGTGTCTTCTTTGGTTGTGTTATAATCTCAAATTTTCTTTTTGAAGAGTGGTTAATATGCACTTTGTAGGTTGAGGTGTTGTTCGAATTAATTAAAGGGCTCATGAAAGACTTGGATGGAACTGCTGTAGATGAGGTGCATATAAATCTTCTTCTTCCTCTTTTTCTTTTTATTTTTTTATTTTTTTTATTTTTTATTTTTTTTATCAGCATTTTCATCTAATAAGATAAATATTTGAGTATTAAGAATTTTCTTGGTAGCCTGCTATCAACACCACATGATTTTTTTTCTTCCTTTTTCTTTTTTGATAGTGAATCTGTAATGTTCTAGTTATAAACATATACAACTTTTCTTGTTGCATGTCTCTCTTCTTGGTTTATTCCTGCCATATTACCAACAGCTTGATGAGGAGGATTTTAAGGAAGAACAAAACTCTGTTGCTCGTCTCCTTCACATGCTTTATAATGATGACCCAGAGGAAATGTTAAAGGTAAGTAATTGATGTCTTGAAAGTTTTCTGCGTCATCACTGTTTCTTTTGATGCTAATGTTACTTGAATCTCCTTAGATCAATAAAATCTTGTAAAATACATTTTCTGCTCGTTTCAACTTATACTCTTCTTGCTCATTGAATTGATACGTTTATGAGCTGAAAAAAGTCGAGAGATAAAGAAGCTAAGGTCAGCTTGTTGTGTACTAATGGAGCACACAAAATTGTAGGATTTTGACTGTCGATCAATGTATACGCAATCCTTGTAAAATGTAAAAATCGAAACATTGGTGCCACAACAAATTAATATTTTTTAAGATATTTTAAAGCCTCAAGAATCAGAACCTTCAAGTGATTTTTGCACACACCCCCCCCCCCCCCCCCTGTTTTTGTACAATGTTAATGCGCGTATTTATCTTTTCTGGGTGTGTATTCATCCAGTAATAGTGTTAGGCATAGTTGTGGTCTATGATTCAAGGACACATTTTATGAAATTTTGGGGTGTTCAACTCTTTTGATGGTGGTAGGACTGTAGTGTGAACCCGTATCTGACATTTCTGTGTCAAAATACAATACTTGTCTCTATTTCTGCAAGTCTTAGGTTCTGGTTAGCTTCTTTTTTTTCCCCATATTTATGACTTACAGAGTCATCTTCTGATATTGTTGTTTACTGACCTTCAGATCATATGTACCATGAAGAAGAATATAATGGATGGAGGATCAAAACGCCTGCCTTTTACTGTTCCTCCTCTTATATTTTCTGCACTCAGGGTATGCTTCTTAACTGATTGTAGCAGACAATTGTTTCACTTGATACAAATATACAAATCTCTATATGAGATACACACGAGTAAAGAATCACATGTTTCTGGTTTGCAGTTGATTAGGCGATTGCAAGGTCAGGATGGGGATGTAGCTGGAGAGGAAGTGCCTGCAACGCCAAAAAGGATTTTTCAGATCTTAAATCAGGTTACTTTTGACAAATGAGATTTAATAGAACTTCTGTGGAAGACATGTCAGTTGCAGACTATTGACAATAATGACAATACAAGTGTCTCTAGATTGAGTGATGCTACATACACTCCCACTCTCACACTCTCAAATGCACACTCCTTGACATGGCTCTAAAAGTCACCATTGGATCTAAAAGTCAACAGTAATTCATCCAATATCTAATGGTGATTACGTCAAGGTGTGTGCATTTGGGAGTGTGTGTAGTAGTACTCCTCCAACAAGCAACGGCTTTCGCGCTAGCGCTCGGCCATTGACCTGCGATATGACAATAATGATTGCTTTGTTTCAGACTATTGAAGCTCTTTCAACTGTTCCAACTCCTGAACTGGCATTAAGGTTATACCTGCAATGTGCTGAGGTATGTAATGACTGTGTGATAGTGCAGATAAAAGGATTTGAAAATGATTTTGGTTTTATTCTTTAATATTTGTAGGAAAGCATTTTCTGCTTTCAAGCTTAGCTGTAAAGGCATCATCAATCCCATTATTATGCATGAAATGTTACAATGGCATTCTGCCATTACCATACTAGTTAGTTACACTTCGTTAAACAGAGTTACTATGCATCATCTCTTGATCATATTTTCCTTTGATAAAGAAAGGCTTACATGTCATGTTGAATAACTCTAGCTGGGAACTAACTGGCATTAAGGTTATACCTGCAATGTGCTGAGGTATGTAATGACTGTGTGATAGTGCAGATAAAAGGATCAGAAAATGATTTTGGTTTTATTATTTAATATTTGTAGGAAAGCATTTTCTGCTTTCAAGCTTAGCTGTAAAGGCATCATCATTCCCATTATTATGCATGAAATGTTACAATGGCATTCTGCCATTACCATACTAGTTAGTTACACTTCGTTAAACAGAGTTACTATGCATTATCTCTTGATCATATTTTCCTTTGATAAAGAAAGCCTTACATGTCATGTAGAATAACTCTAGCTGGGAACTAACTGTTTGTTTCTCAACTTTTTTGTTTTTGTTCCTTGACAATCAGGCTGCTAATGACTGTGATCTTGAGCCTGTTGCTTATGAATTTTTCACTCAGGCATTTGTGTTATATGAAGAAGAAGTTGCGGTAATTGTCCAGGAATTTGTTTCTTGTGATTGAGTTTCATTGTAGATTACTGACAAGAAGTGGCCTGTAGTCTTCAAATGTTTGAATGAAGAAACTTGCAGTATCTCACATTTAGCCTTTCCTTATTTGTTCTATTCACACAAATATGTACCTTGCTTTTTAGGACTCCAAGGCCCAGGTGACTGCAATACATCTAATAATTGGGACTCTTCAGAGAATGAATGTATTTGGTGTTGAAAATAGAGATACTTTAACACACAAGGCCACGGGGGTAATGATTGCGTGCATTTCTATCTGATTATTATGCTCTTGTAACCCCTTTCTGCCAAAACTCATAATAATGTTTTTCTTTCATTCAGTATTCAGCAAAGCTTCTAAAGAAACCAGATCAGTGCAGAGCAGTTTATGCATGTTCGCATCTTTTTTGGGTTGATGATCAGGATGGCATTAAGGACGGAGAAAGGTACACTTCAGTCAATATATTAAATCAAACTAGTTGCCTGGTTTCATTCATCTTCATGCGTCGGCTTGTACCATTTTTTCGCATTAAATTCTCTGGTTGTTAGGTATTCTCTGCTTGGTGTGGTAATCCTGAGTTTACCTGAATTACCAGAAATTTTGGAAGGGGGAATAACTACAAGTGCTATTTCTATTGGCAGGGTCCTGCTTTGCTTAAAGCGTGCCTTGAGGATTGCAAGTGCTGCTCAACAGATGTCCAATGTTACACGGGGTACCAGTGGGCCAGTTACACTCTATGTTGAAATACTGAACAAGTCAGTAGTTTGGAGCCTGTACCAAATTTTTACTTTTTTATACACTTAAGTAAATAGCTTTTATATGTGCTGTAATTACTTTTATGGATCATGGGTGAATTTGCATCAGGTACCTCTATTTTTTTGAGAAGGGAAACCCCCAAATCACAAGCGCCGCAATCCAAGGTCTGCTAGAATTAATCACAACCGAGATGCAAAGCGACTCCACAGCCCCCAATACTGTATCAGATGCTTTCTTTGCAAGCACACAGCGGTACATTCAGTTCCAGAAACAGAAAGGTGGTGTAATGAGTGAAAAATATGATTATGTGAAGGTTTGAGTTTCTAGTATGTGTCAAGTTATACTACCGAAATGTCTGGGCAAGCAGCCACTTGTGTGAAAAGTGATGGGGTTGAGAGGAAGTTGATGATGGGGAGAGGTGAGCAGCGAGCCCAATTGTGTGAAAATTCTTTGCACCCTTGACGGGGAACTCATTTATAGTTTTTTTTTTTTTTTTTGACCTTTCGCTTGTTATTCTTTTTGTCAAATATTTGTTTTTATTCAATTTTTGGTTGGTTTGATGATAGAACTACAATTTTACAAGAGCTCTGTCAGAAAATGGACAAAAATTGTATGAAATTGGACTGAAGATCAATTTGCTACGGAGATCTTACCACAAGGGGCTATTAAGGTAACTTTTATATCCCCCATATACATGGATTTGATATATGCCTAAACCTCAGGAATTAGTTTGGTAATTATTCCTTAAATCAAATTAAATTGTTAAATGCCGAGAGCACCACACAACATGAATGTGGTGGGTATTTGACATGTGTCCACGCCCACGGGTCACGCTTAACAAGTAGGAAGCAAACATGGAACCACTGATCTACTTGTTCCTCCAAACCTAAGGCGGATTTACTTGTTCTTTTCAAAACAAAAATATTAACAAATAACTCAAAACATTCAAAATTAATTTCATATTTATGTCACATTAGAACAATATTTCAAATCAAATATAAAAGAAAAAATACCCTCTAAGAACATTAACAAACGAGCCTCGGAGGATGTAAATATGCCTCTCGGGCGTTCTTAAGACCATTTAAATAATTTTTTAACGAGAAATGTTATTCAGTATTCTCAAGTGTCCATTTTTTAATGTTCTCTTAAAAAAAGAAAAAAGAAAAAAAAGTAGCGAATGTGAATATGAATACGAATGTGCCACAGAGACAAAAATACTAAGAAATAAACAATTGAAATGCTCTTATGTAAAAACACTTGAAATAAAAAGCTTTGTTCTCTCTCCTTGATAGACAAAAACCTGCCGCCGGTGCTAGAGGAGGAGGGGAAACCTTCTGGTTTTCCCCCTCCTCCCCCCTCTTCTACAGCTTTATGCTTTTCTTTTTGCTGAGTTTCTCTCTTCTTGAGAGAACTCTTATCTCCCTAGAGTTTTCTCTAGGTCTTTGCTCTCTAGAGTTTTCTCTAGATCATCTCATCGTCTTTGACGATTTATCCAAGATTCTCTTAAAACAGCAGTTTTGGTCTTCTGTTCTTCACCTCGTCGCTGGCCGTTTATGCGAAGCTTTCAAGATGGGATTTTTCAAAATCAGATCTTGTTTTCTCCGCTTGGCCCAGCCTGCAACGCACCATACCACCCCTCTCACCGGCATTGCAGCTTCCCGGAGCCTCCTTCCGCCTCTTCTCCACACAGCCACGCTCCAGCGTGTGGTTCACACGCGCTCACGTGTGGGTCCAACATGCCGGACAGGTTCCGCTCACCGCCTTCCTCCGCTTTGTTTGAAGATGAAGCTGCTGATTTCTGGGTTTTTTTCTGTGTTTTTCTGTTTGTTGGTGTTGTGGTTTGTACAACTCAACCAGAACTATTTGGGCTTCAGACTCTTTGTCTGTGTAGGAGATCCCCTTTCCGCTGTTCTTTTCCTTCTTAGTTTGTTCGGTTTCCATGAAAATTTGGCTAGATCTAAGTTGCCACCTCTTAGTCTGTTTGGTTTCTGTGGTTACCAAATTAGATCTAAGTTTTTAGGGGTTCTTGTACTCCCGATGGTTTTATCCATCATTTTGGGCCGCGGCCTTCAAAAGCTGCATTCCCACGTGACTGTCACCTTCTTGGATTTCTTTCTGGGCTTTGAGGTGCTGGCTTTGAGGTGCTGATGTCTTTCATGGCTGGGTTTTTGTGTTGTATTCTTTTTCTTTTTGTTGTTCCTCCTCTGTAATCTGGTTTATGTGGAATGAAGTGTTTTTACAAAAAAAAAAAAAAAAACAATTAAAATGCTGAGCAGCAATTCTTGTCCCTCACACATCCTATTCTTTTGCGTTTGTTGGCTGCTCCGTTCTATTGGCCGCGGTCAAAATGGAAGAACGTTGACTTCACAAGAATTTGTTAGTGCTGATAGATTTTTTGGCAGCCATTCCGTAGAGATGGTTTGGTGGGGTTAGATAGGATTTCTCGGTCAAAGTTTTACAACCACGGATTTTAACTTTATCAAAGTTAGACAACATTATTGAAAGAAAGTCCAATAGCTTTACTTGTAAGGAATACACGCATGACAATTTATAATTAATAAAAAAATAATATTTTTATTTCATAACTATCTTATCTTCATATATATATATATATATATATATATATAATAAAAATTAATTAAAGGGTTGTTTGAGACCATATGAGATTATCATATCAACTTTATAAGATAACTGTACGATAAAAATTTGATTTCTAGCATTACTCTTAGTAAAATAATTAAGCAAAAATTTTAATTTATTAATTTAATTAATTTGTAACTAATTTATTAACCATACACTTAATCATTTCGTGGATTATAGACTGCAACATAAATTAAAGTGTAGTCTAAACATTTTCCTTAGTGGAACACAAAAAGATCCGTGGCGTCTATTTCTTTGTGACATATGTTTCTCATTAAACTCAATTAGGCATACGACTGTCTGTCTGACTCTTATTAATATTTTATTTGCTTGTCGGAGTCTCAACATGCCTATCTCCACGTCAACTTTCCTTGTTTTCTTCTCTTTGTAAATGAATTACTGAAGTGGCCGAGAAGCTTCCTGGGATTTGCTTAAACTGCAAATTTTCTACCGGGTTTTTTTTTTTTTAAAAAAAGGGAAGTCGTGGATTAAACAGCAATGGCTGGCGCTAAGGGTTGATTTATCCAATATATAAGGGTTGGAAGTCAGCAAGTTTTTGGGGGGGCGTCAAAGCAAAAAATGATGATTAAGAAGGAAAAAACCAGCAACGAAATGGGACACAAACAAGCAGAACAGAACATCCTCTGCTTTGAGTCAATTTATGTGGGAAACTCTTCGAATTGCGATTAACATTCTGCTCTCTACATCATAAGTTGAGCTTCAAAACTCGCAAGCATGGAGGTATATGATCATGGCGGCTTAAAAAGTGGCAGTTCTTGCCATAATCATCAATACAAGGAGGAAACCCCTTTGAGATCAATTTCTCTTCTCCCAATAGAGCTGCCAGAAATATCGACACTTGGTTGGCCACTTTTAAGGAAAACTGCAGATGTGAGAGAAGAGGCTTTGAGAATATCTGAAGCTAGGAATATGTCTGTGGTTGAATGGGTGATGAGCCTGCCTAGTCGATCCACGGTTCAAATTTTACAGAACCAGATTGATCTGGGTTTGAATAAAACAGACATGTCTTTCAATAGGAAGGTTGTCAACTCCACCTTTGAAGATGATGAAAGAGTTCGAGGTAGCAGGAAGCCTGAAGATGAGAACTTTGGCCTTGTCTGTGAATACAAAGTAGAAGTTTCCTCGAGTTCAGCTTCTTTCCATGTAAAAGAGTCTCCACGATCAAGGCCTGGTTGGCCTCTTCGTCGGATTGCAGCTTCTGCAAGTGTAGATTCTTCAACATATTCTGAAGCTAAAAATATGTCTGCTGTTCAATTGGTCATGAGCCTGCCTACTCGATCAGATTCAGTAACTCCACAGACCCAAAGTGGTTTAGTTTCTAATAAGATAGAAATTCATATTGAAAGACAGATAAGTTATTCTGGGGATTTAAAGAATTATCGGAAAGCATCGGGAAAACTACTCAAGGGTTTGGAGCTTCTCATTTCTCCTTGTAGGTGGTTCAGCTACAAGGAGCTCAATAGTGCAACTTCCAATTTCTCCTCAGGTTAAATCTTTTTTCCTCTTGAATTCTTGGTAGAGCAAAATGATTTTGATCCCTTTCAGCATATTAGTTTCACTATCTAAATATTTTTGTTTCCTGACAGAAAATCTTATTGGAGAGGGAGGTTGTAGTTATGTATACAAAGGACATCTTCCCTGTGGCAGATCAGTGGCAGTAAAGATATTAAAATCATATAAAGAAGCTTGGATTGACTTCTACTCAGAAATGAATGTCATCTCTACATTGAAGCACAAGCACATTACATCTCTCATTGGTGTATGTGTGGAAGATAACTTTCTTATTTCTGTCTATGACTTCTTTCCCATGGGGAGTTTAGAGGAAAACTTACATGGTAATCTTCAATGACTTGCAAAGTAATTAATATTCTTCCCTTCGGAAGTTTCACAGAAGTGATTTATGTGCACTTTTATCTGTAAAGCAGGTCATGATAGCATATCTGTATTGCCATGGGAAGTGAGGTTTAAAGTAGCTGTTGCAGCTGCTGAGGCTCTAAATTACCTGCACAATGAATGTTCTCCACCAGTTATTCACAGAGATGTAAAATCTTCAAACATTCTTCTCTCCAATGAGTTTCAGCCACAGGTACTACTTCCACTGCATTCTACCTTTTCTTTATGGAAGAAACTTCTGTAGAAATTGTTTCTATAGGCCACAAGAAAGCTATGGATGTACTTGAAACAGAGAGCTACTAGAATTCAATTTTTTAGTGTCTAAAACGTTAGAATAT